>NC_140964.1:106407619-106570119 GCF_056783735.1 Eptatretus burgeri | reverse complement strand
GGGTGATTCATCAATGTGTCTGGTGTCTCGTCTGCCAACATTCGTTGGTAGATCTTAAAGATCCCATAGTGTCCTTTGTGAAGAATACGTGAGCTATCACCTGCACCATTAACAAGTTACAAATTCCTGCCCAAAACCTGAGTCGAACGTCAGTCTTGGCCCACCGATTCGTGAAAGACTTGGGCCAAAAACTTCCCCCGGCCAACCTCAGAAGAACGTGGGAATAATTTTGGCCATTCACGAAGAAGAAGAAGAAGAAGAAGAAGAAGAAGAAGAAGAAGAAGAAGAGGTATAAATATGTGCCAGCTTGATAGTAATGCTGTGAGCTGTTATTATGATTATTATTTTTTTAATAAATGTTAAAATTTGCAGAGCACATACTTGTTTATTATGCTGAGTTGATCCAGGTTATGTAGGATTAGATGCCATTTTACATGGTTAGATTAAGTATTCCAAGTGAGAGTTTAATGTCCAATGAACTGGAACAGAAATGTAGCACTTTGTCACCGTTTGTGCCTTTGTTTTCTTCTCCTCCTTCCATTTCAGTTTTTGTATCTTATTCTGCTTAAAAATACAAAAATGACAATATACCATACTAACAACAAATCCGTGAGGCTGCAGGATGGCCAATTGCATTTGAATTGCCTCTCATCGATTAGGATAGGTTAAAGTCATTTTGATGGCTCACTGTTGCACGGACGTCATTACATTTCGCTCCAAGTGGAGACAAAGGAAATGGAATACTCAAAAGATGCCACAGGGCTGACACTGATGTCCTTGAAGAAGACTATTGTGAATAAGTTGAGCAAAAAATAGCACTCTTGTTGTCAAGCTTTGACATTAATTGAGGATAAATATGTAGACATTTTAAACTGCAAATGAGCATCATGGCATGTTGTCAGTACTGCTTGAAGGAGAGAAGTTCCCCATTGTCACTTCGAATGATTTTGAGATGGGCACTTCCACTTCAGTGACTTGACAATGGATTTGGTGAAAGGTCGCCAATCTGTGACTCGGCTTGGATAGTCGGCTGACCGAAAGTTCCAGCAACTTGTGAAAGAGTCCAATCTGACATCGATCGACAACACACGGGTCCCAATTAATGTTTCTCGGTGTGGAACTTTTGTTACTTTGGGTATAAAGCAAATTACAGGTCAAAATTTATACACTCGGGGTGTGTATGTATGTATGTATGTATGTATGTATGTATGTATGTGCATGCACCAGTTACCTTGCTGCTCTAACTTATCTGCTGCCTGCTCACTCAGCCTGTCCTTCACCTAAACTCTTCCCACACATGCTCATTTCATTACACACGAAGGAGCAAAAAAACCGTTCCTCTCAACTATGGGTTTGATTGGCTTGCTTCGAATTATTAGCAGTCCTGCAATGTATCATCACAGCTGACATCTTTCCTTTCGTCAAACAATCTCATCTCTGTCCATCAGTTTGAGTTCCATCCTGGATATTCAACTTCGGATATGCTTTTGCTTCTCACCAAACAATTAATGGAACCTCCGAAATGGAACCTCCGAAATTAAACCTCAGAATCTCAAGCAAGTGGTCAGGCCTGTGTCTCTCCACAGAGCTCAGCATTCAACACAGTATGCCATATTGCTCTGCTTGCCAGGCTTTCTCCCTGTGGCATACAAGTCAACTTTCCTGGTTTGATGACATCCTCACTCGTGCAGTCAAAACCTTGCTCTCAATTGAATAGTCTCCTCTTCTCTCCCAATAGTGGCTGGAGTACGCCACATCGCAGCTGCGCCAAATTCCGTACCTCATGTATATCGGCCTCTCTAATTCTCTGGAAAACCATCGTTTCCCCTTCACACTGCTATTGGGAGTATAATAAAAGACCAGTGTGGAGGGAATTCCAAAATATTTTATTTGATCAAAAGGCATTTGGAAAGGAAAGCGATTAAAAACCCAATCACCCATCCCCCACCACTGATCCCCCCCCTCTCCCCCCCTCCCCCATCGCCCAGATGTCATTGTTTGATGTCCGTTTCTTCAGATCACTGAAAGAACATCCTGGTGACGTAGTTTCAGTGATTATGTGAAAGCAGATATCCTACAATGACTGCATACCTGTCCGAAACCTTCCTGAGCATGTTGCTTTTGCACACTACCAAACTGATGGGGACAATTGCAGAAGGGGTGTACCTTGAAAAATCGTTCATTAACTTAACTTCTTTCAAATTTTCTCAAACAAAAGGTGTGCACGAACCTTCAACCATCCTCAAATGTTGACAGTATCGATATTTATTATATTCTGACCCAACATAATTTCACCTTAATTTCTGCATCATTCATTGGATTAAAAACTTTAAAAACCACAACAACCAAGTTACTAACAAAGTTGCTTTTATTCTTGGTGGTTTGCTTGATCGATCTCATTATTTGTTTTTTTATCTTCAAGAGATGACAAATCTTTTAAGAACAGGTCGAGCTTAATTCAAAGCAACAAAAATAAATGATGAATTGACTTGTACCATTTGATGTTAAATAATTATCGATTGGTAAAGGTAGATGGTTCTCTGTACAAATTGCTAATTTTGTACATTGTCCATGGATGTAAATTGTCTACTCAAAGCATTTGGAAATGCCTTGACTGACTTTGACTGATGTCATTGACTGACTGGTTCTTGTTTTAAAGAAATGGTCTTAAATTTTGAGCAATTGCTGATTATTTCTTCATTTTCTTCCTCTTGGCTTGATGAGATGTATCCAAAAAGTCACGATCTAAAGTTGTAAAATGTACAGCGATACAGTAGTTATTCATCAAAACAGTCCACATCTGCCTTGTTTCTGTTTCTTTTCTCTGACCCTGGTGGGTGATTTGGTGACTGTAATGAGGTTGTGATCCTGTAAATACCATCGGTGAGTAATCTTGAATCACAACAACTGAATACTAATACGTTCCAAGAAGCTAAATTACACAAAGGTGCAGTTTATTCTGAATATCGTCCACGAGTTTGATCAGGCAGCGAGTGAGATGCCTATTCGTTGGCATTCTTTCCACTCGAACAAATTAACTCAGGTTCTGCTCCCTCTTGCTCTGAAACTTCCCCATGAAACTTTTCTCATTTATACTCATTTATATTTGCTACTTTGCACTTAATTAAAATACCGATCGCATGAAACACGGCAGTTGATAATTGTTATGTTACTTCTTCGTTCGCAGGATCTTAAACTTCAACGAAGGATTGTTTTTGGTTATCAGGTCTTTCGTCCAACTTTGACGACTTGGCTTTGTTTGTTTGGAAGTTTGAGGGGATGTTTAGGATGAAATTAATGTAAACTGCTATTGAAATTGTGAACTTGTAAAATTTCCTAATTTACTTGCACGATGGTTTGGAGAGTCTGGTTATGTTATGTTTGTTGTTATGGTTTGAATGAAAAAAAAAACCAAATATTGTGATTTAAAAAAAATAAAATAAAAAAAAAACCTTGAAAAACTTTTGTCTTTAATTCTACCTCCTACAAGTCGAGTCGTTCCAAATAATGTTTGCCTGATGTTTCCTTGTTGTTGTTGTTGTTTTTTTTTTCATTTTCAAATAAAATAAATCTCATGACTGTGATTTCTAAAGTTTGTTGACCTGATTCACAAAATGGGAAAATAATTCTCGAAGTCGGTTGAACAGATGGAACCTGGAAACATTCTTTCACTTTGCAAAGTTGTTTTTTTTTATGCCGAGCTACTTAGATCTGTTGTGAATCGTTGTTAGGGTGTCTAGTAGCTTTAACTTCAATTTTGTACTCAACCATCTGAAAAAGATAGGTTATTGTGACTCTTCGGTTGTGTCTTGTTACCCTACCCTCACCCCCCCCCCCCCCAATTATCCTCCACTTCTACTCACCCACTATTCTACCCACAGATACAACAGTCGTTGCATTCACTCAGCCGAGACTCATCAAAGCGACAATCTCTTGTGACGTCATCTGACTCTGGGGAATCTCCAGAGTGGCCCCTTCCACACGAAACGGTCACAGCAGCCATTCGAAAGAGCATGCAGCAGTCCCACCAGTCTTCCAGTGTGGATCGGAAAGGTGTGTAAAGGGATCGTAGTTTTGTGCAATCTGTTTTATCGGTATTGCTTTGTGTTCATTGAAGAACATTCCAGAGAACTGGATTCTAATTAGGAGATAGTTAAAGGGCATTTCGTCTCTCCTAGCTGTTCCATAATCCACATCCCTGCCTTCTCACTTGTTAATACCCCGCGCGCGAAGCGAAGAGCAGGGTGAAGGAATTGGTTCACTTTGTCTCTTCACAGACATCACTCCATATTGAAGGAACAACTTGATTTCAATTGATTGTTATATTTTGAACACGAATGGAACCATGAATTGGAAAACGAACCTGAAGTATGGCACACTTTGTCTCTGAAGTTAGCAAATTGTACGGAATCTCTTTGTGAGTGCGGATGCACACAGAGTAGCAAGATGATTTTTTCACTCTGCTTGTCTTGCAGACAAATTTTAAGGATGACGCAAAGGGTGGACAATACGGATACATAAGGAAAATTGAGTTTGACCAGTTTGTAATTTTTGTTAGTCTAAGGAGACGGGGAGATGCTACTGCCTGCCTGTCACAAGGATGAGAGAGTGGAGTCATCAGCAAAGAGATAGAGGATTTTCCAGTCAGTGAGATAATTGCTGAAGATTAGGAATAATATGGGGGCTGCAACACTGCCTTGGGGTACTCCAGCCTTGACAGAGACAGGAGATGAAAGGGTTCCGTTGAGAGTCACACGTCTACGAGTGTGTAGGAAGTCATTAATCCAAGAGTGGAGTTAGCTTTTGATTCCATAGGCAGACAGTTTGGAGAGCAAGGCAGAATGCCAGACTGCATCAAAAGCTCGAGATACGTCCAGAGAGACGGCCCTGATCTCATGCCCGATATCGAGGGCCTCCGTCCATTGTTGGGAGAGTGGAAGCAGCATGTCCAAGATAGAGTGACTATGTTTGAATCCGAATTGATAATCTGAGATGAGGCTCGATCTTCGAGAAAAGGAATGATTTTATGTCAACTGCGATGATTATTCCATGACCTTGCTGATGACTGGAAGAAAAGCTAAGGCCAAAAAAAAAAAATGTTGCATTGGCGTAACGGGTCACTGAAAAATAGGGTAGGTCGGTCGGGATCATTTTTTTTTTTTTTTTTTTTTTCCTAATAAATCCCAAAATTTTTGGATAATAAATCCAAAAATTTAATAAATCCTAATAAATCCCTCCCAAAATCTCCCCCGGCTCGAGTACCGCCCTTTTTGTCGGCGGGTTCTGTCCGAAACACTTCAGGGTTTTTGCGATCGCGATCGCAATCAACAAGATACTTGAAATCGATAGCAAAAAAACAAAAAAAAAACGTAGGGTCGGCGGAATTTTTAGGGTCGGGCGGGTTACGCCAATGCAACATTATTTTTTTTTTTGGGGCC
This sequence comes from Eptatretus burgeri, assembly GCF_056783735.1. Taxonomy (NCBI): domain Eukaryota; kingdom Metazoa; phylum Chordata; class Myxini; order Myxiniformes; family Myxinidae; genus Eptatretus; species Eptatretus burgeri. Next base: position 106,564,681 of record NC_140964.1, on the reverse strand, counting down.
TAATTGGTCTGCAGTTAAGGGGATCTGTTTTTGCACCTTCTTTATGTAATGTTGGCTGATTTCCAAGTATATATATACATACACACACACACACATGGATACATACATACACAGTGTGTTGAGAAAGTTTACACCCCTTTTCAAAATTTTCACCTTTTGTTGCGTCACAGCCTGGAATTAAATTTCATTAAATGAGACTTCTTCCACCTTTATTTACACATCATAACCAATGACGTCCAAGTAAAAAACATATTCTACAAATTTCAGAAAGCTAATAAAAAATACAAAACTAGAATATCTTGGTTGGGTAAGTGCCCCCCCCCATCCCACCCCTTATAATAGCAATTGTAAACTACAAGGGCACCCAGTGGTGTGCATACTCCCGCCACGCAATGCCCGGTCCATGAGAACATATTGGGCCCGATACATTTTTGAAATATCACGTGATATATCGTTTTTGGCCCTCTGTCTCAATGGTGAAGAAGCACTTTAAAAATTATAGCAGCCGGATCCTCACCAAAATGTAATGAGTTTGTCCTTGTCACACATCCAACCCGCTTACAGAATTTCATCCAGATCCATCCACAACTTTTTTGAGATATCCTGCACACAGACAGAAAGGGGGTGAAAACATAACCACCTTTACCTTCGGTGGTGGAGGTACTGAGCTCAGGTGTAACCAATCACATTCACAATCATACACAGTTAATTGGCCTCCACCTGTGTTAAATTGTTGTGATTCTGATTATTTCAGGATATAATCAGCTGTTCCTATAGTTTTCCTCTGCTGGAGAGTGCATTTCACAGCAAAGACTCAACCATGAGAACCAAGGAGCTTTCAAAAGACCTTCGGGATAAAGTTGTGAAAGGCACAGATCAGGGGATGGGTGTAAAATATTTCAAAGGCCTTGAATATCCCTTGGAGCACAGTTAAGACAATCATTAAGAAGTGGAATGCATATGGTACCACCAAGACCCTGCCAAAAACCGGCCATCCCTCTAACTGGATGGCAAAGCAAGGAGGGAGATTGATCAGAAAGGAGACCAATGGCAGCTTTGAAAAAGCTACACGCCTTTATGGCAAAGACTGGTCACTGAGTGCATGTGCCAACAATATCCCAAGCACTCCACAAGTCTGGCCAGTATAGTAAGGTGGCAAGAAGGAAGCCATTATTCAAAAAAGCCCACCTTGAGTCCCATTTCAGGTCTGTAAAAAACACTCCAGAAATTCCTTAGCCATATGGGAAAAAGTTTTGTGTTCTGATGAAATAAAGATGGAACTTTTTGGCCGAAATGCAAAACGTTACGTTTGGCATAAACGCAACACAGCACATCACCCAAAGAACACCATCCCTACTGTGAAGCATCTTGGTGGCAGCATCATGTTATGAGGATGTTTCTCTTCAGCAGGGTCTGGGGCACTTGTCAGGATAGAAGGGAAAATGGATAGAGCAAAATACAGAAAAATCCCAGAAGAAAACCTGCTGTCTTCTGCAAGAAAGCTGAAATTGGGATGGATGTTCATCTTTCAGCATGACAACGACCCGAAGCACACAGCCAAAGCTACACTGGAGTGGCTAAGGAACAAACAGATAAATGTCCTTGAGTGGCTCAGTCAGAGACCTGACCTAAATCCAATTGAAAATCTGTGGCATGACTTAGAGATTGCTGTCCATAAATGCTCCCACACAACTTGACTGAGCTTGAACAGTTTTGTACAGAAGAATGGGAAAATATTACCCAATCAAGTTGTGCAAAGTTGGTAGAGACCTACCCCAACTGACTCACAGCTGTAATTGCTGTCAAAGGTGCTTCCACCAAGTATTAACTCGGAGGGGGGTGGACACTTGTCCAACCAAGACATTCTAGTTTTGTATTTTTTATTAATTTTCTGAAATTTGTAGAATTTGCTTACGATGTGTAAATAAAGGTGGAAAAAAGTCTGATTTAATGCAATTTCATTCCAGGTTGTAAGGCAACAAAAGGTGAAACTTTTGAAAGGGGGTGTTGACTTTTTGTAGGCACTGTATCTATATTTGTATATGTATATATATATATATATATATATATATATATATATATATATATATATATATATATATATATATATATATATATATATATATATATATATATATATATATATATATATATAATGAATGTGTCGAGTTGATTTTCTGTGACTTTGTTGAAATGATTCACGCACTTGTTCAACGTCTGCTGCACTTGTGCTTGGTCGACCGGTACTTTTCTGTTTCTGACAACTTCCATTCTCCTTAAATCTCCTGTACCATTCCCTGATGCTCGCCCGCAATGGCGGATTCCTTCCATACCTTGTACGGAAATTACGCTGATCTTGCTTGTCGGATCTCGTCTCTGAACCATTTGACACACTGAGCTTTCTCCTGTGGTGTCACCATTTTCTTTTACATTAAACCACCAAACCTGAAAATAAATAAAACTTTATGAATTTCTGTATCTCATAAAAGAAAGGGTATTGTTGTATAATTTGTGGTACAAAATATATTGACAACCAAATTTGTCCAGGTCTTTTTGGAACACCCTGTATACTCGTCATTTGTGTGGGTTTTTGTCCTTTTGTACATTGAAACATACAGGTCTGTCTGTCTCTTTGTTTGTTACTTGCAAAATTGAAGATTTTTTTTTTCAAGTATATTGGTTGGTTGCATTTGTTATTACCCAGCGATTCCAAAACTAAAAACAGGGTTAAGTGATCAGTAGCGTACGTACGTATGGCGTACGTCGTGTCTGCATTTTGTTCAGAGCGAACATTGATGGAGGAAATTCAAACTACAAAATGTTACATGACAATGTGATATGGCGGTCACTCTTTTGAGGTCAACATAGGCCAATTTTCATCCGATTGACTTGAAATTTGAAGAGGATTTACATGTGAAGTGAGTGAATTCAACCACCAACTATTTTTGAGGTCAACGTAAGCCAACACATTTGCCAAATTTCTAAATTCCTCAATTTTCACCCGATTGAATAGAAGTTTGAACAAGATTTACATATCAGGTCACTGAATTCAACCATCCAATTATTTTTGAGGTCGACGTGGACCAAAAGGTCATCATAGTCCAAACAAAGGTCAACTTGGATGGAATGTCGAAAATCCTCAATTTTCATCCCATTGACTTGAAATTTGAATAGGATTTGCATATCAGCACACTGAATTCAACGAACAAATATGTTTGAGGTCAACATAGGCCAAAAGGTCAACATCAGCCAAAAAGTAGACAGTCGTTTCTAAAATTGTCAATTTTCATCCATGTGACTTGAAATTTGAAGAGGATTTGTGTATTTTGTCATTGAATTCAACGACCAATTTTTTTTTTTTTTTTTTTTTTTTAAGGTCAAATTTGAATTGTGGATTTCGCAAGTACCGTGCTATGCATGACATCTTTCTTGTTCGTGCTTGCTTGTGGTGGATGTACTCTGTGTGTGCAATCACCACCATTCTACTAAGCTGCGATGGCCACCACAATTTATGTTTTTACTTTTGCATGAAAATGAGGAATTATCCTAATACAACCAAAGACATCATAGATTATATGTGCAAATGCATTCGTGCACCAATGGACAGAATAACTTGAAAACTACATGGTTTTGTGAAAACAATCCCAGAAGTTGTATAAATAATTTTAAAATATGCCGCTTCTCTGTCTTTTGTGCATACGATAATTAACACAATATTCATCCAAGTCGAGCTTGTGGATCACAAGTTTTGTGTTGCCTGAGGCTGACTTTGCTCTTTGCTGCTTGTTTCAGATTTGGGAGTGTTTAATTTGCTTTTGTTGCTCGGATGTGCTTTTTTATGTCAAAATTGATAATCCCATCCACATCAACATAATGTCAAGAGTCAATATATATAGTATCATCATACAATGAAGCTCCCCTTCACCTCCCCCCACCCCCCCCCACCCCTGAAAGACCCCTTGCCACACTCATCGACAGTGGGAATTTGTTGTAGTAATAATAATAATCGATACATAATGGAGTAAGTGTATGCGATTATGTATATATGTATATTTGTATATCCACTCTTCACCCATTGAATATCTGACAGCTGACCTGGCATCACCCAAAAATGTAACCTGAAATACTTAACCTAAAGTTCCCCGAGGACCCACAAGACCGAAATGACCCAAAAGGCCCCAAAGACCCCAAATGACCCAAAATACCAAAAAGAACCCGAAGATCCACAAGACATAAAAGACCCCGAGGACCCTGAGGATATAAAATACCCAGAGGACCCAAAAGACCCCAAGGACACAAAAGACCCCAAAGACCCAGGGCATACAAAAGACCCTGTGGACATAAAAGACCACAATGACCCAAAATACCTGGCAAGGGGGTACGTAAAATGTAAATGCATAATGTAAAATGTGACTTAAGGTCCCTAATACTTCCCCACCCCCACACCTACACACAATCCCATGTTCTTAACCACCTGGCCCCCCTTTCCCACCACACGCAAACTCTGTGCTCCCCTCCCCCTTACTTCCAATCCTCAAACCTCTGGATCCCAACTCTGTCCCCTCTCTGCCCTCCGTCCCCAAAGCCAACTCTATCATCCCTTCCCCCTTTCTTCTTCAAGTTCTCAACTTCCTCAAACCCCAAGTCCTCAATCTCCCTTCCAACCCCAAGTCCACCCCTCCCCCCTCCTTCCCAACATCTCGATCTAACTCCTCCAATTCCATGCATCCACACCCCCAACTCTGTCCTTACCTCCCCATTTCTTCCTGTTCTTAACAACATTACTCAGATATGCACAGGGAACTTTGGCGTTTGAGAAGGCCATTCGGCCTATAATTTCTGCGTTGTTACTATTCCCATTTGTGAATTTAACGTTCCATCCTCATTTCCTCTTAACATTGTTCTTAACAATCACTTCCCCCTTTCTTCCCTTTTCCTTTCTGTAATCCACCCACCGGTGTTTGTTTGTCGCGCTCCTCCTCCTGCAGTTATGAGTGATTCCATCCAGACTTGCTACACAGGATAAACATGACCCCAATTAGTGCATAAGGGTGTTTTTATCTATGCCGGTAGTCTTGGAGGGGGGGGGGGGGAGACGCAAATTCTCAATGTAAATGTGTATTGTGTAGCGCCGCCTGTAGGTGGGGGAGTATATTACAAGTCTCCACCATTTACAGTGCAGTATTCCTGTCCCCATGTTTTCTAGTGCAGTCAGGTGTTTTGAATTATAAGAAGTGCGTTTTTTTTGTTGTTGCTTCATGCACATAACTTCATGTTTCTTTTGCTTACACAGAGCTGTCAGTTGCCGATACACCACCCAAATAATGGTATGCGTCAGAAGAACGTGTTGCATGCTTGAAACAAGATCGCCCATAGGGCAGGTGCTCTGCTCGTAATAATAATAATAATAATAATAATAATAATCCTCATCAATTATATGGCCCGGGATTTGAATCCCGACCAAGCTATAAACTGTCATCCCGGTGTTTCACATGCAAGGCAATGCATCAGTGTGTTTGTGCCGTCTGTCGCAATTAGTTTGTGGATGTCAAAGATCCCACACTGTCCTTTGTGAGGATTAGGTGAGCTCTCGCTGGCATCCTAGCCAAATTCCTGCATATTCGGTTGATTATCGTGCATGGGAGTGGTGACCCATCTCGGATTGTCATCTTAGACAAGTAAACGACTTGAGCAGAACTGATGCTCTGCATAGAGCATAGTACGTGATGATGATGACTCGAAGAGTGCGAATATTTTGTGACTGATGTCGCCTTCGCATAACTTCGAGAGGACAGCACATCTTAAAAGATCATGATTGTCAGTCACCTCAAAACTTCCCATGAGGTCCCATGCCAAATGTCGTGTTACCAAACAACGAAGGCCAGAAATGAGGGAGTTCCGTGCCGGTGATCATGCAGCTGATCTTAATTAGTTGGCCAAGCCAGACCAATGGTGACGTAACCATTTATAGCACTTAATAAGCCTAATTAAATCTTTGTTAACTCACCCTCAGTTGCCTTATGCTGCCATCAGAACAGAGAGAATGTCAACACATGAGTTTCTTAAGAACAGGCTTTTAGTGAACAAATCAGACATGTATTTGCAGAACAATGGGTCAATCAAATCAACTATTTACAACATGTATGACATTCCCCTACCCTACCTACCTGCACTCAGATTAATCAGTCGTGTATCAATGCACAGAATGGCCAGCCTCTGCTTTCAATGTGGAAGGGAGACGTGTGAGAAGACAGAAAGAGAAATGGAGACGGTACGGGCCCCTGCGCATTTCGCACCAACTCGGCTGGGCCGATGTTGCCTGATGGTTCTAGCTCCCACGTCCTGACTGATAATGGAACCCTATGCACTCTGCTTCGCTCCTGCTTCTCGTACAGCCACGGCTCCGGTGTTGCTCCGCAGAGCAATGACGTCACTCGAGCCTTGTACGCCACTGTAGGTGGATTACCCGGGATGATACGACTGGGGCAAAGGGTTCAGTGACGCAGGAAGTGGACATGGGTGCATGTAAGTGAAGGTGCACAATGGCACAAGGCAAATAAATAAGCTCAGAGAAAGAAGATGCAGGAAAGAAGGAAAGACGAAGAACAAATTGTGAGTATTGAGGAATCTACAGATAAAGCGTGAAATAAAGTGTCAGAAAGAAGCTCTTTGGTTTGGAGTCACGCCACGAGAGAACTTGGCTGTCGAGTCACTCCAAAGATGACAACGAAAAGTGCTTAAAGCCAGAAAGAATCATCAGTCTTCTGATAACTCGACTTGCAATATGATTCATACTGACTAACCCTAACTCCAATACTCTAACTCAGAACTGAACACTGATAATGAATGACTCTTCAGGCGACTCTGAACTCGGACTCCTCATCTCCATCTCTTAATATTCACAACTCCTTGCGTGTATCTTTTTATTACTTCCTTGCCATCCCCCACCCTCCCCCACCACCCCGTTTCTCTCATTGGAGGAATTGCAGAGGTCAAAGGTCCCCATGTCTTGTGTGATTGGTGTACCAGATTCCCATCGTTTAGTGACCTCGCCCCATAAGCGATGTTTACTGGATGCTACGTCTATAGTGTTTGATCTGACTTTCCCCACGCTGTCAGAATTAATGATTAGAGGTGATGACGATGCGACGTGGTATGGCTCGGTCGGTCTCAACCGTTTTCGAGAGCATAGCTGAGTGATTTTACAAGGAGGCTGTGAGCGAGGTCGGGCATGTGCTGAAGTTAGGAAAATGAAACTGATCGACAAGTGTGTGAAAGCACAATGGTGTAAAAGCAGGGAATCGGATTTCTAACTGAACAATCGCAATACAAACCTATCAACATGGACTTTAAACAGTTACACTAAACAGTGCACGATGAAATAATGAGCTTCTAACTCTGCGAGGATCTCTCGTAGTTTGACTCAATTATGAATCAGAACCCAGGGTAGAACACTTGAAAGAAAGCATTGGACCAACTGTCCTATCTTCTTATCCTTTATTAAGTATTGTCTGATATGAAAAGGATCATGATGCATTGTAAAACAGAAAATTGATGATTTCCATCTGTGAGCCAGGTGGAGCCAGTGGTTCCCGATCTCGAAGATCCTCGCTTGTATCAGAGGAAACCACGTCGTCTGATGGGATGCGAGCAGTGGCACCCAGTGACAACAATGGTTCTCCGACGCAACTTCCGCGCTCCCTGGGCAACGTAAGTCCAACTACAGTTTCTCTTCACCCGTCTTCACTTACATCAGAGCCTTTGAGCAGGGGCCTGTTTTGCTGCATTCAATTTGAGCAAATTCCAGACTTTGAGACCTGTCTCGGAGAATAGTAAAATTCATCCAAAAGTTGGCAGCAGAGCAAATTTTATTCAGTCAAACATTTGGGATTTACATTACCAAAAACTTGGGATCAACTTTAAAAAACACAAGTGTGAAAATAATTATGTTGGAGATCGGAATGGCTGCATGTCACTCTTCATCTGTATTTTGACTCAGTCAATTAATCCTTCAATTTTTGCTTATTTTGAGCATATGGTATTTTGCAACATGTTCACTTTCCTGATTAATCGAAAGTTAATATGCTACATCAATTTATTGAGATACCATCTCTCTATTTGTTTTATTCTATTTATTTTTGTTTCCAAAAATAAAACAAGACAGAGTTACTGACACAATAAGCTTGGTAATTAAGGTGGGAAACGAGGATTTGCAGATAATCCATATATATATATATATATATATATATATATATATATATATATATATATATATATATATATATATATATATATATATATATTAAACAATTGACCCCTCCCACACTCCTCAAGCCGAAGAAGCTGCCCAAAGCAATTCAAGAAGATGACACAAGGTAAGTGCAACGCTGTTTCAAACCCTTCCCAGAGTTCCTCAACAACGATCATCAGTGATAGCGTAAACAGCAATGCATACCAATGAGGCTCTAAAGCACATACCACTGCTTTTGACGTTTGCACGTGGTACATGCTTGGGAGCCTCATTTGTATGCATCGCTGTTTACGCTATGGCTGATGATTCGCCAACAAGTGATGAAACCGGTCCGGTAGCTGAGGGGAGTGTATAGCATTGGGATTCTCATGTGTGTACTGTGTGTGAACGTCCTTATCGTTGAGGAACTCTGGAAAGGGATCGAAACAGCAGAGCACTTACCTTGCATGGGTCTTCCTAGGTTGCTTTTGGCAGCTTCGTTGGCTGGAGCAGTGGGAGGGTTTAATTTTTTATATAATCCTAGCTACCTGGGTTTACTGGATTCGGTGAGAGCTGTTTGACTATTCCCTCCATTCACAGGTGAGAGATGTGGGTGGCTCTATACATATATATATATATATATATATATATATATATATATATATATATATATATATATATATGTATATATATATATATATATATGTATATATATATGTATATATATATGTATATATATATATATATATATATATATATATATATATATATGTATATATATATGTATATATATGTATATATATATGTATATATATATGTATATATATGTATATATATATGTATATATATATGTATATATATGTATATATATATGTATATATATGTATATATATATATATATATATATATATATATATATGTATATATATGTATATAGATATACGAGATGTGTTCAAAAAGTATCCAACCTTTGTTCATAAAAAATACTCGTATCCAGATGCAACAAACTTACACTAATCTCCTTCAAAGTAGTCCCCTTGGGCTGCCCCACACTTCTCCCAACGGTTCTGCCACTGTCGGAAGCAGCGCTGGAACGCCTTTTTTGGGAGGGCGCGCAGCTGGTCCGTCGCATTCCGCATGTCTTCTCTGGATTGAAATCTGGTCCCTTTCGGGGGCATTTTCAGCTTGGGGAAAAGCCAGAAATCACACGGAGCCATGTCGGGAGAGTAGGGAGCCTGACGAAGCACAGGTGTGTTGTGTTTGGCCAGGAAACTCTGCATCAAATGTGAAGAATGGGTGGGTGCATTATTGTGATGGAGCTGCCAATTGACCGCTGCCCACAGGTCTGGCCGTTTGCGTCGCACAGCATCACGAAGGCGACACAGTACCTCTTGGTAGTATCCTGCAACAGCAGGGTCCACACTTGGTCAATGATGATCTCATTTCGGGATGTTGAGGGCCTACCAGAACGTGCTTCACTTTCCACTGATGTGCGACCATCTTTGAAGCGGTTGTACCACTCTTTTATCTGTGTGGTGCCCATTGATTCGTTCCCGAAGGCCTGTTGAATCTTGCAGATCGTTTCCACTTGGGAATCGCCAAGCTTTACACAAAATTTGATGCAGTAGCGTTGTTCAAGTTTTTCCGTCATTTTGTCAAAAACGAAAATCCGACGGCGCTCACTTACACTTCCTCACTCATCGGCGGTCTGTAGACGACTGACAGCTTCTGCAGACGGGAAAATATTCACGCATACGGATTAGGATCGCCTACATATGAGCACCAAACCATGCTTCCCAAGCTTCATTTGTTTACGCACAAAAAATTAAGGTTGGATACTTTTGAACACAACTCGTATATGTGTGTGTGTATATATATATATACATATACACGGTGTCCCAAAAGAACATCCAACTTTTAAAATGCTTCGTTTGATCTGAAAAAAGCAGTAATTTTGTCACTAATGCTTCATTTCTTGTTGCAGAGACCCTGAAGTTTATTTTGATACCAAGCAAGCGCCACAAAAATGCCAAGACTGACCGTACAACAACGGACGAAAATTGTTGAACTTTGGCACCAGACGAAAAGTGTCATACAGGTTCAACGTCTTTATTTGAGACATTTCGGTATCCACTTACGCCATGCACCAAACTTTTGGACAATAAAGTGCACCATCGCCAAGTTTACCAATGTGGGAACCATCTGTGTCCTTCACAAGGGTCACAGTGGTTGGAAGAGGACAGGTTGTAGTGAAGAAAATGTGGAAATGGTGAGACAGGCGGTCGTTCAGAGTCCAAAAAAATCGATTCGACGACTTTCTGCCGAGACAAACATTCATAAGAGCACCGTTCAGAGGATCCTTCGCCAAGACATTCATGCCTTTTCATACAAAATTCAAATGGAAACGGTGCTTACTGATCAACAGAAACACAAACGACTCGAGTTTGCAAATTGGTTCTCAGGAAAGTTGGAGGAAGATGCAGACCTCCTCAAAAAACTTCACATGACGGACGAATGCCATGCTCACTTGCCCGGGGAGGTAAACAAGAAAAACTTTCGTGACTGGGGAACTGAAAATCCTGGTAATGCATCAACTGAACTGGTACCTCGATCTGTTCTCAGTCACCATGTGGGTGGCGGTTGGTTGGTATGGGATAATTGGTCCATACTTCTTTGAATATGACCAGGGACGCACTAGCATGGTAAACCAGAGGAACTTCGCGAAATGATTCAGATATTCTATCTGCCTTAGCTACGTACTCAGACCCGTAGGAGAAACAACCTGATCCCGATGAGAACCCAGTGGTTCCAGCAGGATGGGGCATCGCCCCATACAGCCAGGGAAACAAGGCGTTTTCTCAACCAACATTTTGAGGGCCGCTTTATCTCCCTCTACGAAGACGTTGAGTGGCCACAGTATTCCCCTGACCTTACTCCTCCAGACTTCTTCTTGTGGGGGCATCTGAAGGACAGGATCTATGGAAACCCTCGGCCTCAGACTCTTGATCAGCTGAAGGAAAACATCCACCGAGAAATCCAGAACATTCCTCAGGAAACGTTTCCCAAAGTGATGGAGAACATGACAACGCGTTTGCAGGCAGTGATCAGACAACATGGAGCCTACGTTGAACATGTGGTCTAAAAGAAAACGACGATTCCATTCCAAAATTTAAATTTTGGTGGCAATTTTGACATTGATACAATAAACTTCAACCTTTCAGCTTTCTATCAAACCATATATCTTTTTTTAAATATATGTTATGACCTTCCTCTTCGCAGATGAAAAGTTGTATATTTTTTTGGGACACCCAGTATATATATATATATATATATATATATATACACACACATATATGAAGCGCCGCGAGGAGTGATGTTAGGGACACATCAGCCATTTTGGAGTTAATGCCATGTAGCACTATTTCAACCCTTACCCTATCATCCGAGCCTATCATCATCATCATATCATTAAAAAATGTCGCTTACATCACTCCTCCTCGCGGGCCTCATACGTAGATAGATATAACTCTCAATCTTTTGTTGTCATACTCTTTGTATCACCTGATATGCAGTGCAAAAAAAAGCATCATGAAATATGTTACTTTATATGAATAAATGAAGGTTTAAATAAAAACAATTGATTTTTATTATTCAACTGATCATCTACAACACACCTGTGTTGAAACTTCCTTCCTTTCAAATGCCATACATGGATGCTGGTAGCATCATTTGCTGGAGGCCTGGCTGTGCTGCTGAAGCAGTGCCCCATATCGATGAGAGCAGGGATTTGGAATTTGTGAAAAATCGGTGAACTCTTGCAGGAACTCTGAACAAAGGACACCGTGGGATCTTTAATGTCCACCAGCTATGAAAAGACGATCTGATGAAGGAGAAATAAATGATCAATTGTTGAGCAATGAGTCCTTGGCACTGTCTTTATCCAGGAATATAAAGATAGCAGAACAGCCAGTGGTGATTGCAGAGTGCAGGTCAGACCATTCTACCTCATTGAACCACCAGACACAGTGATTGATGCTTTTGTAGTTCCCCTTCAGAGAGATAAACACTTTCAATAATATTTGACATGCAGAGCCAAGGAGAACTGATTCAGAGAAACAAAGGTTGGAATAAAAGTTGGACATGATCAAGTGTTGCAGAGAATCATAGCACCACCACTCCGCCAGCAACAAACATTGTTGAAGCCTGAAGTGTTATTTTAAAAATAATTATAAGGAGCTCATGATTTCGACCTGATCATTTGTGATCGGTGTGAGGAATAGATCTGTGTAATATGAAAGCTAAATAATCATGAACGGTTTTTGAAATATGTGCACAAGCCAAGTTAGCGAGATGTTTGTCATGACGACATAATTCAGCCAATCACAGCTATCATGATCGAATCGCGGTGAGATAATGTCATGATGTTTTTATATATATATATATATATATATATATATATATATATATATATATATATATATATATATATATATATATATATATATATATATATATATATATATATATATATGTATATGCAGGGGTTCACACAATTTTTTTAATGAGGTTCTCCAATGAGTACCAGCATAAATAGTTTGGTACTCACACAAAAAAATTTGTCTACTTCGACTATGCTCGTCTGCTTTCTCAATCGCCACTCCGATTTTTTTACGTGCCACTCAGCTTTGTGTGCATCTTACTCCTCTGTAATCGCTCTCTCAGAACGTTCATTCCAGACGAGACTCACAAACCGCTATTTTCCCCCGTTCTGGATGCTCCTCGGGCCTTCTTTTCTTCCTCTTCACGAGTGCGTTCTCCTTTGCTCTTTATTTATTTATTTAATTTTTTTATCTTAAAAGTTGTAAACTTACAATATAGCTTATAAATTATCTTGTTACAATTTATAAACTTGATTTTGTACACTTAAATTTTGAAATCCTTTGCAAATCAATTATCAAAATTATCACGGAAGAATCTTACCAGCACAACCTGAGTAAACCCCCTCTTATTCCTCTTCACTCGCGTGTTCTCCTCAGATCTTATTTTTTTTAATCTTGTAAGTTACAAGTTATAATATAAATATTATATTCTTATAATTTATAAACTTAATTTTGTACACTTAAATTTTAAAATCATAATTTCTCTGAATTATCACGGAAGAATCTTACGAACACTCGATGAGAAAACCTTCATCAAAAGTGTCTGTTGTGCTGGTACGCTTTTGAGATTTCAGAGCATCTTTGAAGTAGGCATTTAGTTTGTTGTTTTTACCGCACATGAATGTCCCCAATCTCTGACCTTATCATAGGGCGGGGGACAAAAAGTATTGCTACATCGAAGAACAGGGATCCAAATGCTTGATATAGATTGGGCTGGGCTGGGGTGGTGGGCATAGTGGGCATAGATACGGGAAAGGAGCTGCTGATCTAGACGACAACACCGCCATCAGCATGAGTATTGGATCTGTCAGTGGTATAAGGAATAACCATGGAAGGAAATGAGTCATCACAGAATATGTTGTGAAAGAAAGGTTTCTGTTGAACAGCTGATATCTCAGGATGTTAGGAGAGGTTCATGTGATTGAAGCAAAGGCTTCCGATGTTCATGGGCCAGAGGGAAAGGGTAGCATGGTGCATTACTGGGGCAAGGAAGTATGGGTGATGGGGAGGTAAGGAGCATAGGCAGGAGTGGTGTCTGTGAAGACACTGCGAGAGGAAGCACAGGTAAGGCAAGAGCTGAAAGACCCAGGAATAAAATCAGAAAGTCGTAAGGGAAGAGTCGTCTCCTGTGACTGCGTTTACAACAAGGAGGGTTCCATTTTTGAATACCGATGCCAGCAAAATAGATCTACAGTGGTTGAAATAAATAAAGAGCAGGGATATTGAATGAAAGGATGAGATTTTTCATGAAAATAATAGTGTTGTGCATCATCGTCTCAGACTTGTCATCGTTAATTTCCCACGGTATATTTTAACCAATACATAATGTTTTGGCACTTGCATTCATGAAAATCTTATGATGTCAATTATCATTCCTCTTCAGCTCTTGTAAAATTTCCAAGGACGAGTTGAGATGCAAAACAACATGTATGTGGGTGGATTTTCTTTTGTATTGCCTGACCAACTGGTTGAGTTATCTATCATGTGGTTAAAAAAATAAGGTTTTCCTTCAACCAGCGTACATTTTCTTCGATGTTAGGTTTCAAGCCGAGAAAGTCAGAAATAGTGCAAGAACAGAGATAGCTTTACTTCCAAATTAAGCAGTGTGGTCTCCGTACATGTCAAATGCAGTTATGATTTGTACAAATAGGCAAAACCTTGAAAAATATTAAATACATTTCAATTTTTGATAATCAGTTGCTTAATTTATATTCAATTTACCCATCTATCAAAATGTGATTTGATGATGCAATACGTTTTGTTGATTAGCCTAAAGGTTTTGCAGTTTTTCGATGGAAGAAAAAAAAGTTTTCTTTGGGGTGGTTGTGCTCTGTGACCCTGACAATTGTTGTGTTTCAGTCTTTGGAAGATGTAAATGGACATTTGGCATCCAAAGAAAAGGACAAGAAGAGACTGAGCTCTTTTTCCATAGTCATGAGGGGGAAATGTCGGAAATCTTCAGAACTGGCCCACCATGATGGTACAATTCAGTGATGTGCTTCCTCTCCTTCATGCATTATTTAATTGCCCTGATGTTTTCCCCACATTTTATATGCTGCGCGTTTCCTCTTCCTCATGCCACCCTTTTAGCCTCGACACTGCACTTGAGTCCAGCTCACCAGCCTCCACTGTTGGCTTATGCAGAACCATCGCAAGTACCACTGGAGACGGTGCCCAGCAATCAAGCAGGCCTGGGAGGCACTCCTGTACAATACGGGACACCTGTTGATGCTGCCACGAAGATGCAACTGGTGGAAACCACAAGGGTCAGTTGACGTAGAATGCAGTGAATGAAAATGAATGTCTTTTTTTTACTTTTAATTCTGACCACTTTCATTGTGAGATATTTTGTGCAAGAATATTTTGCATCCAGTAAGAAGTTGCATGGAATGGCAGTTGTTGCCTCAAATGTTTTGTTGCATAATATTTTCTTCGATAATGTTATTGTGGTAAACTAGCAGGCACTCTCTGCTGTGTGTGTGTATATGTACATATATATATATATATATATATATATATATATATATATATATATATATATATATATATATATATATATATATATATATATATATATATATATACAGTAGACTAGGTGTAAGTCTGCAGAGTGTAACTCGTCACTTCGCCTAAGTCGGCAGCGTCAAAAAGTCCCGAATTTATCTCATGTTAAATGCCTTTGAATAAAGGGTCATCCCTCTGTAAGTCGTCATCTCTAAGTCGTCACTTCGTCTAAGTCATCAGATGTTGTCCATTCCCACGTAATGGAAACTCAAGTAAATTACCACTCCTAACTCGTCACACGGAACTGCTGCCTCATGAGAAGCCCGATTTCATGGAATCGTGATGCTCGCTCATTGGTACACCACCAGTGATGGGCTATTTATAATTGCGTACACACGTTGATCACAATGCAGGCAGGACAATGGCGACGAAGTGTAAGCTTACAACTAAAACCTACCAAGAAAAATACGACATTATCCAGTTTTGCGAGGCAAATCCACTGATGAAGAAAACCGACATAGCTGAGAAGTTGGACATCAAACGGCAGACATTGAACGATATCTTGAAGAATAAAGGCAAGATATTTGGACAAGTGGAGAAGATCGTGAGGCCGGTGGGAAGTGTGAAATGCGTGAAATGTGTGTCCTTTGAAGATGTCGATGACGCGCTCATCATCTGGTTTCGGCAAATGTCGGCTCAGACAAATATTCGGTTTCGGCCGATTCGGCCAAATATTCGGCCGATACTGTCTTTCGGTGGAGGATTGCCCAGCCAACATCATGGAATACAATGACCGGTTTGAATCCTTTCTCATGCACCAGATGCCCAAGAGTTTGACGCAGTCAAACATAACGGATTACTTCGCGAAGAAGTAAAGGATCGATCGAGCTTAGTGTTGAAGTCCGATCATGGTTTTATCTTGGCTTGTTTTGTACATTACCGCACTCACTTACACATAGGCATTGAGTGGTAATCATCACCACGATGACTGTGTGTCATGTAATTTGTCACCATCCCATCACCGATGGTATACGAGTTGTCATACAGAGTTGTTCATTATCTTTACTTTTGATAAACTGATTCATGAATTCCATCTTTGCTTGATCACTTTCCAACTCACCAACTCACCCCCATCTATGCCCCGAGGATTGTGTTTTCCTTTTGGTACAATAGCCGGCTCTCACACATATGTGTCCAGGCCACGCGCGACTTCATCCTTCACCCCACAGTCATCATGAATGTTTGCAGACGCGAAAGTCGTCACATTTCTAAGTTGTCACTTTTTTCTCGGTCCCGATGGTGACGACTTGCGCCTAGTCTACTGTGTGTGTGTATATACATATATATATATATATATATATATATATATATATATATATATATATATATATATATATATATATTGTTGTGGAAATTCGCAAACCACTATTCAAGTCCCTTAGGTGAGATTTCTCTGTAAGTACATGTGTAGTCAGCCCCAAACCCATTGTTTAGAGGGAATAAATGTGATTCATTTGGGCTGCGACCCTTTGAGATAGGCGTTTTTCTGTTCTATCTTTATTTTGAACCAACCACGTCTCAACCGCCATCACACAACAACCACCAACCACAACTCCGCTTCACAACAACAACAACGCCAACAGCCACGATCTTTACTTTCACAACTCGCTCCCGCAAACATCGCATCACCGCCATTCCAAACGGCACCAGGGCCATAAACCACCACCATAAACCCTCCACCACCTTCACCTCTCTCCTTCTGCGACCATTCCTGCACCACCTGGGAGCAACGAGCGTCAGGCTGTCCTGGGCTCGTACGGGACGCGCGCCGAGCCGCGAGTGCAAAATGCGGCCTTTCCGAGGAGAATTCGGATCAGGAATGCTGCACGCCCACTTCTGATCCGTCCAATCAGCAAGCGCGGGGCGGTTTGGCCCCGCCTCCAGGCGCGTTGGTGTAGAATCGAGATCTGCAAGTTCTAGGATCAGGGGAGACTCACGCCCCTTTTTCTCCGTCCAATGGGCGAGCGTGGCTCCACCCCCGAGCTCGTCCTGATCCGGAAATTTGCATATGGGTTCTCCTGCCGGCCTATAAAGCGCCGAGCGCGGGGCGAATTTGGAGAGAGTCGGTTTGAGCAGAGTCAGTTTGAGCAGAGACGGTTTGAGCAGTCGGTTTGAGCAGAGTCGGCCTTGGAAGCGTGGAGAGTCGGCCTTGGAAGAGCGGAGAGTGGCAGAAGATCGGAGAGAGTTTTGAGGAAGAGTCGGGTTGGAGCGCGGAGTGGAGTCGGGGGGCGAGGGCGTACAGGTCGTTTGCTGCAGTCGGCTGAGGAAAATTGGGGGAAGAGACCGAGGAGTTCGGGTCCGAGGCAAGGAAGACGGCGGGCGGCGATGAGGTCGCGGTGGAATCGCTCGTCACGGGACCCAAGCAAGCAAGCTATACTCTTTCCCCAGATCATCAACAATTCCCCCCCCCCTTTTCCCTCCACGCTGAGATAGTGCGAAAAGGGGGCCCCGTTCCTACCCCACTCCAAGCAGTGCCAACGAAACCCGCGAAGGAGCACGAAGTCGGGGCACCGCCACGCTGCCACATTTGCGGCTCATCACAAAGACACGGGTAGGATCCACCTGGTCTCGCGGACCTGACCGCTCTTTCAGGTCCCGCGCAAATATTGGCCCACAGGCCCCGTCTGCCCCCTTGTCTTTGAGGGTGGCCCTTTCCTTTTGTTTCTGTGTAAACATGTGTGTGTGGCGCCAGTCTGGTGAAGTAAAACTGTGTAAGTGTTGCCGTGTGTACGCGTAGTCGGTTGTAGATCTGCATTGTTGTGTTTCTTTTGTTGCAATTACTTTATGTGCATTCTGTTTAATTGTATATGTGTGCTCTCCGTGGGCCGCGGAATAAATGTGCATCATGTTGAACTGTTTTCCCGTTTCGCTTCGTCTTTTCTTGAATTGAATCTCCATCTTGCTTCACGTAAAGGGTTGGTAGTGGGCTTAATACACCCGATAATTAATCGGAACCGTCGAGGCCGACGATAACACTGCTCGGTTATCCCGATAGTACGGAACGGCTCGCTTAAGCGGCCCGTGTCCGGGGTCGACCTGCGGCGAGGTGCGATCGCCCGGTCTACCCTCCGCGTGGGTACTTAGGTAGGTCGAGTTTGGCGAACAACCCGGCCGATTGGCACGATCGTGGTGAGGCCGAAAGACCCACCCGTGACTAGCTCCCGGCGTTAGTCCAAGAGGGTCACGACAGAATTGTCCGTCCGGTGGGTGACGTGCCGTGATTCGAGTTACGTGGCCGTTCGCACGCCGGCGGGCGCGAATTCACAATATATATATATATATATATATATATATATATATATATATATATATATATATATATATATTTATATATGTATGCATATATATATATATGCATATATATATATATATGCATATATATATATATATGCATATATATATATATATGCATATATATATATATGCATATATATATATATATATATGCATATATATATATATGCATATATATATATATGCATATATATATGCATATATATATGCATATATATATATGCATATATATATATATGCATATATATATATGCATATATATATGCATATATATATATGCATATATATATATGCATATATATATGCATATATATATATATATGCATATACATATATATATGCATATATATATATAAATTTATATATATATATATATATATATATATATATATATATATATATATATATATATATATATATATATATATATATATATATATATATATATATATATATATATATATATATATATATATATATATATATATATATATATATATATATATATATATATATATATATATATATATATATATATATATATAAATTTATATATATATATAAATTTATATATATATATAAATTTATATATATATATATATAAATTTATATATATATATATATAAATTTATATATATATATATATATAAATTTATATATATATAAATTTATATATATATATATATAAATTTATATATATATATATAAATTTATATATATATATATAAATTTATATATATAAATTTATATATATATATGCATATATATGCATATATATCTTCTTCTTCTTCTCCTTTCGGCTGCTCCCGTTAGGGGTCGCCACAGCGGATCATCCGATCCGCATAGTGATTTGGCACATGTTTTACGCCGGATGCCCTTCCTGACGCAACCCTGGTCGCCTCTTAGGACACAGGGATATGGTACACCTATTTTAACCGGGGTATACACCGGCCCAGTACACTGGTACTCATTTCGCCGACCTCGGAAGGATGACAGGCTGAGTCAACCCCCTGGTGTATTAATTCAGTGGCCCAACGGGGCTTAAACTCAGGACCTTTTGGATCCCAAGCCGCTGCCCTAATCACTGCGCCAACACACCAGGCTATATATATATATATATATATATATATATATATATATATATATATATATATATATATATATATATACATATATATATACATATACATATATATATATATATATATACATATATATATATATATATATGTATATATATTTGCATATATATATATATATATATATATATATATATATATATATATATATATATATATATATATGTATACATACATACACACAAGCCATTTGCAGCACATACTTGTAAGGCAAGGAAGATTCCCATTACCCTTCTTGTACATTCGTGCCCTCAGATGTTGGAGAATCACAGTCAACTTAGCACTTTGTGTTTGGGCCTGCATTCTTCCATCAAATGATAAAGAGAAGAGAGAGAAAGAAAGAGCTGGGGTATATGGCTTGAACACCTTTAAACCTTGCGGTAGCTCTGAGGAACTGATGCAACCACCTGGTTATGGCATAGCCAAGACTCGTGAAAGGTCCCTGTCCTCCTATCTCCCCTGCGGTGTGCAGCGATGGTCCCCAAGCATCTTCGAAGTGCAGCGCATTTCAAAGTGCCATGGATTTCAAAGTGCCATGTGTCTCATCATGTAAAGGAGGTGTCTGACGACTGAAGACTATGAGGCTCCAAAAAATGAGACAATACGAGAGACAGACAGACAGACAGACTCGGACTCAAGGACTCAAAGGCAGGTGAAAGTTTCCAAGACCAGACTATGTATGGTACTGAACTGAACTCTAAGCTCATGTGGCTTGCCTTGTATGATCACCTGCCCCCTTTCTTAGCGCCGCCACCAGACCTCATTGGAGGATGTTCCAGAGTCAAGATGTCGTTGCTTCCAGTGTAATTGGTCCTGCACGGTGAGTTCCATCGGCCTTTCCTGCAGATTAGGCTGGCTGGGACTGGGTATGTGCCCTTCTCGATCCACATTTCTCCTCCCTCACATTTTGGTGGCATTTGGCTGCTTCTACCTGGTGTTAGGCTCCTTCTTCCCAGAAAGTTTGCGGTCGCAGGTGTCTCATCTGGTGACAAGGGTAACAATGGGTGACTTACCCCGGTTTCAACCGGTTCAAGGAAAGAATAAGTGAGAGCAATAAAAGAGTGCAAGTATCTTGTGCTGTAGATAGAAAAGGACAGAGAAAAGAAAAGGGTGGATGTGTAGCATACACATAAATTACCATCGATCTAATATATACCCAATGCATATTTGTCCACTTGCATTACAACACACTTAACTACACAGATACATTGAAATAACTTGTTGTACTATAGATGCAATATTTTAACCACGAGGAGCAATAACCACAACAATATTGTACCTGCATGCCTTGCACTCCAGCAGCTAGCTATATCTCCCATTCTTCTCAGAGTAATCCTTTTGGTTTGCAGACATGCCTTTGAATGTTGCGTTGTCTTTTACTACTGTTGCTTCTTTGTCTCGCGAGAATTATTCGAGTGTATTGAGTTGTATAAATACATTGACCTGTTTGTCATGTATTCTGCAGGTACTACCAATGACCCAGTGGAGGTCTGACGTCGTCGTCGCTTGGCTGGAGGTGGTTATGTCCTTACCGATGTATGCAAAGCCTTGTCGTGAGAATGTGAAAAATGGAAAGGTATCTGCACTCTTTGCCTGCGATGCCCAATTGTTTTGAGATGCTCAGACCTCCCAGATTGTGTCCCTGTCTGGTGTATAAACCCTAAAATTAGGGATCGTTCTTTTCTTCATTGACACACTTCATCCGTGCTTTAATGATGTTTTTCCACACCTGTAGGTTGGTCTGTGATGCAGCACATGAGGCTTTGTTAAAATGGTGCTTGTTGGATTTATTTGGGAATGACAATCATTCGAAGAAGAATGGCTCTATAAGATAAAATATTTCTTACCTTTTCTTGATCCAAACTTTTTATTTTCAGTTCTTTTGCTGCCCTCTGCTGCTTATTCCTTTTCTCTTTTTTTTTTTTTTTTTTTTTTTTTTTTTCTTTTCCTTGTATTGCAAGGCAATTCAGATGCTTAAGAAAACATTTTGATTTTTAGCTGAAATAATAGCTTACTTGTCTATTTGAGCAGCTTGATTGAAATTTGAGTCCCAGTTCAACTTGATCCTCAGTATGAATCCAGGAAATGAAAAGTGAAAGGCTGAAAAAAAAACAATCAGTTTGGGGAGGGGTGGGAGCATGATTGGGGGAAAAAAAAAAATCAATGATTGGGTGAAATGTAAAGATCGGTAGAAATGCATGAATCGTAGAACATGGGAGGGGGATAATGAGGATGCCAAATATACTATTACGTGGAAGGTGGGGGCCGGGTGGGGGTGGGGGGATCCATCCATGGATCGTGATCGCGTTAATACTTCAGCATGGACTGTGTGATCACGGCGAAGATTACGTTTCCCCTTGTAAAAGGATATTTCTCAGAAGTATACTGAACAAAAATATAAACGCACCAACCTAAATATCTAAGTCAAGATTGCCATTATGGGAAAATGGTCAAACCGATGATATGTTTGAGCAATGGTTCCTTTGTTTTGCTCAAGACAGATGTTCCCATTGAAATTGACCACTCTGAGTGTGTGGACTCACACGTTGAGTAATCCTTCCCATGAGCACCATGGGGCTTGACAGAGTGATGGTCAGTGAGCGTGACCAGGACACAAACACTCCCTATAGCTTGCCCTATAAAAGGCCTCCCCAAAATGTGGACTGGTGCCAAATGTCAACATGCCACAGATGTCACAAATCTTGAGGGAGCGCGCCATTGGCATGCTGAATGCTGGGACGTCAGTACGGGCCGTTGCAGCACACTTCAATGTCCACCACTCCACCATTAGCCGCCTGAGAACGCGCCTCAGAGAGACTGGAAGCACCGTGAACCGCCCACATGCCCGGCGACCACGTGTGACCACCGCCGGTCAGGATCGTCACATGAGGCTGCAACATCTCCGGGGATCGACTCCGACCGGCCACGAGGACTGCCGATGAGACTGTCGGGCTGCATAACAGGCGCATTTCAGCCCAGACGGTGCGTAACCGCTTGAGGGAGGCCAACCTCCGAGCCCGCCGACCACACCGGGGACTCGACCTCACTGCAGTCCGGCGTCAGACCCGACTGAACTGGGCCAATGTTCACTTGCGCTGGACCCTCGCACGATGGAGGAGAGTGCTGTTCACCGATGAGTCGCGGTTCCAGCTGTATCGGGCTGATGGCGGACTCCGCATCTGGCGTCGGGCTGGGGAGCGCTACACTGACGCCAATGTCCTTCGTCGGGTGTCACACGGTGGTGCCAGTGTTATGGTGTGGGCAGGCATATGCCATGGAGAGCGCACTCGGCTTCATTTCATTGAAGGAAACTTGAACGGGCAGCGGTACAGGGACGAGATACTCAGACCCATCGTCGTGCCGTTTGTGCGCCTTCACCATGTGACGTTTCAGCACGACAATGCTCGCCCCCATGTTGCCAGGATCTGCATGGACTTCCTCGGTGAGGAGGACATTGATGTCCTCGACTGGCCTCCATATTCTCCCGACATGTCGCCCATCGAGCACCTTTGGGACGTTCTTGATCGACGCGTACGACAACGTTACGCAGTCCCAGAGAACGTCCGCCAGCTCTGTGTGGCTCTCCAGGAGGAATGGGAAAACATCCCTCAGGCCACCATCGATAATCTGGTGATGTCCATGCGCCGGAGATGCACCGCTCTGCGCGACGCCAACGGTGGACACACCCGCTACTGACTGTGTGAACTCTGACAGTGACACCTCGGTTGTGTCGGCTGTTGTAGCGCAAAGACTGTCGCCAGAATTCTCAAGGAACTCTTTGAAATTTAATGCTCAATTGTCATGGATTCTATAAACAAATTGTTGTGAAGATTTAGTATTAATGAGTTCGAGGTAAAATAGTAACAATCGCTTGGTGCGTTTATATTTTTGTTCAGTATAAGTCATCTTGTAAAACGTACACTGAGGAGGCAGTGAGTGTAAACTTTAAACCAGATTGAGTAAGATTGTATTGTGTAATACCTCCCGTTTCAGGTGAGCTCAAGTGGAGGGCTTTGGCATAAAGGCACATGGAAAGCGTCACACGCTTATAATGGAACCAACATGAACTGTTTGGCCAGTGGGCTGGAAGCCCTGGCAGCAAAGTAATCTGCAGAGCCCTGGGTCAGGTGGGAACTTTTTTCCCATGGGGGCAGGATAGCCCAGAAGACGGCACCAACCACAAACAATGGATGGCTAATGACTTCAGCCGCCGCCCATGAAGGGCCTTGGCCATGCTGTGCTCACGGGGGCCCTGGACACGCTGTGCATGGCAGTTGGACCATTGGACTTCAAAGAGCTCTCTCTCCCCCCCCTATTTCTCCCCCCCCCTATCTCTCCCCTGCCCCCTATCTCTCTCTCTCTGCTTCTGTGTCTGCCACAAAAAGGCTATGAGGAGAGTCGGGAGGACATCGCCATTGTGCCTCTTTACCTTTGCGTCCAAGCCACAATGTAGCCACAACAATCGTCATCCTGCAGCCACAACCAGCTGATGTCTTGCTGCCCATGTGTTACTTGTTTTGTGAATCTGGTATTTTGGTACCAGGAAGTCAGATCAAGTCAGGTATGGCAGCATGTGCTGTAGCAGCGAGTCGCTGCATCCACTTTCTCCCGTTACTCCAGGGGCCTCTGTCTAGCCATCCCCCAGGCAGATGCCTGACCCATCCCCATCTCCTTGAGATGCCGATCAACCTGCTGCAATCTCGAGGCACGTGGTCGGCCCATTGGCCTCCTTCACTCATGAGCTCCCTCACTGAGAAAATCTGGTGAGTAGGATCAGCGTCGGGGAAAATGAGTCACATATCCATACAGCCGCAGTTGATACTCATGGACGAGGCAGGGAACAAATCTCATTTGAGTCTCTCTCAGCAACCGCTCGTTGGGCACAAAGTCTGACCAACGATCGCCAAGGATTCTCCGAAGAGACCTGGTACCAAAGGAATTGAGTTTCCATCTCAGATCCTTGGTCAGAGTCCGTCTCACATCCGAAGACCAAGACTGGAAGTACCAAGGACCAGAAGACTTCTACTTTCGTCGTCCTGCACAGGTACCGGCAACGCCACACCCCATGATCCAGTCAATCCAAGACTCCCCAGGCCTGAAACAGACATATATTCACCTCTGGCTCACAGCCAGCAGAGACATGAATCACACTGCCAAGGAAAGTGAATCTCTATGGAAACTCAACATCCTCACCACAAACAGGTACATACAAGATAGCCACATCCACGATGTCATTGAAAGCCTGGATCTTAGTTGTGACCCAGGAAACCGGAAATTCCAGCTGCTCCAACTCCTCATTCAGCACCGAGAGGGCCCCAAAAAGGATATCCAGTCTCTGCAAAGATGACTGCATCATCTGTGAAATCAAGGCCAGAGATCTTGACATTCCCAAACGATGCACCGCAGCTTGATCTCTCTGACATCCTCCCCAGAATCCAGTCCATACAAGCACTGAAAAATGTGGAGGCCAGTACACACCTCTAATGAACTCCAGTCATAAAGAGAAGCAAGTCGGAAATGGGATCACCACATCTCACAGCACTCTCAGGACCAGAGTATAGTTTAGACATCAAATTGATCAGTTTTGGTGGCACCCCCACGAAAACCAAGAATCCTACAGAGGGTATCCCGATTCACTGAATTGAACACTTTGCAGAGATCAACATTGCCTGTAAACAGATCCTGTTGAAACTCTCGTCTGCATACAGTGAGGACCCAAAGGGCAAGGATATGGTCAATCGTTGACCTCTTTGGTGTAAAGCCTGACTGTTCTAGGCGCTGGTGTTCAAGCAGATGGTGGCGAAACCGATCAAGAATTATCTGAGCAAAGACCTTGCCTGGCACTGAGAGCAGCGTCACCCCTCGGTAGTTGTTGCATTCCTGGCGATCACCCTTCTCTTTCCAGAGGGACAACAAGGTCCCTCTCCCAATCAGTTGGGATGATGCCTGTGTTCCATGCAAAGCACGAACTGCATGCAACGACATGAGTACAGCATTTCCTCCAGCCTTGAGAAGTTCAGCATGGATGCCACAGATCCCTTGAGCTTTACCCCATTTCAACCGGTTCACTGCAACCTGTTTCCACAAATGAAGGTGGATCACAGTTGATTGGAGGGTCAGTAATAGGGAGAGTAACACCCCTGACATACAACTCACCAGCTGGTGGATTAGCCTGGTACAGTTGCTCAAAGTAACCAGCCAAGCTGGCCTTCATTTCAGACTCCACTGTCAAGAGCCTACCACCCTCCGCTCTAACTGCAGTACACCGAGGGATGGGCTTGGAGGAACGCGATGCACAAATTCCCCTGTAAGCGGGACGAGAATCACTTGACCACAGGTGATGCTCTACCCCCTCACAGATTCCTCGCACACAGGCCTCCTTGTCCACCCTCAGTGCACGTACAGTTTTACGACGCAACTCCCTGAACAGCTCAGCTCTGCCATTCAGCCTGGCCCTGTGACTCCGGTCAATGGTATCCATTGTACCTTCAGAGACAAAATTCTTCTTTGCCCTGCGGTGAATTCCAAGACATCTACTGGCAACATCAATAATGTTGGTCTTGAAGGCACTCGACAATTCTTCAGGGTTCCCCAAAGCACCCAGATCCCCCAAATCTCAACTCAGCCTGTTTTCAAACTCCTCAGCTGCCTTCTCATCCTTCAGCTTGCCAATATCCAGCCGAGGCTGGGATGGTACAATTCTCCCGGATTTAAGCTAAAACTTCAGAGTTGCTACCACAAGCCTCTGGTTGGTATTGAGGAATTGAGCACTCCGGTGGACCCTGCAGTTCTGGATCATCCTCCAGCAACCATCAACGAGGACATGGTCAATCTCCTTTGCTACACCACCAGCATTGGAACACCAAGTCCAGCGATGAGCTTGTGGGCGCTGAAACCATGAACCGGCCACTCTAAGTCCATGACTTCTTGCAAAGTCAAGGAACTTGGTGTTATTCTGGTTCACAGTTCATACCCATGGCGACCAACCCACGTCTCATAACCATCACTATCAATTCCACTCGATCCATTGAAATCCCCTAAGACTAGAAGAGTATCTCTCCTGGGGCACTGATCAACCACAGACTCGAGCGTGACATAGAATGCGTCCTTCACGGTGAGATCACTCGCCTCAGTCGGAGCCTCTGCAGAGACCATGGAACCGACGCCCAAGGAGTGACGAATCTTTGGTCTCACATGCTCGTTGACTGGGGTTCCCTCAGTTTTCATTGGAGTCAGCTTATTGGACACAGCTACAGCAACTTCTTGGGCATGGTAACCATCAGAGCGACCAGACCAATCATAGGTGTAACCAGCCACCATTATCTCACCATTATCCGGTCTCCAAACTTCAGAGAGTGCTGCAATACCGATGTCCAAACGCTTGAGCTCAGATGATAACAGAGACAGGTGATCATCCTCTCTTAGGGATAGGACATCCCAGGCACCCACCCGAAGGGACCACCTCAGGTTAACCCAAGAAGACCGCTTTCTGGTCGACAACACCTCAGCAAGACCCCGCCACACACTACCGCGATCTGACCTGGGAAGGTTACCTCATGATTTTCCTCATATCAAAGAGTGGGGGCCCCGAAGGCGTTGCCCCAATCCCATCATCCGGTGAGCTGCCCTGCCGAGGGCGGCTGCACAGGAGGTGCTCCCACGGAGTGGGTTTTCAATTTTCTTTGCGTTTTTCTTGTTTTGTGGAATGTAGGGTTTTACGGTGGTTGTGGTGCAAATCCTGCCACCAACCTAAAAAACAACAAGTAACCCAGCTGCAGGAGGACATCCGCGGACACAGTTGGGCGCTAGATATGGATGGCCATTGGCTCACAAGGAGCTCCTCCTCCCTTTGTTATTTACTGCCATGAGCGGGGGTTATGTTTAGTTTTGTGCATATCATCCGTGTACCATCATCCCTATTTGTGTCTGTCAACTGCTTCGTTCGTTCCATCCCAACTGTAGCGTCTTGTCTCCCCTCTTCCCAAGTGTTTGCTGTAAAATAAACCATTTTAATTATAAGAAGCATTTTCCCACCTTTTGCCTCCCACGCTCTTTATTGCCAGGTTCGGCTTTTATTTGGTGATCCTTTGGGAATCATAATGGTAACATTAATTGAAGACACTACATTCAACATCGTTTTGGTTATTCGTAGAGGTTCACACCATTGGCTCAGTCGGTCCGAGTTGACGTCGGCCGTTTGATTCGACAATATAATAATACTTGGATGCCAATTTCCAGAAAATATCACCGTAAATCCCATATCATTGTTAGTTATGTTAAAGAACATGCACCTCTACATCCCTCAAGACAGCTTTTAAAATGATGCAACAGTTTAGCTCAAAACCAAAGGAGAAACAATATTTTTTTTAAGAAAAGTCTTTATTTTGTTGGTTTCTTCAAAGTACGGAATAAAGTCCACGAAGTTCTAATATCAGTTGCTCAAAAGGTTCAGCAACCACTGTGGTTGCATCCATCGACGATGTAACTCGTTCGCAATGATCATTTAATACAAAAGCACGATAAAAGTGGTACTTAAATTGCATATCAAAAAATTTAGTATAACTGGAAAGGGAAAGTGGTAATTCAGGAGGCACTCACTCTGTGACATCCAATTGTTTTGAATTAATCTGCCCCCCTATGTTGTTTAAACTAAAAATAACATGCAATTTACTTGTTTTTAAGTTGTTTTTTTATTATTATTTAATTATTTTTATTTTATTTTGTTCTTTATATACAATGTCAAGGCTCGTATAAGAACTAACACGCAGAACCTATAACAAGCAGGAGGTAGGAGACAAGAGGGACGGGAGAAGGAAGCACAAAACAGTGGGGTATAGACACAGGAGGATATCTGTGGAAGGGAGAGGGATGGGGGTGGGGTACACATGGTAAACAAGATGGACACGACAGGGACTTTCAGGAGGAATGAAAGAGTGAAGGTGAGCAGTGATTTTTGATTTTGGTAGTTTAACCAGAATGAGGTTGCTGGTGGACCTTGAGTGCCCTGCGGAAATATGAGCAGGACAGATGGCAGACGGAGCAGGTGAAGGGCAAGGCCAGAGGTGAGACGGTGGAAGACAAACACCACCGACCTGCCTGCAGTGAGAGAGTGAGAGACCGAAAGACTCAGCCTCATCGCGGGAGATATTAATGATCTTAAATGCCTTGGTTTCCACAGCGTGAAGCCGAGAAAGTTGAGAGGTGTGAGCACCAGCCCAGAGGGGAGATCACTACTCCATCAGGCTGCGGATGAAAGCATTGTTGTGTGGTCAGGAGCTCAAATGTGTGAAGGAAGGACTCTACACAACGGAGGATGCCCAATCGGTGACTGGCTTTGGAGGCCAGCTTGGAGGTGTGGCTTTCCCAGGAGAGATCATGGCAGATCGTGAGGCCCAAAAGTTTCAATGAAAGCACTTCTTCAGGAGGGTTGTTGAGAAAGTAGATGGTGAGGGGAGGTGGTTGGGGGAGTTGCAGATGGTCCTTCTGGAGAGACATAGTGAGATTATGAGATTTGTCAGGATTGAAAGACATGTTCCACGTCTTGGACCAGCTTGTGATTTTGTCCAGATCTGCAGAGAGTGAAGAAGCTGCTGCTTGCCGGTCTGAGGGATGACAGATGGTACGGCAGAGGGTGCAGTCATCAGCAAAGAGATATAGTGGATTTTTGAGAGTCGGACAGATCATTGATGAAAGCGAGAAAAAGCATTGGGCCCAGACCACTGCCTTGAGGAACTCCAGCTTGGACAGAAAGAGGGGATGAGAGAATTCCACAAGGGACCACACGTTGACTGCGACAGGAGAGGAAGTCTGTGAGCCAAGAGTTGTGAGCCAAGTTTCATGCTGTTTTTGAAAATCTGTTTATTCATTCCGTCTCTCATGCAAGTCAGTGACATTTTTGAGACTGACAGCCAATCATCCAACATATAAAGCTCAATTTGTGTTTGTTTGTTTATATATGCTTCAAAAACTTTTTTTTTCTTTTTTTTTTTAAAAAGCAAAGTGAAATCCAACCAAATTTTGTGCATTGCCTCAGGATATCCAAGTATGATTTGTGGCTTGGTAGCATATCTGGGGGAGGTTGTTCAGCATGTGGGAAAGACCCAAATTCTCCTTTGCAATTGTGTATCTTGTGGCACCACTCGGTGGTATCTGGTATTAAAAATCATCGTCTACCAAGAAAGTTAGAACAACTTAACAATATGCATTGCAGTGATGTTGAAATCTGAGAATAATTCCAAATTGTAAAAATGTTTCATTCCACTCATTTCAAGCGGAGGTTCAAACCAAAGCATCCAATGCTGAGCTTTGCAGGAAAGCGGAAGTGAATTTTGCTCACACCAGATACACATAAGCAGTGAGGACGGTTGATGAAGGTGATGTAGCTACCTTCCAAGCATATGGAAGATGACCTTGGGCAAATGATGGAGTGAATGGAGCAGAATGTTTGTGAAGTGCAACATGTTTTCTGATAAAATCCATCTGCAAAGTGACAGGTGCTTTTTGTAGTCATAAAATAAAAGTAAGTTTAAAAAAAAAAAAGTGCACATTTAGCAGTTTGTCACCTGTTTTCTTTATCTACCGTGTAATGTTTTGTAAAACAAAGGGGGAAATATTGCTTATACTCAGCTCTTTTCTTTTGCATTAAAATAAAACCGAGGATTTGGAATCTGGGAGGCCTTTCCCAACACATACACAGCTAAAAGCAGTTAATACATACCCATGTATTGGGAACATTCAACATTGCTGGTCCATTTGGTATCTATTTTCCTCTTCCAAAATCTTGTATTTACTTCATAATTCCTGTGGGGTGTTTCCTAACGTTTAACAACGCTGTACTTTTCTTTTGGAGGTGGAGGTGGGCAATTGTGTTCCATTGCACCAACCCATGGCTACCTCTCCACGTTGTAGGTGCTGCTCAGTCTGTCGGATGAAGAACTGGAGCGAGCCCTTGGTATCGCACAGCCGCTGCACAGGCGAAAGCTCAGACTTGCCATTGAGGACCACCGGGAGGCTGAGAAGGACTCCAGGTTTGTCTCCGAGCTTTTACAGCTTTAAAAGGCTGAAAGGAAAAAAAGATGAGCAATGGTCAACCTGTCCAGTACATTGACTTGATGTTGGGGTAGATGAGGGCGAGGGAAGTGTAATAAATGCAAAATGTTGCGCACAAGTTCACATTGTGCTCAACAACAGGTACAAAATATTTCTGGAAATACAGTAGACTCTGATTAAGTCAAATAGATTTGTTCCATAGAGCATTGGTGGTTGTTGTTGTTGTTGTTGTTGTTGTTGTTGTTGTTGTTTTTTTGACAAAATTTCCTTTAACTGGGATGTATTCGTTTTGAGGTTATTATTTATTTAATTTTAAATGTGAGGCACAGCACATGTGGGTTGTGACAGTAAATGCTGCATGTAAAACACATGAATTATGGAGATAGATTTTGAAATTCTCATGGCATGTCATTGCCTCGTAACAAGCGGGCCTACACTGCTGCGGAAACTGGAAAACCAACCTGTTAGAGACGCACAACAAAATTATCAACGTTTAAATATACAGCACAAGTATTTTCTTTTTAGGGCATTTTGCATGGATGATGGGCATTGCACATGAATCCTCTGATGGACAAAGATATTAGGAGACATCAGTGTGCCTGTCCATGCATTTACAAGGACGTCGAGATGATGGACAAAATTCACATGGGATTTGAACCCAGGATCTCAGCGTGTTGCGTTTATGTGGGAATAAAAAATAGATCCATCGAAGTTTCCAGCATCATTATTGGTTCAGGTTGGAACAATAAACAGACCAACCCATACTCCACCCTGCAGAGATGTCTTTATGATCCTACTAGATAATGTATTTGTTCTCCTTTCTCCAAGTACTCAACATACACCACACAGTAAGTAACTAAGTAAGTAAATATGTCATGGCATTGGCGATTGTTTGTGTCATTTTTCCACTTTCTGTTTTGACAATGAGTTTTAAAGATAAGTGTTTCTTCAGAATCTTGATCAATGAAGGAGAAACATACCACTGATGCACATGTGAGAATTGGTTAACCTGTTGGACCCTGGAGCACCCATGGAGCTAACGGATAGAGGCAAATGGAGAGCAGTGTTGAATGGAAAGGTGAAGAGATACAGGATTTATGTTATCATTTTTGCATGTGTCTTATTACAGTTAATGGAAGTAGTCTGGACTTACACCATCATTCATCTTATCCAAATTCATCTTATTGCACATTTGTCTTAATGAGAGTCTACTGTATTACAGAGGTGAGAAATGGAATATGCAAAAGCTCTCTTTAAATAATGAGGCTTTATCTTTCTTTGCTTCCAGTTACAGTCTGTCCAAGGCCTCAGAGCTGGACCATCATTGGGTGTCAAAGACGTGGCTGAGGGACTTGGGATTGCCACAGTATGCACACGCCTTTCAGAGCCATCTAGTCGATGGCCGGATGTTGGCTTCCTTAATGCGCAAGGACCTTGAGAAAGGACTTGGCATTGTGTCGAAGTTTCACCAAAGCAGCATGTTGCATGGAATTGAGCTCTTGCGCAGTGTTTGCTTCAACCGTGAAGTGAGTTCAGCACATTGGTAGTTTATTTTGCATTTCTGCATGATCATGTATATTGTTGTTGTTCTCTGAAACATTATTGTCAACAATGGGTGCAACCTACATTGAGGCTTCGGTCATCACAGATTTTCATTCCCATAGTTCTTTTTTAAAAGTGGGCAGAGATGGCAAACTTCTGAAAACCCCCAGCAGCACAAGCAACTCGAGTTTTTGACTGAGAACAAATCTTCATGGGTTCCATTTTTTGATGGAGATTAAATAGGACACATTTGCCAAGCTTTAATATGGAGCTCTTGTGATGGAAATGGGAGAGGGTGGGAGGCAGGGGGGAGGAATTTTGTTCATGTTTTTTAATTATTGTTGTTATTTTAATCAACGTTTTGTAGGTCTTGCTTTGGTAAACACGTCGAGTACTTGGGTTTCAGTTCCTTTTAGTTTGGTATATCAAGATTAGTCTTCTGTGCGTGGATTGAATCCATTTTTGTACCTCCCTCCAAATTGATTGATTACACATATTCAGCCACCTGGTGTCTGATCATCGACTGCCATGGACCTGAACTTAGCCAAGTGGTCATCCCCAGTCTCCTGCAGCCTGATTCAGAAGCTCATCTCTCCACCGTCCCTCCACATACTCTTTGCTACAGATATTGCGAGTCATACAGTAAACATCCATATCCTGTAGTTCTGGTGTCATGGAAACTGGCATGCGGAAGGTGCTGGTCAACAATGACTGAATGATCCCTTTTTTTCTCCCATTTTGCATGTCACCGAGAGGGCAATGGACAAATGAGACCATAGGAGTTTTGTATATTACCATATTTCCTGTGTCTCATTCTCGCGTGTTTTGCGTTAATTCTGCTTTGTGTAGATATCCAAATGGCTTGAAAGTTTATTTTATAGAAAGTGGGGGATTGTGGAAAAGAAAGAACAGAGAACAGAACAGAGTATAAGGCAGGAAAGGAGAGGGAGAGAGAGACAGAGACAGAGACAGAGACAGAGACAGAGACAGAGACAGAGACAGAGACAGAGACAGAGACAGAGACAGAGACAGAGACAGAGACAGAGACAGAGACAGAGACAGACAAAAAAAAAGAACATGGGTTATGGCCCTTGCCCCTTACCCTGCGTTCTGGCCCCTTTGTGCTTCCCCAGCGTCCCGGCCCCCGTCTGCCTCCCCAGCGTCCCGGCCCCCGTCTGCCTCCCCAGCGTCCCGGCCCTCGTCTGCTTCCCCAGCGTCCTGGCCCCCGTCTGCTTCCCCAGCGTCCTGGCCCCATCTGCTTCCCCAGCGTCCCGGCCCCTGCTTGCTTCCCCAGTGTCCCTCCCCCCCCCGATTGCCTCCCCCGCATCCCCCTCCCCCACTTGCTTTCCCAGCATCCCGACCCCCACTCCCTTCTTGCTTCCCCAGCATCCCCCTCCCCCCACTCCTGCTTCCACAGCATCCCGCCCCCCTCCTGCTTCCCCAGCGTCCCGCTGCCCCCTCCTGCTTTCTCAGCATCCGCCCCCCTTCTGCTTCCCCAGCGTCCCCCCCCACCTGCTTTCCCAGCACCCCCTCTCCTGCTTCCCTCGCATCCCGTCCCCTTTATGCTCACCCTACATCCTATTTCACATTCTTCCACCTCTCCCCCTCCATGCTCCCCCACCTAATTCCCCCTTTCGCACTCCCTGCCAACAGTACCTCCTCCCTCATCCCAATTTGACATCACTCGATCCAAGCTCCCACTGGTAAACCTGAAATTATCTGCCTGATAGAATCCTTACTACCACAGGATGTCCCCGATTGCTCGTTGGCTCACCCTGGGTGTTGTCTTTTCCAGTTTGACAGGCTTGAACCTCGTTATGGTTGCAGTGTTGTAGTTTGTCAAGAACTCTCTTTTCCACTGTCTGTGGACCCCTTTCCTCCTAACCCCCAGGACTACCTTTGGCTCTGCTTTCTCTTCTGCAACCACCTCCTCTTTGGCTTTTGCTGCAGCATCTTCCGAACAGAGATGACTCCATTTACATTTTCCTCCCTTCGAACATGGACCATCTTATGATCAACCATCCCCTCTCCCTCATATGCAGTGATTTCATCTGTCCCCATGCCAAATGGCTGGGTGCTGATTCCTTTTCAACCAGCCATGACATTGCAGCAGAGGACATCTGTTGTTGTCAGGTCAGGCCAGATCATAGTGATGACCTAGTGCAAGTACCATGTAAACCTGTACGTACTAACCTGTTTCATGGTTGGGTTGTTGGCAACTAACCGGACTCCACAACTTGGATTCCTGCTGAGGAGGGTGTATGGATATGGACACGAAGCAGGATTAAAAACAAAACCTGTCAAAGGGTGGAGGAGCTCCTTGTGAGCCAATGGCTATCCATATCTGGTGCCCAACTATCTCTGCCGACGTCCTCCTGCAGTTGGGTGAACCATTCCTAAGAGGTTGATGGCAAGATTTGCACTCCGGCCACCATAAAACACTTAATTCCAACATATACATGAAAAACACAAATTAAACCAAAAATAACCTCCGTGGGAGTACCTCCTGTGCAGTTGTCCCTCCGCAGGGCAGCTCACCTTTTGATGGGATTGGACAAAGTCCTCAAGAACCCCATTATTTTATGATGCAGGGGGGGAAACTTGGGGTAACCCTACTGGGTCAGGTTGTGGTAGTGTGTTTGGGGTAGTACTGAGGTGTTGTCCAACAGACAGCGGTCTTCTCAGGTTGACCTGAGGCAGTCCCTTTGGGTGGATGCCTGGATTGTCCTCACTGGAAGAGAGGACGATTACCTATCTCTGCTGTCATCTGAGCTCCAGCATCTGAACATCAGTATTGTAGCATTTTCTAAGGTTTAGAGACTGGATAGTGGTGACATCATTGTAGGTGGTTACACTGATTGTTATCATTCCCAAGGGGTTGCTGTAGCTGTGTCCAACAAGCTGACTCCTATGGTAATCGAGGTAACACCCGTCAATGAGCATATTATGAGACACGGAATTCGTCGCTCTCTGGGTGTCATTTCCATGGTCTCTGTATATGCTCCGACTGAAGCGAGTGATCCCACTGAGGAGGAGACATTCAATGCCACACTCTAGTCTGTGGTTGATCAGTGCCTCAGGTGAGATACTCTTCTCATCTTGAGATTTCATTGCATCGACTGGTACTGATAGGGATGGTTATGAAACATGTTGGTTCCTTTGGGTCTGGAACCCGAAACCAGAATAGCACTAAGTTCATGGACTTAGAGTGGCTGGTTTATCGTTTCAGCATTCACATCCACATCTTTGGACTTGGTATTCCAACGCTGATGGTGTAGAAAAGGAGATTGCCGATGTTCTCATTGATGGTCCATGGAGTTTCCTCCAGAAATGCAGGATCTACAGAGTGCTCAGTTCCTCAGATCCAATCACAGGCTTGTAGCGACTGAAACTCTGGGTCAAATCCAAGAGAATGGTATCATCCCAGCCTAGGCCAGATGTTTGCATGCTCAAAGATGAAAGGGTAGCTGAGGAGTTTGTGAACCGGTTGAGTTGGTCTGAGTGCATGAGTTTTTCAGAGGATCCTGAAGAGTTGTGGAGTACCTGCAAGACCACCATCCTTGTTGTTATTGGTGGGTGTATTGTAACCCACCGTCAGGTGAAGAGGAACTTTGTTTCCCAAGGGACACTGAACACCATTGAGCAGTGTTGAAGGGCCAGGCTTGATAGCAGAAATGGGCTGCTCAGGGAGCTGAGATGTAAAACTGTACGTTTGCTGAGGGTGGACCAGGTGGTCTTTGTGTGAGGAATCTATGTGTGGAGCATAACCTGTTGTCAAATGATTCTCATCCTGCTTTCAGAGGAATCG
Source organism: Eptatretus burgeri (assembly GCF_056783735.1). Lineage (NCBI taxonomy): Eukaryota > Metazoa > Chordata > Myxini > Myxiniformes > Myxinidae > Eptatretus > Eptatretus burgeri. The sequence goes on along the minus strand of NC_140964.1, from coordinate 106,528,396 downwards.
GTGCCTTGTGTTCCTCCTATCCTGTCCCTCGGTGTGCTGCAGTTAGAGCAGTGGTTGGTGAGCTGTTGACAGGAGGAGTCCGAAGTGAAGGCCCACTGGGCTTTAAGTTTTATGGCCGTGAGGCTCTATAGACGCCACGTGAACAAAGGAGCCTTTCGGTAATTCATAATACTATTTGGATTTCCTGCTCTTTCAAAAATCTCAGAACCGCCTTGCAGAGTTGGGAATGCTTCTGGTTCAATTGGCTGAAAATGTTTGGCAGATCCGACTCGCCAATCCCCACCTCCTTTAGTACTTTGAAAGAGATGCAATTTGAGTCCGTCAGAGAGAATTTAAGAAAAGATGGTTCAAACCAAGCAGCTTTTAGAGCGCTCACTAAGTGGCTTAAGCACTTCAATGAAACGGTTGAAGTAAGCACTGTATCGCCATGGCTTACAAACATCGGTTGACATGGAACAGCTGACTTGGCAAGCGATTAGCAATGTATACAGCAATTAGTAGATACGAAGCTCGATTGTACAGAAACTGTTATGACCCGTTCCAAAGCAAGGCATTTTCAGTGGGCCAAATCAAAATGGTGGATAAGACCCCTGTGAGGTGAAGTTTGGCTGACCAAGGATAAGGCTTTGATGAAGGTAAGACACCCACGCTACCCGATACGATGGAGTGTGCGACGTATGGTTTGCGCACCAACAGACTGGCCAGAAGCTGTAGAAATCTCTTCAGCAATCTTGGCGGCACTTTGTCGTCTGTCTTGGAGCACTAGATTCTGAACTTGGCGAACAGTACGTGGTCATCTTCGCTGGTCTACCCTGGCGAGCGCAACTCATTGTTGTACGCCTCTTGGAGAACCTCCTGGATGACGTTGGCCACGGTGTTGGGGCTTACTTTCAAAGAAGCACTGATCTTCTTGTATCCTTGGCCATCTTTACGTCGGGCAACGATTCGATCTTTGACATCTTTCGAGTGCTCTTTACCATGAGGATCCATGCTACTTTCTCAATGGCGATCGGTACAGTATTTCCTATGCAATTATTGATTCAGCAAGCAGACAGACAATTACTGCATTGAGTACACTTCTTCACTTTTAACATACCGGGGAGGATGCAGCTCTATGGACATTGTGTGTATTGTTTGGTGAATATTTGTACCTTCAACACTCTCTGACTTAAATATGCAGAAAATGATGAAAATGGAAGCTGTTTTACCAGGCTTGACTTGCTTCTTGTGCAGACAATAACAGGGGTGTACTCACTTTTGTTGCCTCCTCTTTCAGGAATATTTGTAATATGCCACATTGTTTTTTATGAAATGGTAGTTTTGTGCCCGCCTACATATTGCAGAATGTCTACTCTGTCATCAACTCTAAGGTTTTGCTTCCAGCACAACTGCTTAAAAAGTTACACTGAATTATTTACATATTTGTGAGGGGTGTACTCACTTTTGTGAGATACTATATGTATATATATATATATATATATATATATATATATATATATATATATATATATATATATATATAGATAGATAGATATATAGATAGATAGATAGATAGATAGATAGATATATATATATAGATAGATAGATAGATAGATAGATAGATAGATAGATAGATAGATAGATAGATAGATAGATATATATATATATATATATATATATATATATATATATATATATATATATATATATATATATATATATATATATATATATATATGTGTGTGTCAAGGCTCGTGGAAGACATTGTAAACTGAATGGATCAGACATAACAGGACAAAAGGAACAGTCGAGACTGGGGAAACACCAACAGCAAAATTGAAGGCGAAGATCAATGGATACTTGGACAAACGATGGGTGTGGGGAGGACTGGGTGCAGAGAAGGATGCATGGGTAGAGATGATAGATGTAGCAGGAAAGTCTGAGGAGGGAAAAATGGGAAATTGGGAAGGAGGAGGGCTTGAGATGAGGTTATGTTGGGGGGGGTGGGGGGTTGACAAGGGTGGAAAACATTGTTTTGGATTGTGGATGATATGAGATGGTGGTGGACAACTGTCTTGAAGACCTAGAGGAAAGAATTAGATTGAAGAGAATGTGGAGGTTGGTTCCACAGGTGGGGAAAAAAAAGGTTGAATGAGCGCAGGTGAGCAGTGATCCTGAATTTTGGTGGTTATACAAGAAAGGGTTTGATGGTGGATCGTGCACCATGCAGAAACCTGGGGAGGGGGGGGGGCACGGAAAGAGCAGAGGGTGCAAGACCAGAAAGGAGACAATGGAAAAGAGAAACCACCGATCTGTTGTCTGCCATCGGAAAGTGATTATCCCATCGACGCTTCATTATGGGAGATTCCATGTAATCTTGAAGGCTTTGGTTTCCATGACCTCAAGGTGAGCAAGACGTGAGGCAGGGAGCCAGCCCAGAGGAGAGAGCAGTGTACTGCATCAATCTGGATGAAGACCTTGTAGGTGGACAGGAGTTCAGGTGTGCCAAGGAAGGACTTTATATGATTGAGGATGCCCAGTTATCCTGGAACGGTGTCCAGGTTCTTGAATAAGAATGCTCCAGGCTGTTTAACCAACACTTGCAGAGTTTTAAATCACATTTTCTTTCTTTAAAGCACCCAAAGTGCCTTTTCCAAATACATGCACACCACCCGCCAGACAGAGCAACGCCGGTCTCCCCGTTTGCAGCGGAGATGATGCGACTCATTGGCGGAGCATAAATATGCATTGAAGCAAGTGGGGTGGAACGTAAATGTGCATGAGGAAAAACATGAGTGGAGCATGAATATGTTGAACATTTGTCAAAAATGAAATAAATCGACGACACAGTACATCATATACGACAGTCACTAAATTAATGGACCAGGCTATTGCTAACGGATAGGGACATCGTGGAAAATAACATGAGAATATGAAATTCACAATCAATAGAACACAATGAAGGAATTTACTCTTACCCCGTTGGCATAAGCAGTACCACCTCAGGTCTGTGACACAGGTAGATCAAGGGTTTGCTGTCCATGGTGTGGATTCACACTTTCCGAACCCGACCGTCTGCACTGGGCAATGTGGCAATCACACATCCATAGGGCCAGTCGTTCCTTTGCGCATCCACCTTCAGTAGAATGATGTCACTGACACAAAGGTTGCATCTCTTGGCTTTCCATCACGTACGAGGCTGCAGTGTCAGAAGATTTTTTTTGCGTCATCGTGATCAGAAGGTATTTGTCAAATGCTGTACACGTCACCATTGATAGCCGAAGATATTTCTAGGACGACCGAAATTGTCTGATGATGCACGACGAGGCTTTGTCTTGAACTTCCACTTTGAGAAACGTGTGAAACGTGGTCCCAATGAACGTTCATGCTTGATAGCTAATACGATTATGGGATGAAACTCTGGATCACTACCCAATTCCACAGCAGGCGTCGTGGGTTTCATGGGTAGTATGGAATCCCAGAGAAATCTTGGCCCAGACAGCCATAATGACTCCATCACATCATAGACTTTTACGGAGCGAGTGGCCAGGTCTCCCGATTTAATGTCGGTTGCCATGTAGTTCCGTTGAGAAGGAGATGCATTCTTATGGATCCTTTGCTCAATGTTGGCTATGATGGTGATGGGTTCCTGTCTGAAGTAGTCCCTTATTTAGCGAGATATAATAGGTAGCATTGCCGTCGCACACCACACAGATATTTTCAGGTTTGCGTGGATTGAAGACAGTAAAAGTAGGAAGATACAATTGCAGTTGTTTTGCCTCTTTTCCTGGTTCAATGGGCTCAGCATGTCCTTGGAAAAAAAAATACCTTGAAGTTCATGTTCTGCTATCTGAGGGCTGGTTTCTAATCCAGAAGCTTGCAAAGAGACTTTAAGCAGTTGATTGCAAGGGGTCGATTGCCTGGAATTTTACATCGTCCCTGAAGGGTAACAAAGCCACCCAATTTTCATTGTTATTACCGATGAATCTGTCCTCCATGATCAGAAGAAAACAGTTGTCTTCTATGGAGTGACCCGGCTTGTCATCGTTCCTTGTTCGCTTCAAGACATCAATGTCGACCCCGTCGTCATCGGCTCTGTGGTTGCAGGATCTCCTAAAGTTATGTGACAATTAGGGCGTGGCGAGCAAACTGATGGTCTTCCATTGTCGAAGATGTGGGTAGGATAGGCCTCCACTCGCTCAAGGCTATCGACGTCATCCAGACACACATCGCCAATAATCACCTATCCAAGGTCCATAAACTGTGCCTTCCAGACATATAAAACTTCCACACAATCGACCCCTTGCAATCGACCACTTAAAGTCCCTTTGCAAGCTTCGGGTTAAGATACCAACCCTAAAACAGCAGTACAGGGATTTCATGGCTAAACTCTTTTCCGAAGGACATGCTTATCTTCTTGAAACAACAATGGTATCTTCCTCATTTTGCTGTATTCCATACACGCAACCCTGACAATATTTGTGTGGTGTTTGATGGCAGTGCTTCCTATCATGATATTTTGCTAAATATGGTACTACTTCCTTGTCTAGACCTCGTCAATAGTCTCTTCAGGGTATTGGTATGCTTCAGACAGGAACCCATCGCCATCTTGGCCAACGTCGGGTAAATATTCCATTGTTTCTATGTACATGAGGATCACCGAGACTTTGTGATTTATTTGGTTTAAGAACGACCCCAAAGTGGACCTCTCCGAATTTCGTATAACGGTTTGGGAACAGTCCCAGTCCCGCCATTGCTGCCTATGGACGTGTGGTTGAGACATTGCCCAGCGCAAGCAGTCAGGTTCAAAAATTGTGAATCCACATATTTTACTGCAAACCCCAAATCTCCCTACGAGCCATAAGTGAGGTCGTGCTGCTTATACCAGCGGAGGAAGAGTGAATTCCTTCATTGTGTTCTATTGATTGTGAATTTCATGTTCTCATGTTATTTTCCACCGTGTCCCTATCCGTTAGCCTTCGTCTGGTCCATGATTTTATTGACTGTACATGACATACCGACTGTGTAGTCCGTTTATTTCATTTTTTTTATGAATGTTCAACATTTTTGATTATGTTCAACAATTTGACAATGTTTTGATCCAAAGTAGCTACCCTGGTTCTCTTTTCATATCATTCTCTTTGCTCAATAAACTGATGTAGAGTTGGTGTCAAAGCCACCCAATGCTCGCCCGTTTATACATTTATCGTTTTTAAAAGACTAGTCTAATAATATTTTTTTATAAAGCATTGCAGTGAAGTCTGATCCAAATAATTTTAAAGCAATATATGTATTTGTATATTGTAATCAGTAAAAAAAAATAGTGTGGTAGATAAAAACATGAGAAAGGAAATAACTTGCACCAAAAACTTTAACATTTTCACTCTGACACTCACGCTCACGCCGGGGGTATCGCTAGAGCTCTCTGTTCTTCGAACAGGCGAGCTAAAAAGTAATATGTAGTGTTTTGACTTCATAAATATTGAGTCTCTGAAAAAGGTGCACCAACAAAATTTATTTCATTTGTACTTCATTGCATCCCTAGTACACATATTAAATGAATGGCAAGCTTCTAAATAACTTGCACCAAAAACTTTAACATTTTCACGCTCACGCTCACGCCGGGGGTATCGCTATCGCTCTCTATTCTTCGAACAGGCGAGCTAAAAACTAGTCGAGGAGTGTGATGTTACTAAGTTTGAATGCAAAATGTATTTTCATGTTTTGCTTCATGCATATTTATGCTCCAGCCACGTCTTGCCTCATGCATAATCATGGTTTGCCTCGTGCATATTGATGCTCCACCCATGTGTGTCGTCGTCTCCGCAGCTGGAGGACGAGTCGACTCTTCCCCGGTCTGGAGTGATGTATGGTTCTGTGGAGAAGGAACGTTTTTTTTGTTTGTTTTTCTTTTACTGACACATTTGTGTTTTTTTATATAAAGTAGTGATTTGAAACTCTGCAAGTGTTGGTTAAACTGCCTGGAGCATTATTGTACAGTAATCTGGACACGTCAGCTGTTCCGCAATACCAGCTCCATCACCATAATAAACATGAGTGGGCTGAAAGAGCTTCCCTGCCTCAAACCGATGTTCATGCTGAACTCCTCCGACATCCAAAGACCAACCAAAACTGTTACCTTTGTGCCCTTGTACATCCCTTCTGCCAACCTAACTTCTGCGTCCGGCATTCCCATCCATCTCAGTGTTGCTATCACCGTCTCTCTCGGGACAGTGTCGTAGGCCTTCTCCAGGTCCACATATCCCAAGTGCCGTCTCACCTTGCACCTCCAACTTCTTCTCCACCAGCTGTCTCAACGTTAACATCCAATTCATTGTCCCCCTACTCTTTCTGAACCCCTGTTGCTCTTCACTGATCTCCATTTACACACAATTCCGTATCCTGTTTGTGGTTGAAACATTGCACTTCTGAGCCTTGGTTGAAATATTGGACCTTTGAGCCTTTGTCGTCAGTTCATATCTCAAGTTGTTTGTGCTCCTTTGATTCTGACCATTTTGTGATCCCTGCATTATTTCAGTGACGTATCCTATTTGTGGCCATTTCGTATGTCGGAGTTTTATCCCCTATTTTTTGTAGTGGAGGCTTTCAAAACTGTTTGCTGATATGATTCTACAATGGATTTGAATCGCTGAAGTGGTTTACTTACTGCTGATGCCATTGTCCCTTGCAGTTGCTGAGTAAGCGACGGCAGCTTTGTGAGAGCCTTGATGTAGATACCTTTGTGTGGACTAATCACAGAGTCATTCGTTGGATGAAGAGCATAGATCTCCAGGTAATCAAACTGGTTTACTAAACTGATGTGTGATTTCTTTGAGATGTCAGATGTTTGTTTTGGGGTTATCCTTCAACATTGACCCAAGCTAAATTGCCACTGAACTAAAGACTTTCAACTGATCATCTTCTGGATCACAATCTCTGCCAAAACTTTTAGCCCAGCAGATATGTGAAAGCATTGGGACTTTGGTGATTCAAGCATCAAATTTGGCACACAGCTCGGACATGTCCAAGGGAGGATTCTTTTTGTGTGTGAGGGAAATGGCCGCCACATTTCAAAATGACTGCACTTCCATTCTTACTTTTACTGTAATTTCGTAGATTACATAAAGATGAGGCATAAAAACTTGATTTTGTTGCATTTTCCACTTTATTGATACTCATACTGCTGAATAAAGACAACACATGAAATAATGCTAATCAGAGCTTGTCAAGAACAAAATGCAGGCGAGTAAGTGATCACTCTCCAAAACTTTCTCCTTGGCGAGCAGAGGCAAGTAATTAAATGTCAGAGGAAGTAACTCCTTATAAGCAATAAGACAAAAAGTTGTTTGTTATGATAAATTCACAGGAGTTTATTTGTGAAATTACAACCAAAGCAATCATGAACACAGGAGTATATGACACTTTTTTTTTAATTTGTATACACTGTTGATTCTCGTATCTCGACTTTGGAGACAGAAATTAAACAAATCAACATAGAACACTTGAAATAATGTATGTACACAAATTGACAATTTAAGGCTATGGGTTGAGAATGGAGGGACCAGAAGAATGGAGAGGCAGTCCTTCGTGTCTCGGATGGACTGCTCAAATAACTTGCAGGCTCGGAAGGCAAAGGGGAGGTAAGCCCTTCAGGTCTTCACGACAACTAGTCACCACATCTCAAATCATCCCCAATCCAAAATCATGATATTTTATACCCTCGTTAACCCCCACCACTCCCACTCCAAGCTGCCCTCCTTCCAAATGTCCAGTTTTTCCTCTTGAAAGTTTCCTTCTGTGTCCATCTTGTCCACCCCATGCAGTGTTTCCTGCTCCCCGTTCCTCCCCACACCAATTTTTTTGTCCAAGTCCTTCAACTCTGCTGTTGGAGTTCAACTACCCCCTCTAACCCCCCCTCCCCCCATTCCATTGTTCCTGTTGTTCTGTTTACTGATGCATTCAGTGTTCTCGCTCTTCCATGAGCCTTGACTCTGTACAAAAAATAAGAGAATCTGGAAGAATAACTCGAGACCAAAATGTTTATTCAAAGTGTGCAGAAGAACAGCAATTTTTACAGCAATTTTTGCTAATTTTTGAACTCTTTCCCTTATGCTTCAGTCACATTTGGCTCAGCAGCCGTAGGGTCTAAAAAATCTACAGCCACTAGCAATTATAGGGTGGCCGCAGTAATTCCACAGTCACACAATGTAGCAGTCACACATGTTTTTATTTTTCGGGGAGCCGCATGGGATATTTAGAAATTGTGGAGACCGAAAACGAGGGGGTGCCATACGCTCTTTGATTTGATGTCGCACGGTGACCTTAGGGCGTCCCTGCAACGGCCATAGAATTTTCAAGGCATACGCAAGGTAGCCTCAAGGTGCCCGCAAGGCGACCGCAGGGGGGCCCTAAGGCGAACGTAGAAATAGTGCGGCCGCCGTAATTTTTTGGGGGTTGGCAAAATTCATTCTTCATTGATAAGAGCTTACGGAAAACGCACGAATAACGCAAGCCCACCATACGCCCTATGTATGGGCGACGTGGAACACATCTACGTCATGGCTACGGCTTGTCGAATTGCTACGGCCAACCTAGAAATGAAAAAAAGTTATAACTCCGCGCTTTAATTCCACGGAGACCCCTATGGCCTGTAAAAGATAGTCACCCTGAGGCCACCTCAGAAACTCTGCGGCCACCGCACGTTTCTGTCAATTCAGGGGAGGTACGGCCGCCGTATCCTAGCCGTAGAGCAAATGTGACTCATGCTTTACCAATAACGTGAACTTACTAGATATTGCATTTCTAATGACTTAATCGTATTCATCACACCTGTACAAGCATTCCAAGCCATATTGGGTCCCAGTCCACCAGTTTGTGAAATGATGAAAAGTATGCACCATGATCTTAGTCACAGCAAAACTAGTTGGTAGCCATCTTGGAAAATGGCTGTGACCTGCTGTTATTGGGGAAATCGGTAATGGCCCTAGAGCTGAAACGTTTCCTTTAAGCATGCTCTGCAAGTGTGCCAAATTAACTGCTTGTCGTGAAAATCACAAAACACCCAAAAATTTGTCACATCTCCTGGGTTATTTCCACTCGGCACCTTCCAAAACTGAGCAAATGACCAACACTTTGAGTTCAACTGTTAAATCAAAGCCGGCTTTAACCAGATGATTTATAAATAAATAAATAAATAAATACACGAAATATGGTGGATTATTTTGAGATGATGTGGAACCATCTTCAATGACAAATTTTACAAATTCAATTTTAAAGTCTGTCAGTTGCCAAAGAAGATGAATCGGTGTTTGTGAAAGCCGTGAAGGATATTTTGTAATTTAATGCGTGTAATTCAGACAAAACTTTGGAAAGGGGAGGGATACGAGGAAAATTAACAACTTGTTGATTACAAGGAAACAAGGAGTAATTCAGAAACCGGCAACAATGGCTCAGAGAGGCATAGAATAGTTGGGTGTTCTTGCAATTTAATTGGCACGTGTGGAAGAGAATGTGGATGTGCACGAGGGTAGTGATCAGTACATTTGAGAGACTGAAGTGAGGAGGACATGACAACAAGCACATGGAGACCATTCCACAATTGGGAGAATAATAAGATGAAAGGATGCATGTGAATAATTAACCAGCCTGGACTTTAGACTGGTGTGAACAGGTGAGGGTTTCTTGAAGAACTTGTGTGATCTGGGTGGTTTGGGGAAGGCACCAGCCAGCGGAAGAGTGATGGTCCTTGGAAATCTTCCTCCTTTCTTGTGAATGCATTCTAATAGTCTCGATTACCTCAAGTTGCTGAACAGTATATTTTATACAAGCAAACAACTGGCCTTGCTCCTCCTGCCCTCTCGAATGATGTTAACGGTTTCCATAATTACGGAGGCTGTGTTCAATTAACTACGACCAGTGTGGCCACGTCTCCTGCCACAGATGACGCGTTGATCTCATTTGTCCCTTTTGAAATCATTTGCACCATTTGTACTAATTTTTCTGCAACATACAGTTTGCACCATATTGTGCAGTCTTTCTCTGAAGAATGTCCCATGGTTTGACACCTTCACGAAACAATATCCTGGTGATTCCCTGATACCCGATAATGATGCTCTCTTGTAGAGGGGAAACTGTCATTCGATCAAGTGCCATACACTAGGAAGTCATCCACTAAGTGGTAAACAAATGACTCACACTTGCCTCTGCAATATTGTTCAAAATACATTACACATGCACTATATTTGTAACAGTGCAGTCTTGTTGCTGTTTTCCTGCCTATAACCTCCATATGTCTTTCTATCTCCGTCACGCTATCTCCCCCGAAATGGTTGTGCAGAAATTCACCAAACTTCGTAGTTATGATCAACACGTGGTGAGAAGGTGCAAGAGTTGTATAATTTTGGCCCCACCCCCTGGGTCAGAGTTAAAAGGTCAAATACCAAAAAAATGCAATTGCAGGCACATCTTTAAATGAAACTTTGTATATGTAATCAACATTGGGGGACGCATGAAACGTGTAATGATTTTGGGGGATTTGATCCCCGATTCATGCCGGAGGAGATGGGGATTTAAGGTCATGGGTCAAAATGGGGAAAATTATGTATTTCAAGATTTGGGTCAATCCTGGTGGAACTTTAGGGTCATTCCGTGCCAACTCACCTAAATTTCAAAAACCTCCCCAGGTCACCTCCTCAGATTTTGCTGGAAAAATTCTTAAATGTAGATCTATATGGCTCTACCTACCATGCAAAAGATTAGCTTTCAATTCCTCATTGTTTAAAAAATATCTATCTCTGGAGACCTTTGTAATCTGGCCCTAAAAATGCCAAATGTGAAAAACGCATTTTTTTTTCAACTTCAGGGGCTTATAATTTTATAATGGACTCCTCTAGAAAGTTAATATTGCAAATATTTACTAATTGCCATCCAACGTTTTCAATTATGGCATCAGAGAGCCTCTGGGATGCATATTTCTCACTCTATAGGAAGCTAAAAATGGCTTTTGGGCCAAAATGAGCTAAAATAAGGTGAAGCTATAGGAGCCCTCCTGAAAACATGGAACAACTTAGAATTTTTTCCTCATAATACAGTGATTATAGGGTCATTATCTATCCATAGATACATTTTTGTTGGGATAATACAGTTAGGTGATGAATTATAAAAGTTTTACCATAAGCCCTTGTCTCCGAGGGCTCTAAAATGGACCAATTTTGTCACCTGGTTTGACCATGTGGCTGCGGGTTGAGGATCTTAATTTTTTTTCTAAAGATTGCCGCATATAAGATGTGTCTACTGACCGAATAATTTTATCGAACGTCCATGGCTTCATTGTAAAATAAATTTTTATTTACATGCACGTTTTTTTTTAATAATTATTCACTTTTTTTCATATTCATGAGCTTATAAATCTGAAACTGAACACTCTAGCAAAGTGATACTGCAGATATTCATAAACTGGCATATGAAATTTAAGGATCTGTTATCAGAATGCCTTATAAATGCATATGTTTCTATCTGTCGGAAGTTGAAAATGCCACTTTGACCAAAAATGGTGAATATGCAGGGGGAATTAACTGAGGTTATGTAACAACTTAGATTATTCTTCTCATAAATTCATAATTATAAGTACATTTTTTTTATTCAAAAATAAATTCTTGTAATGATAATCCAAATATATGCTTGGGTTTTGATTTAAAAAAAAAACATGTCCTCCAGTTCTCTATTTGAATTCATTAGTTATGACATACACCATGAGATGGAGTAATGGTCTGTCACAACACTAGGAGTAGCACAGTCAACCTGTCTGTCTGTTTGTCTGTTTGGAGAACAAAGGAGAGGAAGAAACAAAGGAAATGCATGCAGAAAAACCTGGGCCCAGCAGCACAAGTTTGACAAGTAGATGCACTGTTGGAACCAAATTAGACCAGGAGTATCACAAGACCTATTATACAAGGAAGGTTGGGCTAAAACAAGTTACTGCTTTGGAGAAGAGGTCACAAGAATTTATTTCATGGAGATCAGGAATTACTTTCAGTTCAGAAGACAGTATTTGCCTTCATCATGATCAAATTCTTCTTTGTGACATCACAAGAAATCCAACAAAATGCAATGGAGTATGACCTTGAGAAGCGCTTCAGAGCAGCAACAACCATTGCTGGTACACGGTCACACCATGGTTTCCTGCCAATCTCCTCAACACGTCTGGAGATGAGAAGGGTTTCTTCTGATGCTGTATCATGAACAGTATGCACACAGGACCGGAAACCACACAAGCTCATCTGTCCCAGTTATTAGTCCCAACCCTAACTGAACTGGATGTATACCAGGCTGGGAAATATATTGCTTGTGTTTATGACAGAAAATGGTACATTGGGAACATTGTCACAAGAAATGATGATGAAAATGATGCGTTTGTGAACTGCATGAAGCAAGGAAGGGGTAACACATTCTCATGGCCTCCAGAAAAAAAGAAAGATCAATGCTGGCTGCCATTACTCGACATTCTTTGTGTGGTTGAGGCCCCTGACATAAAATCTGGTGGACGTCAGTACCAACTGTCACAGCATGACTTTAAGCATGTTCAAGACCTGTTTTCGAAGATGTAAAATTCTGTGCCTCTGAGTGCTAGATAATCATGATAATATATGACCGTTTTTACAGCCATTTTTCCCTGCTGTGCAGGGGTTTGGCTTTTTTCTTGAGGCAATGTTTTTTTATGGCCGGATGCCCTTCCTGACGCCAACCCTGGTCGCCTCTTACGACACACAGGGATATGGTATACCTATTCTAACCGGGGCATACACCGGGACCAGTACACTGGCACTCATTTGGCCGACCTCGGAAGGATGACAGGCTGAGTCAACCCCCTGGTGTTAAGTCAGTGGCCCAACGGGGTTTGAACTCAGGACCTTTTGGATCCCAAGCCGCTGCCCTAACCACTGCGCCAACACCAGGCTCCAGATAATCATGATAATGAATATCATAAAAGATGAAAGGTCATTAAAGAGTTTTCTAAGGTATAAAAATTACTAATATTCATTGTCTCTGTATATCTGTAAATAAAAAAGCTGCTATTCAGGTAATCAAATTTGTTCCAATTTATAATTTGCGATCACTTACGAAAGTAACCATTAGCATGTATTTATGAATAAATAACATCCTTGTCACTAATGTCTAATAAGAAGCATAATTTAGCCTCATGCGCACCCCTGCAAGTTCACCTTGTTTTGTACCAAGTGGGCCAAATTGCCATATTTGGCTTCCTAAAACTAGGAGTATGTGCTTTCTAGAGACATTCTGATGCCACAATCTGACATTTTGAATACCATTTTATAAAATTCTGCAGTAACTCTTTCCTGGATAGTTCCATTTAAGATTTATAAACTTCTGAATATGAAAAAGTGAATTATTAAAAAAACGTGCATGTAAATAAAAATTTATTTTAATATGAAGCCATGGGCGTTAGATAAAATTATTCGGTCAGTAGACACATTCTATATGAGGCAATCTTTAGAAGAAAAAAAAATGAAGATCCTAAACCCCTAGCCACATGGTCAAACCAGGGAACAAAATTGGTCAAGTTTAGAGTCCTCGGAGGCAAGGGCTTAAGTTAAAACTTTTATAATTCATCACCGAACTGTATTATCCCAGCAAAAATGTATCTATTGATAGATAATGACCCTATAATCATTGTGTTATGGGCAAAAAATTCTAAGTTGTTCCATATTTTCAGGAGGGCTCCTATAGTTTCACCTTATTTTAGCTCGTTTTGGCCAAAAAGCCAATTTTAGCTTCCTACAGAGTGAGCAATATGCATCCCAGAAGCTATCTGATGCCATAAATGAAAAAAATTGGATGCCAATTAGTAAATATTTGCAATATTAGCTTTCTCGAGGAGTCCATTATAAAAGTATAAGCCACTGAAGTAGGAAAAAAATGCGTTTTTCACATTTGGAATTTTTAGGGCCAAATTTCAAAGGTCTCTAGAGATCGATATTTTTTAAACTATGAGGAATTGAAAGCTAATCTTTTGCATGATGGGTAGAGCCATATAGATCTACATTTAAGATTTTTTTCCAGCAAAATCTGAGGAGGTGACCTGGGGACCCTTAGGTGAGTTGGCACGGAATGACCCTTTAGGCAATCTTTCAACTTTGCTTTCGGTGGGAAGCATGGGGATTTGCGGTGCGTGCCATTGACTTTGCTGTAGTTATGTTTTTTTTCCAGACCTCATAGTTAAGTGTCTGGTCATAACCTGGTAAATCACCATGCAGTACGTGCATTGACACTGATGTAGTCACTGAAAAATGTACCACGTATGATGAGCACCTACAACGAGCATGCCTTTTGATTTTGGCAACCTTTGATTATTGCATTTATCGAATTGTTGAGTACAGTTAACCGTCAGGCCCAAATAACTTTTTAGACTTTTGTTGATGTAATGAGCAGAAAAGAGATTGAAAACAATCACTTGTTGTGCTTACTGCTGGTGATTACAACCAGCAATTTGCAGACAACCTCATGAATAGTGGTGTGCATGGTGCGCTGCTCGTGCTGGAACCATCATTCAATGCTGACAGCCTTGCAACGACGCTGAGGTTGCCACAGCAAAACAGCTCTCTTCGCAAACGTCTGACAACAGAGTTGGCCTGCATTATGATGCCGACCACGTAAGTCGATTTACATTTTGCCGTTTCAACAACCCAGAGTGGGGTGCTTATGCTCAATAGATCCCCATGTAAAAGCTTCATTCACTGTGAAGAGCTTGGTGCGGCCAAGGAATGCCTTAGCTCTACGGAGAATTTACAGAGTGATGAGATGCTAGTTTGGTGATGTGAATCCTCCATGAAAGATTATGGCAGATAGTGATGACAAGGAGTTCCAATGGCTGGCCAGAGAAATTGATTGGATATTTGGAGCAATACCTCGGATCTGCACTATTTGGAACTTTTTCATCATATTCGGTTCATTACTTTTAAAAGGTCTTACTGCAGTCAACCACATGTTCTTTTCCATAAACTTGCATAAAGCAATCCTGTACTAGATTGAGGAAATCCTCATCTGCTCTCCCCAATCCCTGTTCCTGCACCAAATATATCCCTGTCAAGTTAAAAATCACCCATCATCGATTCTCTTCCCGGACCACTTCTCCTAATCCTCCACCTTAATTCCTTCCTTCATATTGCCCCTGTCTCTGTCTTTTACGTGATTTGCTACACCTCCGATTTTATCTTTCCTATCACACCTAACTTGTAGATTTTGTCGCCTTCTCATCCTGTCCTACAATTACTCTCATAAAACCATGTCTCACTGCAACTATATTGTATTCTTCGCTCTTTGCTTTCTCCAGCTCCTCAATCTTATTATTTAAATTCCTAGTGTTTAGATCGAATATATTTGTTTTTTTTACTTTTTCCATTCTGTAATTTTTTTTTTCCTGCTTGCTCTTACCAATCATGTTAGTAGTTGCAGTTCCTCCCTTTAGCCTCTCCACACTCCTCCAGCTGAAAAAGGAAACCCCAGCTTCCTCCTCAATTCCCATAGCGAACCCTGCTGTTGCTTGGCAATGGCTCTGGATGTCATCCACACAACAATGAAAATTGCCATTGAAACTCAATAAGAAGTTTACCAAGTGGTTGCAGATAAATAGCGAACAAAAGTGGACGAAGAACAGGTCCCCTGAGGAACATCGACAGATAGATGAATTGGTTAGATAAATAACTAGCAACATTTACAATGAATTTATGAAGATAAGATTTAAACCATTCAAGAACAGGTCTGGTAATACAAAACAAGAATGAAGATCAAGTAAACAAGTGGCCATCTCTCTCCACGACTGGTCTCCCATATCTACTGCCCCTAATATTTACTCGGCTTGGGAATTCTTCCACAGAAACTCCACACACACACACACACACACACACACACACACACACACACACACACACACACACACACACACACACTAATCCCATCTCATCTTCAGTTAACCCTTCATCCCGTCCATGGTACACTGAATCCTGGGGTGAGGAAGTTGCTTTGAAACCACTTGACTTCGGCTGGTTTGCCTCCAAGAAAGAGAAGGCAACCTCAGATCATTCCACAAAGCCCGCAACAAGTGTGTACACGACCGGTCTAAAGTTTTAGAACACCCCCATTTTTCCAGTTTTTACTGAAATTTAAGCAGTTCAAGTCCAGGGAATAACCTGATATGGTACAAAGCTCAGTGGTAAACTGCCAGAGGTTAAAAAAAGTATAGGTTACCAAAAACTGAACAATAATGTAAATTTCAGAGTTGTTAAAAAGGCCCTTTTTAGGGAACAAGTAATGGGTTAGCAACTGCAGCTGTTCTGCAGCAATGGAAGTAAATTAAGCCTTGAAAGTTGATGCAAACAATTCCAACAGGTGTCCCAACTTTTGTTGATTAGTTACAAACTCTCTGTCTGTATAAAAGCAGTGTTGGAACAGACTGTGTTGCTACACCCTCTGAAGCATTATTTGGACAATATTGCACTGCAGGAAGTAGTATATTGCTCTCATAATGGTGAGAAAAAGACAATGAACAAAGGAAGACAGACAGACCATTATAACCCTTCATTGTGTAGGTCTTTCCTTTGGAGAAATTACAAAGAAGCCAAGGTGTCGGTGAGTACAGTTTCCTACACCATCAAAAGGCACTTGCAAAATGGAGGACACTCTGACAGGAAGAGGTGTGGCAAACCCAAAGCCACAACACAATCAGAAGACAAGTTTCTGAGAGTCAACAGCTTGCGTGATAGGCAGCTCACAGGACAGCAGCTTCAAGCACAGCTTAACACTGGTCGAAGTATGGAAGTCTCAGTTTTAACTGTGAAGAGAAGACTTCGAGCTGCAAGTTTGACAGGTCAAGTGGCAGTAAGAAAGCCATTGCTAAGATGGCAAAACATTTAAAATAGGTTTGCCTGGGCCATGAAGCACCGTCAGTGGACGACTGAAAAGTGGAAGGTCTTATGGACCGATGAATCAAAATTTGAAATCTTTGGTTCATCACGCAGGGTTTTTGTACGCCGTTGAGAAGGTGAAAGGATGGTTCCTCAGTGTGTGACACCAACTGTCAAACATGGAGGAGGAAGCGTGATGATCTGGGGCTCTTTTGCTGGATCCAGAGTCAGCGATTTGCACAGAGTGACTGGCACCCTGAACCAAAAGGGCTTCCACAACGTTTTCCAGTGCCATGCATTACCCTCTGGTCTATGCCTAGTTGGTCAGGGGTTCATCCTACAGCAAGATAATGACCCAAAACATACCTCCAGGCTATGTCAGAACTAGCTTAGAAGAAAAGAACAAGCCAGTAGTCTTCAAATCATGGACTGACCATCACAGTCTCCAGACTTAAACCCAGTCGAGCTGGTTTGGGATGAACTGGACAGAAGGGTGAAAGCAAAGCAACCTACAAGTGCAACACATTTGTGGAACTTCTGCAACAGTGTTGGGAAGAACTTTCCGAACAATATTTGATTTCCATTGCAGAAAGAATGCCACATATATGTCCGGCTGTTATATCTGCAAAAGGTGGCTCCTTTGATAAGTCAAACATTTAGATTAAATTTTGTTCTGTAAGTACAATAATTTCAGAGTACATTGAAACATTAAACTTCTTAAATTTCAGTAAAAAATGGGAGTGTTCTAAAACTTTCGACCGGTAGTGTACATCCACTCTCAGGAGAGCCAGAAAATAACATCTGTCAAACCGCAAGAATCAACTTTCAAACGTGTCTTCCCTTCTAAGACCTATGGTGCCGAGTTAAATCTGTCTCCATCGTATGCTCCCCCTCCATCCCTTCCCTCTCTTCAAATGGCACCACAGCTGACTCCACTCATGAAAAGGCCGAATGCCTCAATTCTGTGTTTGCTTCCAAAT
Source organism: Eptatretus burgeri (assembly GCF_056783735.1). NCBI lineage: Eukaryota > Metazoa > Chordata > Myxini > Myxiniformes > Myxinidae > Eptatretus > Eptatretus burgeri. Next base: position 106,510,518 of record NC_140964.1, on the reverse strand, counting down.
ATTGTGTTCCCAAGCCCCAACTGTATGTACCCAACCAACCCAGTTGCACCCAACTGCTCCTATGCTCTGTGTTTTTTGCATCTAAAGTGTATTAAAAAGTTGACCACTTGGCATCCTCCATCATACAAAGTCATTCCTTGGCACACCTGAACTCCTATCCACCGACAAGGTCTTCATTCGCAGCTTGACGGAGTACTGCACTCCCATCTGGGCTGGCTCCCCTGCCTCACATCTTGCTCAGCTTGAGGTCATGGAAATCAAGTGCCGAGGTCTGTCTTCTAGGTCTGCCGAGCTTGAGGTCTGTCTTCTTCCGCCACGTGATTGGTAGGACCTCCGCATTGTAACATCACAACTGTGTCCTAATGTTGTATCCCAAGATTACTGGAATTTCCCACAATGAAGCTGAGTCTCTGGGCCTATCACTTCGTCATTGCAGACAGTTTGGTGGTCTCTCTGTCTTCTACCGCCTCCTTTCTGTTCTTGCACGCTCTGCTCTTTCTGTGCAGAATATTTTTGCAGAGAAGAATATTTTTGAAGGAATTTAAGTGACCGCCATTTTGAAACACTTCCAGTCACGTGATTGGTGGGACCTCCGCATTGTAACATCACAACTGTGTCCTAATGTTGTATCCCAAGATTACTGGAATCTCCCACAATGAAGCTGAGTCTCTGGGCCTATCGCTTCGTCATTGCAGACAGTTTGGTGGTCTCTCTGTCTTCTACCGCCTCCTTTCTGGACTTGCACCCTCTGCTCTTTCTGTGCTTTATCCTCCCCCTATCCCCCAGGTTTTTGCAGATCACACTTGGTCCACCATCAACACCCTTCTGGTGAAACTACCTAAATCCAGGATCACTGATCACCTCCACTCATTTGTTCCTCTTTTTCCCCACCTATGGAACCAACTTCCACATTCTCTTCAATCTCATTCTCCCCCCCCCCCCAGGTCTTCAAGACAGTTGTTCACCACCATCTCACAACGTCTCCAATCAAAAACCATGATCTTTCCTGCCCTCGTTATTCCCCACCCCACGCCAATCCCTCCTCCTTCTAATTTTCCAGTTTTCCCTCTTGATAGTTTCTTTCTGTATCCATCTTGTCCACCCCATTCATCCTCTCCTGCCCCCCATTCCTCCCCACACCCATTGTTTGTCCAGGTCTGCATCTATCTTGGCCTTCAACTCTGCTGTTGGTGTTTCCCTCTCTCTCCTGTTCATTTTGGCCTGTTACATCTTGATCCAGTCAGTATGCCAGAACAAGCTCGAACATTAGCCTCAACTATGTATACAAAGAAATAGGACCACTGGACCTGGAGCTTATCTGCACCGTCCTTATGTCATAACCCAAATTTGGTAGCATTCTTACTTGTGGGTCTGGAGAAGAATATTTTTGAAGGAATTCACATAATTTTCTCAAAAATTGACTAAGCCATCCATTTATGATACACTTCTGGTCACATGATCGGCATGGCCTCTGCAATTTAGCATCAGGACCCTATTTTAATTCTGTAACCCAAATTTGATAGGATTCTGACTGATGGGTCTGGAGAAGAAGATTTTTGAAGGAATTTACTAATTCCACCATTTTGACTTACTTAAAGTCACATGACTGGAAGGAGCTTTGCAATTCCTGTTTCCAGTCAGGAGCGGAATGTTGCTGCAAAATTTCAGTCAGATAAGCCCAGCGATTTGGCCAGAGAAGTCAAAATAGAAGACGGATGGACGGACGCACGATGACAATACTTTATCTGGAATTCCAATTCCATGTAAGCTAAAAAAAAAAATAAAAAAAAACCTGCTCTGCTGCTCTTGCACATCCTCTTTCTGCTCATTTCAGCCTGTCATTACCCTTGGTCATCTTCAATTTGCTTGGACATCAGCCAACATCACCGCATTACATAACCAAGGTGCAAAAAACCGAACCCCTTAATAACTGATCCATCAGCTTACTTCCAATCATCATCAATGTCATATAATCAATCATTGCATTTGATATGAAATCCTTCCTTTTCTCCATCAGCCTCATCTCAAGTCACCAATTTGGATTCAGACAATGTCACTCCACCTTGGACATGCTGCTTCGACTCTCCCAACAGTAGATGGATGCCTCGATATCAGACATGAGATTAGAGCCATCTCTCCAGACCTATCTCAAGTTTTTTACACAGTCTGGCATCCAGCCATACTCTACAAACCATTCCAGATCAGGAAAAAGTTAAACAAGTCAGAAAAAACATTTTATTGAAAATGACAAAATATGCAGGATGGAATCCCTAAAAAATCAACCAAACAGGTAATTTTGGGAAATATTTGGTGCCAAAATGATTTTAGGGGATAGTTATGGCTTGTTTAAATGGGGATGGAACTGCAGAAGATGCAATGGAGTAATTCATTATTTCTATAACAAGTGAAAGCCTGGTGTTGGCTTAGTGGTTAAGGTGGCTGGCTTAGGACCTTTGGGTCCTGAGTTTGAGCCCCTGTTGTCCATAGAATTAATTCCAGGTGGGGTTGACTCAGCCTGTCATCCTTCCCAGGTCAGCGAAATGAGTACCAGTGTACTGGGGTAATAACCATTCAGAGTAACCTGCGTCGGAGCGGTGACCCATCCAGGACTGTACTCCTTGACAATGAAATTGCCTTGGCAGCCCTATGTGCCTTTATGGCATGAAAAGTGGTTTTATATGATATTATTTTTATAATTAATTGGAGCGAGAACTAAACGATCTTCTTTGTTCAGATGCAGCCCAAGGCTGTGCGATATCATCATTGGGTGAGGGCGTGGCTGTGCCACTGATGCGATGCCCTCTGTCGGTTCAGGCATGAATTTGTAATTTGTTCATGGTGCCAGCGATTGCTCACCTACTCTTCGCGAAACACACCATGCAATCTTCAATTTCCACCAAGGAATGATGGCCGACAGGACACCCGTTTCACATCCATCCGAGGGAATGCACACACATTGATGAATCACCCTACCTGTGAAACACCGGGATGATGATTTATTGCTGGGTCGGGATTCAACCCCAGCCAAGACAGCTGAGAGGTGAGTGTGCATACCTTTGTGCCATCCTGTCAGCCATCCATTCATCCATTGCTGAAGCAGATTCCTTGGCTATTGGACACAATCCTGGACGGGTCGCCACTCCGACACAGTATACCAGCAAGCTGGCACTCAGCACTCATTTTGCCAACCTCGGAAGGATGACATGCCGAGTCAACCCCACCTGGTATTAATTCAACAGCCGAGTGGGGTTTGAACTCAGGATCATACGATCCCAAGCTAACCGCCCTAACTATTAAGCCAACACCAGGCCTATCCTGTCAGCCCCAGAACTAGAAGTAAAAAGATGACTTAAGATGATGGAAGATGATTCAGTAAATAAGTTTTCTTTGAGTTATTGTGAAGAATTGATTGTACTGCTTCTTCACCAAGAGGTGAGAAGTGATCCAAACATAAAGGTATTTTGTGAAGAGGGGAGAGGCATCGGAATAAGAGCACGTTTTGTCAGTGAACGACAAATATTTTAGATCTTATCCTACAAAGTGGTCGCAAATTGCTTAGCTGGTTGAAGAGATGGTGTTAGTGGGGAAAGGAGTGCTCAGTCCTTGTTTGAAAGTTTATCAATAAAAGGGAATAACATCTTGGTGCTGGAAGAGTTGTTTTTAATCATGCCTCAGCATGTGATTGTGAATATGGAAACATTCTACTCACTGGTGAACTGTGCTTTTTCAGATTTTCAAGAGAAAAGGTGAAAGAGAGGGAAGGAAGAGGAGGTTTGCTAAGGCGCGGATCAGACAGTCAGCCTTTCCTGCGGAATATCAATGGTCGAAACTCGGAACGCCGTAGCTTACGAGTAAGTTTACTCTCAGCTGGAAACAATGAAATGGTGAACAATTGCATCTAATTTGTTCATATTTAGAGCAATGCACCGACTCCAACAGTCAATTACAGAAAGTAGGTTGAATAAAATTTGGTTCCTGCTTGTTTTTTTATTTGTTTATTTTGTCGTGTTCAAATGTCGTGGGATTGAGAGCCACGTTGCCGCATCTTTACAAATCGTTCCAGATTGAAGAACTTGTGTAACTATCTATCCAATATGTGTTAGATACCATATTCTATGTTCATCGATGTAGAAATTTTAATGCAAATAGCTCAGACTTAATACTTCATCTATTTTTTTCGTTTTTTTTTCTTTCCCAGGCCTCCTTAGGATTAACTCTTAGTCAAAAGCTGGACCAAGAGACGGGAATCTGATATGGGCTTAAAAACTGTGGAACTCTTTTCTTGGCTACTCAGCACCATGTCTCGGGAGTGCGTTGCCAGATCACCATCAAGCTTCGGTTGTGAACTAACTTTGACTTACAGACTGAATGAATGTATCATATTGTATTTTAGACAGCAGTACGATCGGAGGTGCTTTTGGGAGGACAGGAATGCTTTAAGCTATTTTGACTGAAATGCAGAGAGTAGAGATGCTTATTTATCTGCATAATTACGTGCAGCACATCTCCAGTTGGCCATAACGTGCCCAGCTGGGTGAGAGTTTAACTTCGGCGGTTTTGCTTCAGTTTGCACTAAGCCTCATGCGGAGGTGCATTTTTACCGCAGCTTTTAAAATTGCATAATCGGCCTTTAAATTTCCGAATTGACATTTGATGCGGTTATACTGTACATTTTTTTTGAACTTTGAATCTGCATATTTTAAAAGGAAAAACACCAGCGGCAAAAAAAAACCCACAAAAAAAAAAACACAAACCCCGTGATGCTGCACTCATTTTTTTGCAAAATCCTTGGAGGTGTTTGAAAGTTTCCATGAACATTTCTTTCTGACATTCCTGAAACAAATGACAGAACAGGGTTTTCAAACGAATCTACCCACAAAAATAATCTTCCATGCATATTGTAGTTTATAGGCGTGAACCTCCCAAGAAAACAGATGCTGATTTGTAGTTGCTCAGATTGAAATAAAGACTTAGGGAGAAGCGTTTTAAATAATTTAAAAGGCCGAATTTGTTAAGCTACGAAGCTAGCTGGAAGTTGTGTGCAGAACTGGAATTTTTACATAGGCCTTGCCTTTTTCCTTTCTGGAACTCTGCAGTTGTTGCCAAACCATCTGCTGCTGTGTAGTTTTCTGTACACTGATCAGCGAGATGGCTGTATTGTCTACTTTTGTTGTAATTTGTGCAAAGTGAACGATTTATGCATTTGTAATACCACCACCTGCTTCGTCACACCCACGATTGTCCGCCCCGGTCAAAATGTGTCCATTGTGAGGCATTACTATAGCGCCTGCTATCGCTTTTCTAGTGCATGGAGAAATAACGGGAAAATGCAAGCAAGCAAACTTTTTTGAATGTCCAGCTGTGATTGCCATAATCGTTCATCGCATCGTGTTTCCGTAGGTCTCGATTGCAGGTAATGATGTTGCGACGCTGGTGTTCACCACTGTTAGCAGCTGTTTTCATAAAGCAAGCCATTGAGTAAATGATGCAAGGCAACATTCCAACTTTCCCATTATCTGTCAAACAGGAGTCTCTTGGAGAGACACTCTTACAATCTAAAGAAATTATTGATGCTTCTGTCATCATTGATGGCACTTTGGTGGATTGTAAGTTAAGTCCATGCAGTAAGCTTAATCACTTGTATTAGAGAAGCTTGTGTGGCCAAATGATGGCCTGAGTAATGGATTGTACAAAACCAGAGATTGTGCTTCTTTTTTTTTTCTTTTTCTTTTTTTTTTAAACCTTTTTCTTGCAACAAATTGTTCATGATGTTGCGACAAGGAAGGAAGCCATGCTTGTAATAAAATCGGTGTCGAGTTTTGAGTGGTCATCACAATGTTTTAGTAATACCCCGCTGCATGGTTTTGTCTTACTTTTAACAGTGAAAAGTGAAGGAGTGCTGAAAACAAGATTGGTAACTGCAGCCATTATGACTACGAAGGAAAGGTAGTTACTACTTTAATTGAACCATTACGTGATGTCCTCGTAAATAGATTTGGCTTCTGATGGCCGACTGCAAAATTTTTGCAAAAGGAGCCTCTTGGCAAAAAAAAGGCTGCGGTTTTACTCTTGGACTGAACAATTGATTAAGAAAATAAAAAAAGAAGCATTACACATTTTCCAGCACTTAGAATTATTGCTAAAATGTACAGCAGCGAAACTCACTTGACTGTAAATCCTCCCACCCATTCCCCCCCCCCCCCCGCAAAAAAAATTAAAATATTTAATTTTTATTTCAGTCGTTTTGAATCTTCATTGCACGCATTAATTTTGTGTTATTCTCTCGCATTGGATGGAGTTTCAGAAGAGAAAAAGCAATTTGTATTCTTTCTCTTTAAATTGGTTTGCTGTCTGATGGTTTATAAGAGCAAATATCGTGCACATTAACAAAATGAGTGCATGGAGCACAGTGTTAGGAAAATAGAGCAGATTGCACGACATGGTTTGTGCTTGACCAGATTTGATGCCGTTCATTTGTTGGTTTTTGAAGCTAAACTTTGGTGTAAGTGTCCTGGGATTCTGCTGGTAATGTGGGGTGACCAGTTCCCATCATAACTAACACTAACTGCTCAACGGCGATGACAAGCATTCAGCCATTGGGGGACTTAACACCGCTAACAAAACTCGATGAATGGTGGTTGAGTTATCCGTCATCAGCACACCAGAAATTCATGTAAAGTTCTACGAGTGAAGTTACATTGTTTTTTTGTTTGTTTGTTTGTTTTTGAAGACATTTGTCTTTTGGGGGGGGACCCACGTGTGCATATTTGACATCCTGTCATCCTGCACATCTAATGTACTTGAAATGACTGTTGCTCTTTGGGGTGAAGTCTCCATTATCTCATTTCTGTGTGCTGATCTCAGCATATGATCTATAAATGCACAATTATAACAAATATAAGTCTTTAATAAAACTTTTAAAACACACGATGTTGTTGTTGCTTTTGTCACGGCGTTTGTGGTGTTTAATTCGACACAATGCCCACAAGATCCACGGTGTAGCCAAAATACATGGGGCTGGGGGGAGATTCTCTCCAGTGTGACGATTCAGGCTCGCTGGGTTCCCTCGTTGATTGAATTCTCTGCCCTCCCTTTCTCCCTCTTCCTTCACATATACACCTTCAGTGATCTGATATTCGTGCAATTTTAAATTGCACTTTTTATTATTAACCGAATATTCAGCTGGCAACATTTTCAGTCCTAATGCTATATTTATTTATGTTAACTGTATATTGAATGAATTGTTATTTGTTGGAGAATCTCGATGTCGATGGTCGAATGCCATAGTTCCAGCAATTATTAAGTACCATCGACACAGGCATTTTATCTCATTAAAGCTCCTTGGTTAAAGCTGACATGGGGTTTGAGAAGAGCTGGTTTGTTTTGGTGCCATAACGATGTGAAACATGGAAAAAATAAATCCTCAGTTGCATTTGTCTGCAATTATATAATGCTACAGCTGTCACCGACTCCCCAGCGTCCAAATATTTTTTTGTTTGTTTTTAAACTCACAAAAACATTTATTGTAGTAGAGATAGTCATTACAACAAAATACATAAACAACATGAGACAAAAAATATAAATTTAATAAGCAATTTGGCATCTTCCAAGTACTATTGTTACATTGCTTGAGGTGTAGACGGTATTGCAATGCCTTTCTGTCGCTCTGAGGGCGAACAGATAATTTGTTCAAATGTTCTGAATTGTTGAGAGAGCCACCTTTACAAATCGTTTTTACTCCTCGGTGCATTTATTCCTTAAAGCCAAATGTCAATACTCCCTTCGTGAGACGACTATCGTGGAGAATTTTAAAAGAGTTCAGCGAAAGAAGCATAGACTTCTATTTGCCGATGCCTGTTTTGTTTAATCAAGATTACACAACATGCGCACAGTGTTGAAGAGCGAATCTGGCTAATTTCTCCTTTGAGATTTGGTAGCTTTTGTTTTTTTGGAAAAAAAAAAAATTCCTTCTCCCATAACGATCATTTTGGGCTCCCGGAGGTTATCAGACATTTCGTTTACAGGACAAGGATAACAGGAGACATCGGTGTGCTTCAACATTAATGTATGGAATTGGAATGGGGATCTCAGCATCATGAGGTGCATGCTCAGATGGGAATGCCAAACAGGATGTCGTTGTCAGCCTCTCCCGCTGGGAGGGTTAGGGGGAGGGGAACATCTCCAGCCATGGAAGAGTAGTGGTAGTCAAGGAAAGGCTGAGGATTTGCCATGATGTGGAAAGACATACTGTACTGTTCCTGGCCCAGTCCTTGCTAATTGTATCCACTAAATGAGGAAATACCAACTTAATATATTTATTTTATATGATTGGAGACCATAATGAAATATTACAATTTTCAATTATTTAATGAGGAAGGTGAAATGTGTATGTTTTTGAGTCAATATTTTTATCTAATCTGATTGGTGAAGGCCTTTGTAGGAGACGAATTGTAAGATTGAGAAGTCATAAGCTGCCATGTCCTGAACGTACAGGATGTGAGAAATGAACTCGCATAAACGACATGCTCATGGCTGCAAATGCAATGACCACAAGGGCTTACTCCTACAACCGCATGCAATTGTTGAGTAATTACTGAAGTTTGGCCAATGAACTGGAGAAAACTTCAATTCATCATGAGATGTTCCTGGTGATTACAGATAATGTGGCTGCCATCCTTGTAAATTTGATCACCTCACTCCTCACTCCTCATTCCAATTCTTCAAACTTTTCACTGGTTTCCAGTACACAAACAAACAGATCTATAAAAAAAATTCTAATAACCTTTAAAGCCAAACATTATTTTTATTTTTCAACAGCTCAGTGAGTTTGGACAGGTGCCGGAGGATTGGAGAGGAGCAAATGTAACACGGTTATTTACGAAAAGATCCAGAGAAGAATTGGGTTTGACTTCAGTTGTGACTTGTTCGTTGTGACTTTCAGTTGTGACCTTCAAAAATATAGACCTGTTGGTTTGACTTCAGTTGTGGGGAAGGTGTTGGTGGAGGTTGATTATGGATCACATGAGGAAACATTTCAATATAATTAAACTAATTGAAGGCAATCGTCATTGATTGAGAAAAGGGAGGGCTTATTTCATAAATTAGTGATATGAAGCAATTTCTGATTGGGTGGGTGAGGGAGGTGCAATGGACATTGCACAGAGACATGACAGAAGTAAACAGACACCTTAAATTTTTTCATTTCATATGTATAACGCAGTTCTACTCAGTGTTTTGTGCTAATATTCGACTATTTCTTTGCATAAACGAGTTCCTGGGTGTTGTACGTCGATTAACTATGCCTCAAAACTAGAGAGCACATGAACTTTCCGATTTTCAAAGAGGAAGAATTGTTGGCCAATCGGTAGGTGGAGTCAACGAGCGTCAGATCGCTCAGAACCTTGGCATTCCGCTTACTATGGTCAATCGGGTGATTGTACAATTCACCAGTGAAGGCAAGGAATCCACAGCTTCCCGTTGTGGTCGATCTGGGCCCTCAGAAAGGTATCTTTGAGCTGTCATGCGGTCCATCGAGAAAACTCCCAGTTGCAAGGTAGCAGATGTTGCAGAGGAGGTCCAAGTTAGCTCAAGAACTGCCGTGCGCGGTACTTTCATCAACTGGGCTACTATGGTAGAACAGCTTTGAGAAAATCTCTTCTTATACCAGCCAACATTCAAAGGAGAAAGAAGTGGGCTGACGAGATGGCCAACAGACCCTTGGAGTTTTGGCAAACTGTCTTTTTTTCAGACAAGTCCCAATTTATTCAATTTTCTGAAAGTGGACATGTATGGGCCTGGAGTCTTCCCAGTCAAGAGTTCTCTTTGAACCGATTGTAGCCAACTGTCAAACACGGTGGTTTTTCAGTGATGGTGTGGGGAGCAATCTGGAGCGCTGGTCAGTCAGAGCTTGTGGAGTGTGCTGACGTCATCAACTCTAGGATATACATCTCTATCCTTGAGGATGGACTTCTCCCCGTCTTCTCTACTGGTCAGATGATCAAAAACAACACTCTGTTCATGGAAGATGTCATGCCACACTGCAAAAGAGACCAAAGAATGGCAGGACAGAAATGGGATCAAGCGACTTCCATGGCCAAGTCGGTCTCCTGACATGAATCCCATTGAACACCTCTGGGCCATATTGGATCGAGCTGTGCGGAAAAAATCCAGGAACCCCATATTACGGGCAAAATTGTGAAATAAATCAAGCTCCTGCATTGAAGCTTGGGCAGAAATCCCACAAGAGAAAATTTCAGAACTCGTTAGCTCTATGTCTGAAAGAGTAAAAGTATTAAAATTTGCAAATAGCAAGTCCATCAAATACTAGTGTATGTATTATAATGGACCAAATGTACTTCAAATGTGCAATAAATAAATACTTTAACAAGCTCAAATGAGCTAAGATCCTCGTCCTCTTAATAATGACGTCATAAAAACGAATATGACGTCATTGTGATGTATCAGGTTTGCGATAAATTATCTGTGCTAATGCCCGGCTTGATTCCCGCAAACAAAATTCAAACAGCTTGCCTAGTTTCGGAGATAATGGTATCGCTGATTTCCATTAGCGGTGATATTATGTCAACTTTTTTTCTAGGAAGAATTTCCAAAATCGGAGATGGTTACTGCCCGCGCGTGGGCTTTCTGCATGTACATGGCAAGTTTCACCAAGATCCGATGAAAACTCTGGGTGGTGAAACAAAAAATGTCAAAAAATAGGAATGACGTCATAAAAATTGATATGACGTCATAGTGATTTATCATATGTGCGGTAATTCATCTCTGCTAATGCCCTGTTCGATTCCCGCAAACAGAATTCAAAATGCTTGCCTAGTTTCGGAGATAATTTTTTCGGCGATTTCCATTAGCGGAGATATTTTGACGTCAGAACTTTTTTTCTAGGAGGAATTTTCAAAATCGGAGATGGTTACTGTCTGCACAGGGTATTTTTACACACACATATATATATATATATGCCAAGTTTCAGGAAGTTTCGATGAAAACTGTAGGCTGTGAAACAAAAAAGTCCACAAGAAGAAGATGAAGAACAACAACGTGAGTAAGACTTAGAGATCCTCAATGAGGATCTAAAAATCATGGTGTCAATTTACTTCTGTCATGTCTCTTATCTAGACTTTCAGAAGGCATTTGATAAGGCACCACATAGGTTGTTAGCCAAGGTGAGGGCTTGTGAAATGGCTGGTCAGGGAGCAAATTGGATTGCAAACTGGCTTTGATAGGAAGCAGAATGGCTGTGAGCGGGAGGATGTCTTGCTGGGAGGATGTAAGTAATGGGGTACCATTACGATTCATTATTTACATCAATGATTTGGATAGTGGGGCGAAGAGAAGGCTTTCCAAATTTCCAGACAACACAAAGCTTGGAGGTAAGGTGGACAGCAGAGAGGGTGGTGGTCCGATTCAGGAAAGTCTAAATGCATTCATAGATTGGGCAATAGATTAGCAGATGCAATTTAACCTGAAGAAGTGCAAGGTATGGAGCATCATCATCGCCATCGTCGTTTTACGGCCGTTTCCATGCTTGTTGGTGTAAGCCGTGGTTCAACAAATGGCTGCTTTCCAGGCTGCACGTTCCCTTCCGAGCCCTCCTATTAGGCCTTTCACTCTAAGATCTTCTCTCAGCAACACATCCCATGTTTTCCTCGACGGCCTCCAGCTCTCCTTCCACTCACATTCATATTTATACACCTCTTCTCACAACTACCCGCCCACATCCTTTCCACATGTCCAAACCACCTCAACCTACCCCTATGCATAACGTCACTCATGCTTTCTCTCCCAAACCTATCTCTTAATTCCACATTTGCTTTCCTATCCTTCAGTGTCACATCACACATCCATCTCACCATTCTCATTTCATTTTGTTCATACCTCCATTCATCCTTCTTTTTAGTCCTGGAGCTAACAGAGATTTGTACTACATCTCGAGTACAAAAGGTTTGAGAGCTAAAGTCATGAGATGGTGGGGTGGGGACCTCCGAATGGACATTCTTAAGTTTTCCAATTGGTGCATCATGTAGGGGGCGCTGCTTAAAGTAGCCTCCAAAATCCGCTTAAATTACATTTTGAGTACATGAATCAAACTGGTGCCAAGAGTTCCATTTTGGCACTCTGATTACCCAGATGTAATTCTTAAGTGACGCATTTGGTGCAAAACACATTTAAGAACGGCCTAAAGAGGGCACTATTTTAAGCACATTTAAAACACATCGCAAGTACATCAATAGAACTTTGTGGAAATATTCCTTTGACCTTCCTAATGCAGGATCAGTAGTTTTTAAGTGACCCCTTTGGTGCAAAACCCATTTAAGAAGGGTTCAAATATCAATTATGGTCAAATTCCTGTGAAGGAGGAAGTAAGATTGGTGTACTCAGGAACCAACATTTGCTACAGGTATTAAACGATTAGATAACTGCATGGAAGATGACAAATCACTTGTGGGCCTACATGACTCGTCATATATACTGCTGGCTCAGCATGCAAGGATGGACTCATACAGTGTGTTGGTGATGCATGTGGATCAGCTGTGCAGCATAGTTGGTGCTGTGATTCCCATTTCATCATTCTGAATGTAGTAGTTGCAGATATTTTACAACTGAGAGGTGAGTTTTATCTGGAGTTAGAGTAGTTCAGAAAACATATATTAGGGACCCTAAGCCAATAACTTATTGTGACTTTTGTGGTTAAATCGACGAATTGTCCCACGAGGAGGGGTTTAGTATATCCCATAATTCAGCCTACAATTCATGGATCCCTGGCCCATTCTTGACTGCATCGCCACGCACTGAGGTAACATTTGTTGAAGGTGACTGTTTTCGCTTTCTTTATTATTATATTCACAAATAATAATATAAATCTTTTTGACCAGTAATACAAGAAATGGTGTCAGCGAACAGCACCACTTATTCGTCTCTGCCACAGAGCTGCAGATGTCTCTCATCCCATTATCTATAATTTTAGAATTAACACCAGTATTTATAAACTCTGGTAATACTGGTATTGTGTCGTATGTAATCCCAACTTTTTTGGATTTAATAACAAGTTTTTGAAGTGCATTTTTACTCGTTATAGCTTATGAAATCCATTTCATTTCAGGTCATAGGCCAGTGAAACAGATATGGAATCATCTGATCCTTCCAACAATGATGTTCCTGCATCCAGGCGTTGTATTCTCCACATTGCCGGCAAGCCCTCAGCGAAGACCCCACGTTGTGATGTTTTTTTTACATTTGATGAGAAGAACTGGAGTACTGTGCAGGCTGCAGCTGAGAAAAGGCGTGCAAAACCCCAATTTCTGAAATCAGTATACAATGACTTGGTTGTCAGCTTGCCACAGAACCCGGATGAGAATGATGGGTATCATGTAGCCTGCTACCTTAAATTCACAGCCGTTACATCAACAACCTCGGTTCCTGGAGATAGAACATCTGACCTTAGTGAGAGGAGTTTGCCTCATTTGCGTTCAAACGCAAGGGCAGATGACGAAGCTGAACCCTCGTCATCTGGAATACTTCCTGCAACTTGCCTTTTCTGCAATTCAAAGAGGAAGAAGAAAAAAGGTGGAGCTATCGAACTGTTTGGTTCTTCTGAGACATTAGAAGCCGGACATAAAATTCAAGAGGTCGCTGAGCAACTTCAGGATGAAGCTATCCTTTCCAAGGTCATTGGTGTAGACCTGGTTGCAAAAGAAGCTAAGTATCATCACTCATGCAAGAGCGCATTCTTACTTGCAGCCAGTAGAAATTCTAATACTGATGACATTCCACCGAAAAAGACAGTTGCAATTAGACAAATCCATGAATGTGTTGAAAAGTCTGTAATTGTTGACAAACGTGCAGAACTGTTGACATCTGTTTATCAACGTTATTTGGACTTTTGTTCATCTGCTGATGAGTCCCCTATGCAGAAGCAAAGTCTCATGCGAAACCTAAGAAATAAATTTGGGTCCAAACTCAAGATGCAGAGTCCAGCAGGTAAGAAATTGGGCAGCATTCTGTACAACGCAGAAATCGCTGATGATTCCGTACGAGTGGCTTATGACTACGCAGAGTCCGAGTCACTCGTGCTCCTCCCATGTATCGGTGCCATATCTACATGTCATACTTGATTTTGTTATTGAAATATAAGTAATTGATAGAAAAGTTAAAATTGAGAGTTTCTTTGTTCTTCTATTCTATCAGATTCAAATTCCAATGCATTCTATATGTTTTAAATATTTTATGTCTTAAAAGTATTGATGGTCTTATGATGTTAGCAGAGAACATAAATAGGATTTTAACCATAATTTATCAGAATTTGCCTTAATCCAGAATGTAATGAAAAGCTTTATGTCTGATGGAATTTTACACAAGTCACTGGTTTAGTTGTGAATACATGTGTCCGATATGATTAACTGACTGATTGATTAGATTTCAACGCCCTACTTAGCAGTATTTCAGCTATATCAGGCAACGTATTCAAAATAATCCAGTAATACTGTCACAACCATGAAAGTGACAATTAGTCTGGTCAATTTATGACAAACAAACAACAAACCCACAACAAATTGCAACAAAAGGTTTCTCAGTGGTTTTCATTCCTACTGGTTTCCTGATCAATTGAAAAAAAATTCTACCAAAATCTGACATCCAGAAATGGGTTAAAACAGTCATTTTCAAGATGGCCATCACCGGGCTTTGAAATAACTAAAACAGCTATAACTTCTTCAATAATTGTGATGAAAACATAATTGTTGGTTCTGGTCCATGATTTTAATGGATCAGCAATCCACAGGTGTCAATAAAATTTAGATCTGATCAGTATTTAACCTGAAATCCAAGATGGCGGCAAAAATGAAGGGCGTAAAATCAATAAATTGTGTTTATATTATCAAACCTCTGTTAGGCAATCACCCAACATTTATCAAATTTAAGCAAAAGGGTTTTCAGTCTTCTCTTACCAGCTTATCTCTATATACAAGAAATGGGTAAACTGGAGAGCAAACACCCAGATGTGTATGAGAAGTTTCAAAATGGCTTCCATGTGACCCGGCGAACAAACCAGTTTTTGGCAGGCCTCAACTGTGATCCAGTCATCGAACAAACACTCATGAGATCACTAAAGAGCACCGGTGGCTTGACTCATGGCAGTAAGATGACAGAGGAACACCTAGCATTGTGGACAATGTCAGTCTCCATAACATCTGAGGTCAACGTCGCCATGCAGGACTTCAATGATCTCACATAAGCAACAAGCGAACAGCATAAAGAAGCAACTGGTGCCAGAATTGAAAGATGCATTTGACCTCTCGAAGATAAGCACAAAGCTGAATGCATTTTCACCTTTCTCCTCTGATCTTACATTGAGAAATATCATAAATGGTATCGTGGCAAGCGAAGACATCAACGTGCATGAATATGAAGCTGTTGGGAACAAAATCATCGAGAGAATGATTGGACAACCTGTGTTTTCCTTTTCCATCAAGAGGACAGAGAAAGCAAAGACCCTGGGAAATTCTAATGCTCTCCAGGTTGCTCCTCACAGAACCATCGACTCCAGTGTGCTATTCCAGCGATTCCTGGTGGTATCCCAGATAGGTGATTTGTCACTTGAGGACGTGATGAGTTTTGAGCTCAGTCCATACCCTCCATCCCTTTTCGAGGATAACAAGATCTTGAGGAAGGCCGACAAACCTCAACGCACTCAAGCCGTCAATGACTACTGTGCCAAGGCACTGGCATGTGAAGGAGTACCTGACACCACACCTTCAGCACACCTTAAAACTGAAAGGTATGTTCTTGATGGTGGATCCTTGCTGCACAAGCTCAAGTGGAAGAAAGGAGATACATATAGCAAAATAGCCAGAGCATATGCGGACTTCACAACAAAGCACTATGGGACAGCAACTGTTGTCTTTGATGGCTATGGTGCAGGCCCTTCGATAAAGGATAACACTCAGCAGAGACGGGGACAAGCCAACAGCTATCCGACTGCGAACTTCACCAGAGAAACTGAATTTGACGGAAAGAGAGATGAATTCCTATCTGTTGGCAGCAACAAGCAACAGCTGATCACCTTAATAGGTGATCAGCTGAAGAAAGTGGGCTGCACAGTTATTCAGGCAGAAGGGGACGCTGATGTGGACATTGCCAAGACAGCTGTAAACAGCACAATTCTGCATTCCACCACACTAATCGGAGAGGACACACATTTGTTGATGCTTTGGCTCCATTACTGTATACCACATGGAAAACCACTATATTTCAGATCAGACAACCAGTCAAGCAGCAATCTGAAAGTATATGACATCAATGGGATGAAGCATCTTCTTGGGAATAAGTTGTGCACTCAACTATTATTCCTGCACGCCTTCACAGGATGTGATTCAACATCTCGTGTGTATGGCATTGGGAAAAAAATCAGTCTTTCAGAAACTCGTGGAAGATGATCAAGGCCTCCAGTTGTGTGCAGATACATTCACTTCGAGAGGCGTCAGCCACGCTGAAATAAAGAAACTTGGCAGCCAAGCAATGGCCGTTATATTTGGTGGGGAGAGCACAAGTTCTCTGGCAGCCATGCGTTACAAGATATTCACAAAGAAGGTCGCTGCTGCTAAGTCTTTCGTTACACCTGAACGTCTTCCCCCAACGGAATCTGCCACCAAGTTTCATTGTCTCCGAGTGTACTACCAGGTCATGGTTTGGATGGGGATGGAGAGTGACCTCGATCCTCTGGACTGGAGCTGGGGACTTGAAGACAATCGATTTGTACCAATCATGACTGCCATGAATGCTGCACCAGACACTCTTCTGAAGATGATACACTGCAACTGCACCACAGCTTGTGACACACCCCGTTGCAGCTGCAGAAAGAATGGGCTTCCGTGTAGGTCTGCATGTGGATCATGCCAAGTGACGTTTTGTGACAATCCACTATATTAAGCCTCTGAGGAACTAGAGGACAGTGATGAGGACTGAAATTGTAACCTAAACTGCCATTATGTAATGTTCACAAATAAATGTTTCAGTGGCACCAGGTGTTCAGTGATTTTGGTTCAGATAGAAAATTTATTGATTTTTGCACTCTTGAATTTTGCCGCCATCTTGGATTTCATGTTAAATACTGATCAGATCTAAATTTTATTGACACCAGTGGATTGCTGATCCATTAAAACCGTGGACCACAACCAACAATTATGTTTTTTATCACAATTATTGAAGAAGTTATACCTGTTTTAGTTATTTCAAAGCTTGGTGGTGGCTATCTTGAAAATGACTGTTTTAACCAATTCCTGGATGTCAGATTTTGGTATACTTTTTTTCTATTGATCAGTATATCCAGTCGGAATGAAAACCACTGAAAAAACCTTTTGTTGCAATTTGTTGTGGGTCAGGTGGTATTTTGACCCGAGTAAATGTTCTGCTATATTGGAAAACCAATATGTGGTAACTCTTGCATGCTACCCGAGAGCCAGAGGGATACTCGGTAAGAAATGACCTTTGTTTCACCTGCTTTGTATTGATCTTAATATCACGAAAACAGGTATTTGCATCTGACACCTTCTTAAATGGGTTTTGCACCGAAATGATCACTTAAGAACTAGTGATCCTTTTATTATGAACGTCAAAAGAATATTTCCACAAAGTTCCATTGATGTACTTGAGATGTGTTTTAAATGTGCTAAAAATAGCGCCCTCTTTAGGTCGTTCTTAAATGGGTTTTGCACAAAAATAGTTACTTAAGAATTACATATCGGTAATCAGAGTGCAAAAATTAAACTCGTGGTACCAGGTTGATTCATGTACTCAAAATGTAATTTAAACGGATTTTGGAGGCTACTTTAAGCAGCGCCCCCTACATGATGCACCAATTGGAAAACTTAAGAAAGCCCATTCGGAGGTCCCCATCCCACCATCTAATGACTCGCTCTCAAACCTTTTGTACTCGAGATGGAGTACAAATCTCTGTTAGTTCCTGCATTATTTCTATTTGTGTCTGCTCCTCTTTTATTATGCCCAATTCCTGGCTCTATGTCTCTACCTGTCCGAGTTTACAGGTTTCACTCGTCACCTCGACCTTGCCCGTCATCATCGCGGTCCGAACAGCCTCCACACTCCCCCTCGACTCGGTCTTTTCCCCACCTTCAGTCCTGATCCCATTTGTGTAATTGCGGACCATGTTTTGCATTTCGCCCTTTACCTCTGCCAGCTCCGCCTTCATTTCCTCCTGACCTGCCTTCAGTGTTTGCATATTCCAATCCATGCGTTTTTCCATGTTTTGCATATTCCAATCCATGCGTTTTTCCATGTTTTGCATATCCCCCTTCATTTCGTTTTGCAAGTTTATTCCCATGTTTTGCACATCACCTCTCAGTGTTTGCATATCACTCTTGATTGCTTGCGCATTCGCATCCATTATTTGTTTTATCATCTCCATTCTCCATCATCTGGCTCATGTCAAATGGCTTTTGCGAAGCGGATCCGGCAGGGATTGCCAGGTCCTTCGAGGGGAAAATTTGATGCAGGGGGTCCTCAGGCATTGTTGCCATTGCCCCCAATGTTATCTCTGAGTTTGGCTGCAGGGAAAGATCTCCCTCATAACTGTCCTGAGCCACGGATTCTTCTAACATTATCTCAGAACCCACCTGTACCAGCTCATCTTGGTCCGCCATGGTTTGTACCAATAGTTAAATAAAATTTGGATCTTGCTCTTAATTTTGGAAGGAACGGGGGGGGGGGGGGGTTGCGAAACGCACCCCTGGTCTGAATCCCGTAAATTTCTCTATGGAGGGTCCGTATCCTACACTCCTGACACCAAACAGTTGCGGACCGTGGATGCCAATACCTCAACCGCGTGGTGTAGCGTCCTCCTGTCTAGAACCAAGTTACCTAATTAACCACCAAGTTACCTAATTAACTGCCGGGGAACCACGTCCTCGGTACGCCTTGCCCGGAAGAGGATCACTCTACCGACTATGGTAGAGAACCAACTACCAACTCTATCAACTACCTTTCTATCAACGCTCAGATGCAGCCGAGCGGAACTGCCAAGGACGTACCGGCTAAAAGGAACGGATTATCGGGAATAAAGACCCGGCTAAACTTAGATCCGAACCATGCTGGACCAATGGAGGAGAAGACAAACAAGAGCTGGGAACATTTCTGCAATGATTTATTTACACAAGGCGAGGAAAAGCATGTGGCACAGGAACAAGGCTTATTGGGTGTGTTATGCAGGGGAAGATGAGAGAGATGTAGTGCGACAATTATACAGCAACTTACCAAAGCGGACACAGAGCAGACTTGACGCGAGAATAATAAAAGCAACAATTACAATAATCAAAGATTTTAATCAGGCTTACTTAGCAGACAGGCGCCAACACTCTCAGAAACACACTCGGACAAAATAAATCCAGTTGAAGGCAAAGGACTTTTGGAGCCAGGGTGGGTGGGGGGGTGGGGGGGGAGTTGAGGTCGCAGTTCTTGGTACCTGAGAGTTTCGGGGGAAGGAGTGCTCCGTGATGCAGCACCTGACAACATTCGTGCAGTTCGGTCTACAGCCGCCCGTGTGGAGTTCGAGTCCATGGAGGAGCTCGAGTGGGCCGGGACCAGTAGTCGGGCCGTCGGGGCGAGACGTGAGTAGGGCCAAGCAGCAGGAACCCCTTCGTTTCCAACCAATTCCGACTTCTCCCATACAACCACACGAACCTTCTTTGACCTTCCCATCCAACAAAACAAACCGAACTCTCAAATCCAACTAACCAACCAAGAACAAAGCACTTCCAAATCCAACTCCTTCCTTTTTTTCTCTCAAATCCAACCATGAACTCCTTTTCATCCCATACCACTCTACTCTGAGGATTGCTTCGTATTTTATAGATCACGGAGCTCGGGGGTGGCGCCATGGTGAAGCCAACATCATCGTTCATCCTGATTGGACCCGGCCTTCATGCGGTCCGCCTTCCCGGGCGGGGTCTCGCCAGAGGCCGGCAAGGCCTGCCCACACCACGTGTCTGGGTTTGGGAAGGTGGAAGCCGAGATGGAACTGCCACAGCGAACGTCAGGATTCTGACTCGGAAAACGAGTCTCTGGGTGGGCGCGCTCGTCACGCTGAGGTAAGCGAGGTGAGGGTACCATGGTTCAAATAAAACGGGGAAATAAAATAAAAGGGGAGAAAATATTTAACCTAACAAAAAGCCCATCGCAACGCACCCCTGTGTTTTCCCACTACACACAAGGAAGGAATCTATCTGCACGTATACTAATGGAATTACTGACGTGGGACACCTGCATGTTGTATGCATATGGTTCCGAGAACCGTAACAATGTGTGTGTGTGTGTGTGTGTGTGTGTGTGTGTGTGTGTGTGTGTGTGTGTGTGTGTGTGTGTGTGTGTGTGTGTGTGTGTGTGTGTGTGTGTGTGTGTGTGTGTGTAGGTAGGTAGGTATTTACAAAAGAAGAAGAAGACAGTGCAGAGCTATCCCGAATATTTTTATACAGTCTTAACTTATGTTACGACAGGAGCCATCAGGCACGCACACACAAAAAACCCGAGGAAAAGTAAAGATGGCCCAAAGACATAAAAACATTTGAGGAGAAGCGACCTCACAATACCTGGTGCAGCTGACAGACCCGCGCAGCCCATAACGCTTAGGAAAGGGGAGGAGGGAGAGATACTGAAGGTGTCGAGGGGGTGTGTTTGAGAGGTGTAAGTGTAGTGCGACGTGGGATGCGGCGAAGTGTAAGAGGAAGAATGTCAGGTGTAAGTCAGTTTGGTTCACTCTTGAGTTTTGCTTCGAAAAGAGCAGTTGGCCGGGCTTGCCCATGTTGATTGCTCTTTTGCGTCCATCGTAGACGAGAGATGATAGAAGAATGTTGCATTAGAGGAAAGATCCTATTGTGTAAGTCTGTATGTGTAAGTGTTGCTGCAGGATGCAGCCTCAATGAGTGACGTTGAAATGGAAGCAGTCTCGGCTTGCAGCAGCAATGCGTGACCCCATATTTGGTCACACTGACCCAACACTTGTCCTTGCGTCGCCTGTCTCCCCGGCGAGGTCCGATGTCTGGCGAGCTTTGGCATCTTCGGCTCGGCTCTGTTCTCAGCAATCTCTCGGCGATACTCTCAAGTTTGTCCCCATTGATATTGCTGCTGCCTGGCGATGTTTTCTGCGATACTCATGAGCCAAGTTCGTTCCTTTTATGAGCCCGGGGCGAGGGGAGGAGCCAAACATCAAATCAAAAGAAGCTCTAACGAAATTAAGCTCCCTCCTTGGTCCACAGCGGTCGGAGTCACACCCCGCCAGGCCCTGAAGGGGAAAAATGGGTCACTCGCTGTCAGGGCCATGCGTAACAGCTCTATCCTTCACATGGAACCATGGTTTTTGGAGGCGCTCTCTGGACCCGAACGTGTGTTGACCTTCACTCACATGTAGGATTTTAGGGAAATCCCTGCACTTCCCGGAGGTCCTTAAACGAGCTCCAGCGCATGTTCGTGCTTCGAGTTATGCCCCGAAATAACCCCACTTTTGTCTCCTCTGCGCCCCTCGAGCCTGTGGTGAGTGTTGGATGAGTATGTGGCAGTTGAGGCGGTTGTCGAGTAGCAGGAGCACGTCGTGGAATTTGTAATGAAGTAGGATTGTGACGTGGCATTGTGGGGAAGAGGTTGGAGTTGCTTGTGACGAGATTGTGAATCATGGTCACATTTGTAATGGATAAATGTAAGCGTGGGTTGTTGCGGGGATTTTTTAGTGGTCGTATGAAGTGGTTGTGAGCATGCTATAATTTGGAGAGCAGAATGTCTGAGGTGAAATGGTGGTTCAGAAGTGGCGCACAGTTTTGAATACTAAGTTAGCGCTCGAATGCAAATGAGGCCTCGTGGCGCGCTTGCTTGGTCACTATTGGTCTTTATTGATTTGCGTGCGTGTGTGCGTTTGTACGTGTTTCGTGTGAGAGAAAGGGGTGTTGCAAAGGAATGGAAGAACTGTAAGGGTTGAAGATTAAAGAGGTCAAAGAAGTCTAACTGAAGGAGTCCCACGCAAGGTGGGGTGAAAGAACGCAAAGATTGAAGGTAAGGAACTCTCGCTGAAGGGATCCACACAACGCATCTTTCCCCTTTACCCACCAGACATATTTTGGAAAGAACTAATTAAAACACGTACTATTGAAATAACTGCCTTGGGGATGGCTGTATGTCCTGTCCCATTGCCTTGGAGGCAAATGGTTTTACAGAACCGCAACAATATCATCCATCACATCATCCATCACATCATATCATCCATCATATCATCATTCATCACATCATATCATCCATCACATCATCATTCATCACATCATATAATCCATCACATCATCTTCCATGACATCATCATCCTTCACATCATCATCCTTCACATCATCATCCTTCACATCATCATTCATCACATCATCATCCATCACATCATCCATCCATCACATCATCATCCTTCACATCATATCATCCATCACATCATCATCCTTTTCATCATCATCCTTTTCATCATCATCCTTCACATCATCATCCTTCACATCATCATCCATCACATCATATCATCCATGACATCATCATCCTTTACATCATCATCCTTCACATCATCATCCTTCACATCATCATCCATCACATCATCATCCATCACATCATCCATCACATCATCATCCATCACATCATATCATCCATCACATCATATCATCCATCACTTAATCATTCATCACATCATATCATCCATCACATCATCATTAATCACATCATATCATCCATTACATCATCATCCATGACATCATCATCCTTCACATCATCATTCATCACATCATCATCCTTCACATCATCCTTCACATCATCATCCTTCACATCATCATCCTTCACATCACATCATATCATCCATCACATCATCATCCATCACATCATCATCCTTCACATCATCATCCTTCACATCACATCATATCATTCATCATATCATCCATCACATCATCATCCTTCACATCGTCATCTTTCACATCATCATCCATCACATCATATCATCCATGACATCATCATCCTTTACATCATCATCCTTCACATCATCATCCTTCACATCATCATCCATCACATCATCATCCATCACATCATCATCCATCACATCATCATCCATCACATCATCCATCACATCATCATCCATCACATCATATCATCCATCACATCATATCATCCATCACTTAATCATTCATCACATCATATCATCCATCACATCATCATTAATCACATCATATCATCCATTACATCATCATCCATCACATCATCATCCTTCACATCATCATTCATCACATCATCATCCTTCACATCATCCTTCACATCATCATCCTTCACATCATCATCCTTCACATCACATCATATCATCCATCACATCATCATCCATCACATCATCATCCTTCACATCATCATCCTTCACATCACATCATATCATTCATCACATCATATCATCCATCACATCATCATCCTTCACATCGTCATCTTTCACATCATCATCCATCACATCATATCATCCATGACATCATCATCCTTCACATTATCATCCATCACATCATCATTCATCACATCATATCATCCATAACATCATCATCCTTCACATCATCATCCATCACATCATCATCCATCACATTCGCTCTGCAGGGCGGACTGGAGTAATATCTCATCGTGATGAACAAACAATTAACGCACGAACTTGATCCATTGTCCGCCTGACGTGCTTTCTGTGCTGTGCACGAGTTTTTGGCGGGTTTTTTTTGTTCTGATTCTTATTTCCGCCGACGCGGTGTTTGGGCGGCATTTAAATGCTTTCACCCCATTTAAATGAGGATGACACCTCTTTCGATGTCAAAAGTAGTGGGTGTTGTATTGAATCGTTTAGCGTGTAAACAACGCCAAGACGAGGTTATTATAAAGCGAGCGAGTGGAGGGGGTGGGGGTGGGAGAGAGGCAGCTGGCACAGCTTTCAGCTCAAGGCCGGAGAGCCACGCAGGCACACCACTAATGGAGTGCGCGTGCGCAAGCGGCCGCTTCTCATTGGATAGCGGCTGCCACGTTGTGTTTGCGGCCATTAGTCGCGGCAGCGTTCCTCTGCTGTTGCGTAATCTCATCGTGGCGCTTCGCGTCGCCTTTCTTCATACAAGGGTAATGTGTGTGTTCCTTCTGTGGTTTGGCACCATTATAGTCATCCGTTTCGATCAGTATGAGAGCGTTTTGTGCACGGCAGGTATCTTAGCGGTTTAATACAGTGTGTGTGTTGTGTTTGTTTGTGGGTGTGTTTTTGTGACCGATAGTCTTACCATCGTCCCTTTAACAAGCTCTGCCACCTCGTGTGTGTGTGTGTGTGTGTGTGTGTGTGTGTGTGTGTGTGTGTGTGTGTGTGTGTGTGTGTGTGTGTGTGTGACCGATAGTCTTACCATCGTCCCTTTAACACGCTCTGCCACCTCATTTCCCTGTTTGTGTGTGTGTGTGTGTGTGTGTGTGTGTGTGTGTGTGTGTGTGTGTGTGTGTGACCGATAGTCTTACCATCGTCCCTTTAACACGCTCTGCCACCTCATTTCCCTGTTTGTGTGTGTGTGTGTGTGTGTGTGTGTGTGTGTGTGTGTGTGTGTGTGTGTGTGTGTGTGTGTGTGTGTGTGTGTGACCGATAGTCTTACCATCGTCCCTTTAACACGCTCTGCCACCTCATTTTCCTGTGTGTGTGACCGATAGTCTTACCATCGTCCCTTTAACACGCTTTGCCACCTCATTTCCCTGTTTGTGTGTGTTTGTGTGTTTTTGTGACCGATAGTCTTACCATCGTCCCTTTAACACGCTCTGCCACCTCGTGTGTGTGTGTGTGTGTGTGTGTGTGTGTGTGTGTGTGTGTGTGTGTGTGTGTGTATGTGTGACCGATAGTCTTACCATCGTCCCTTTAACACGCTCTGCCACCTCATTTTCCTGTGTGTGTGACCGATAGTCTTACCATCGTCCCTTTAACAAGCTCTGCCACCTCATTTCTCTGTTTGTTTGTGTGTGTGTGTGTGTGTGTGTGTGTGTGTGTGTGTGACCGATAGTCTTACCATCGTCCCTTTAACACGCTCTGCCACATCATTTCCCTGTTTGTGTGTGTGTTTTTTTTTGTGTGTTTGTGTTTGTGCTTGGCCACCGGTTCCGTGCTTCTTGTGTCCTGTTTCCAACGCGTGGACATTGTGGGCTCCACGGTGTGTTCCGTTGTGAGGGATCGCTTCGATGTCGAAAGCTGCGACGCTGCGACGCACGGTCACCCGCCTTGTCCGTTCCTGCGTCTTTCCGAGTCTCGGCTCCTCTCGGTTTGTCATTGACTTGTGAAATGACGAACGGTGACTGACTTTGTACGCGCGACCATGTTACCGTCGTTACCATCGTTACCATCATGAGCTCGTGTGCGGCGTCGTTACCATCGTTACCGTCATTCCCGCTATTTCATCACCTCACAAGTTCCACGAATTTTGCCTCCATCTCCACACACGTGACTCTGCCGTTGTCCGCGTCTCCATATTAAACTGTGCTGCGTCTCCCTGACAGGATAATCGTCGAGCTTCGGTTCGAATCTCCACGCCGTGGTGTTTCACAAGCGGAGGGGGGGGGGGGGGAGGGGGCGAAGCGTCCTGCCAGTTCGAAGAGGGCGGCGAGCTATCGTCGGCACACTGAGCAGATTACAAGTTTCCCCTCAACATTCCCTCCGTTTGAAACGACGGCCCTGGCCAGCCGGTTCGTGGAAGCCTTCTGCCAAAACCTTTCCCCCCTACCGATCGCCCTCGGTGGTGGTGGCGGCGAAAACCGGGGCGCGTTGCAAGTTGTCGTCGTCAGTACGAAGAGTCCGAGTGTTCGTGTGTTCTCAATGAGACGCATCGTGAGAATCCCTTTCTTGGAAGACAAGTCCGAAGAAGCTCCACAACCCGTGGATTGCAGTTCATACAGTCGAACTCGCGAGAGCTGCCATATCCGAGTCCAGCATCAAGTTATCGGTCGATTTTAGAGTCTTGTTGTCCAAAAGCCAACACGGACCTCGGGTTCGATTCCAAACAGATTGTAAACGTTCAAATAACCACTTGTCAATGAGTCCCCGAAAAAATTGATGGTTCAAATGGCCATGAGAGTTCCTTGTTCATCCAAGTTGTGAGTATTGTGTGATAAATAAATAAGCACTCTTTATAAACCATTCGAACACGTTCTTTGGTGTTTGTAATTCGTTATTGGAACTTACGGTTGAACAGCTTGTAAACCTGTTTTATGTGAGAGTTGTTGGAGTTCACTGACGCGGCTCGATTCGATGGGACGTTTGTGTGTTCACAGATGTGACGGAGCAGATGTACAACTCTCCCCTCCTGCCAGCCTCATGACCTGTGTGCCGACTGACCTGTATACCCACTCACCTGTATGCCTACTTATGTGTGCCTACTCACCTGTATTCCTACTGACGTGTGCACCAACTCGCCTGTATACCTACTGACGTGTGCGCCGACTGATCAGAGTGCTGTAGCACGTGTACCTACGGGCTTGTGTGCGGTAGTACGTGGTTTCTGCTTTCACGGGATTGCGTGTGGTAGCACGTGGTTTCAGTGCCCACGCGCTCGTGTGTGGAAGCACGTGGTTTCCGTGCCCACGGGCTCGTGTGCGGTAGTACGGGATTGTGTGTGGTAGCACGTGGTTTCAGTGCCCACGGGCTCGTGTGCGGTAGCACGTGGTTTCCGTGCCCACGGGCTCGTGTGCGGTAGCACGTGGTTTCCGTGCCCACGGGCTCGTGTGCGGTAGCACGTGGTTTCCGTGCCCACGGGCTCGTGTGCGGTAGCACGTGGTTTCCGTGCCCACGGGCTCGTGTGCGGTAGCACGTGGTTTCCGTGCCCACGGGCTCGTGTGCGGTAGCACGTGGTTTCCGTGCCCACGGGCTCGTGTGCGGTAGCACGTGGTTTCCGTGCCCACGGGCTCGTGTGCGGTAGCACGTGGTTTCCGTGCCCACGGGCTCGTGTGCGGTAGCACGTGGTTTCCGTGCCCACGGGCTCGTGTGCGGTAGCACGTGGTTTCCGTGCCCACGGGCTCGTGTGCGGTAGCACGTGGTTTCCGTGCCCACGGGCTCGTGTGCGGTAGCACGTGGTTTCCGTTACCACGGGCTCGTGTGCGCAAGCACGTGGTTTCCGTGCCCACGGGCTCGTGTGCGCTAGCACGTGGTTTCCGTGCCCACGGGCTCGTGTGCGCTAGCACGTGGTTTCCGTGCCCACGGGCTCGTGTGCGCTAGCACGTGGTTTCCGTGCCCACTGGCTCGTGTGCGCTAGCACGTGGTTTCCGTGCCCACGGGCTCGTGTGCGCTAGCACGTGGTTTCCGTCCCCACGGGCTCGTGTGCGCTAGCACGTGGTTTCCGTCCCCACGGGCTCGTGTGCGCTAGCACGTGGTTTCCGTCCCCACGGGCTCGTGTGCGCTAGCACGTGGTTTCCGTGCCCACGGGCTCGTGTGCGCCAGCACGTGGTTTCCGTGCCCACGGGCTCGTGTGCGCTAGCACGTGGTTTCCGTGCCCACGGGCTCGTGTGCGCTAGCACGTGGTTTCCGTGCCCACGGGCTCGTGTGCGCTAGCACGTGGTTTCCGTGCCCACGGGCTCGTCTGCGCTAGCACGTGGTTTCCGTGCCCACGGGCTCGTGTGCGCTAGCACGTGGTTTCCGTGCCCACGGGCTCGTGTGCGCTAGCACGTGGTTTCCGTGCCCACGGGCTCGTGTGCGCTAGCACGTGGTTTCCGTGCCCACGGGCTCGTGTGCGCTAGCACGTGGTTTCCGTGCCCACGGGCTCGTGTGCGGTAGCACGTGGTTTCCGTGCCCACGGGCTCGTGTGCGGCAGCACGTGGTTTCCGTTACCACGGGCTCGTGTGCGCAAGCACGTGGTTTCCGTGCCCACGGGCTCGTGTGCGCTAGCACGTGGTTTCCGTGCCCACGGGCTCGTGTGCGCTAGCACGTGGTTTCCGTGCCCACGGGCTCGTGTGCGCTAGCACGTGGTTTCCGTGCCCACGGGCTCGTGTGCGCTAGCACGTGGTTTCCGTGCCCACTGGCTCGTGTGCGCTAGCACGTGGTTTCCGTGCCCACGGGCTCGTGTGCGCTAGCACGTGGTTTCCGTCCCCACGGGCTCGTGTGCGCTAGCACGTGGTTTCCGTGCCCACGGGCTCGTGTGCGCTAGCACGTGGTTTCCGTGCCCACGGGCTCGTGTGCGCTAGCACGTGGTTTCCGTGCCCACGGGCTCGTGTGCGCTAGCACGTGGTTTCCGTGCCCACGGGCTCGTGTGCGCTAGCACGTGGTTTCCGTGCCCACGGGCTCGTGTGCGCTAGCACGTGGTTTCCGTGCCCACGGGCTCGTGTGCGCTAGCACGTGGTTTCCGTGCCCACGGGCTCGTGTGCGCTCGCACGTGGTTTCCGTGCCCACGGGCTCGTGTGCGCTAGCACGTGGTTTCCGTGCCCACGGGCTCGTGTGCGCTAGCACGTGGTTTCCGTGCCCACGGGCTCGTGTGCGCTAGCACGTGGTTTCCGTGCCCACGGGCTCGTGTGCGCTAGCACGTGGTTTCCGTGCCCACGGGCTCGTGTGCGCTAGCACGTGGTTTCCGTGCCCACGGGCTCGTGTGGTTTCCGTGCCCACGGGCTCGTGTGGTTTCCGTGCCCACGGGCTCGTGTGGTTTCCGTGCCCACGGGCTCGTGTGGTTTCCGTGCCCACGGGCTCGTGTGCGCTAGCACGTGGTTTCCGTGCCCACCGGCTCGTGTGCTCTAGCACGTGGTTTCCGTGCCCACGGGCTCGTGTGCGCTAGCACGTGGTTTCCGTCCCCACGGGCTCGTGTGCGCTAGCACGTGGTTTCCGTGCCCACGGGCTCGTGTGCGGTAGCACGTGGTTTCCGTGCCCACGGGCTCGTGTGCGGTAGCACGTGGTTTCCGTGCCCACGGGCTCGTGTGCGGTAGCACGTGGTTTCCGTGCCCACGGGCTCGTGTGCGGTTGCACGTGGTTTCCGTGCCCACGGGCTCGTGTGCGCTAGCACGTGGTTTCCGTGCCCACGGGCTCGTGTGCGCTAGCACGTGGTTTCCGTGCCCACGGGCTCGTGTGCGCTCGCACGTGGTTTCCGTGCCCACGGGCTCGTGTGCGCTTGCACGTGGTTTCCGTGCCCACGGGCTCGTGTGCGCTAGCACGTGGTTTCTGTGCCCACGGGCTCGTGTGCGGCAGCACGTGGTTTCTGTGCCCACGGGCTCGTGTGCGGCAGCACGTGGTTTCAGTGCCCACGGGCTCGTGTGCGGCAGCACGTGGTTTCCGTGCCCACGGGTTCGTGTGCGGCAGCACGTGGTTTCCGTGCCCACGGTCTCGTGTGCGCTAGCACGTGGTTTCCGTGCCCACGGGCTCGTGTGCGCTAGCACGTGGTTTCCGTGCCCACGGGCTCGTGTGCGCTAACACGTGGTTTCCGTGCCCACGGGCTCGTGTGCGCTAGCACGTGGTTTCCGTGCCCACGGGCTCGTGTGCGCTAGCACGTGGTTTCCGTGCCCACGGGCTCGTGTGCTCTAGCACGTGGTTTCCGTGCCCACGGGCTCGTGTGCGCTAGCACGTGGTTTCCGTGCCCACGGGCTCGTGTGCGCTAGCACGTGGTTTCCGTGCCCACGGGCTCGTGTGCGGTAGCACGTGGTTTCCGTGCCCACGGGCTCGTGTGCGGTAGCACGTGGTTTCCGTGCCCACGGGCTCGTGTGCGGTAGCACGTGGTTTCCGTGCCCACGGGCTCGTGTGCGGTAGCACGTGGTTTCCGTGCCCACGGGCTCGTGTGCGGTAGCACGTGGTTTCCGTTACCACGGGCTCGTGTGCGCAAGCACGTGGTTTCCGTGCCCACGGGCTCGTGTGCGCTAGCACGTGGTTTCCGTGCCCACGGGCTCGTGTGCGCTAGCACGTGGTTTCCGTGCCCACGGGCTCGTGTGCGCTAGCACGTGGTTTCCGTGCCCACGGGCTCGTGTGCGCTAGCACGTGGTTTCCGTGCCCACGGGCTCGTGTGCGCTAGCACGTGGTTTCCGTCCCCACGGGCTCGTGTGCGCTAGCACGTGGTTTCCGTCCCCACGGGCTCGTGTGCGCCAGCACGTGGTTTCCGTGCCCACGGGCTCGTGTGCGCCAGCACGTGGTTTCCGTGCCCACGGGCTCGTGTGCGCTAGCACGTGGTTTCCGTGCCCACGGGCTCGTGTGCGCTAGCACGTGGTTTCCGTGCCCACGGGCTCGTGTGCGCTAGCACGTGGTTTCCGTGCCCACGGGCTCGTCTGCGCTAGCACGTGGTTTCCGTGCCCACGGGCTCGTGTGCGCTAGCACGTGGTTTCCGTGCCCACGGGCTCGTGTGCGCTAGCACGTGGTTTCCGTGCCCACGGGCTCGTGTGCGCTAGCACGTGGTTTCCGTGCCCACGGGCTCGTGTGCGCTAGCACGTGGTTTCCGTGCCCACGGGCTCGTGTGCGGCAGCACGTGGTTTCCGTTACCACGGGCTCGTGTGCGCAAGCACGTGGTTTCCGTGCCCACGGGCTCGTGTGCGCTAGCACGTGGTTTCCGTGCCCACGGGCTCGTGTGCGCTAGCACGTGGTTTCCGTGCCCACGGGCTCGTGTGCGCTAGCACGTGGTTTCCGTGCCCACGGGCTCGTGTGCGCTAGCACGTGGTTTCCGTGCCCACTGGCTCGTGTGCGCTAGCACGTGGTTTCCGTGCCCACGGGCTCGTGTGCGCTAGCACGTGGTTTCCGTCCCCACGGGCTCGTGTGCGCTAGCACGTGGTTTCCGTGCCCACGGGCTCGTGTGCGCTAGCACGTGGTTTCCGTGCCCACGGGCTCGTGTGCGCTAGCACGTGGTTTCCGTGCCCACGGGCTCGTGTGCGCTAGCACGTGGTTTCCCGTGCCCACGGGCTCGTGTGCGCCAGCACGTGGTTTCCGTGCCCACGGGCTCGTGTGCGCCACCACGTGGTTTCCGTGCCCACGGGCTCGTGTGCGCTAGCACGTGGTTTCCGTGCCCACGGGCTCGTGTGCGCTCGCACGTGGTTTCCGTGCCCACGGGCTCGTGTGCGCTAGCACGTGGTTTCCGTGCCCACGGGCTCGTGTGCGCTAGCACGTGGTTTCCGTGCCCACGGGCTCGTGTGCGCTAGCACGTGGTTTCCGTGCCCACGGGCTCGTGTGCGCTAGCACGTGGTTTCCGTGCCCACGGGCTCGTGTGCGCTAGCACGTGGTTTCCGTGCCCACGGGCTCGTGTGGTTTCCGTGCCCACGGGCTCGTGTGGTTTCCGTGCCCACGGGCTCGTGTGGTTTCCGTGCCCACGGGCTCGTGTGGTTTCCGTGCCCACGGGCTCGTGTGCGCTAGCACGTGGTTTCCGTGCCCACCGGCTCGTGTGCTCTAGCACGTGGTTTCCGTGCCCACGGGCTCGTGTGCGCTAGCACGTGGTTTCCGTCCCCACGGGCTCGTGTGCGCTAGCACGTGGTTTCCGTGCCCACGGGCTCGTGTGCGGTAGCACGTGGTTTCCGTGCCCACGGGCTCGTGTGCGGTAGCACGTGGTTTCCGTGCCCACGGGCTCGTGTGCGGTAGCACGTGGTTTCCGTGCCCACGGGCTCGTGTGCGGTTGCACGTGGTTTCCGTGCCCACGGGCTCGTGTGCGCTAGCACGTGGTTTCCGTGCCCACGGGCTCGTGTGCGCTCGCACGTGGTTTCCGTGCCCACGGGCTCGTGTGCGCTTGCACGTGGTTTCCGTGCCCACGGGCTCGTGTGCGCTAGCACGTGGTTTCTGTGCCCACGGGCTCGTGTGCGGCAGCACGTGGTTTCTGTGCCCACGGGCTCGTGTGCGGCAGCACGTGGTTTCAGTGCCCACGGGCTCGTGTGCGGCAGCACGTGGTTTCCGTGCCCACGGGTTCGTGTGCGGCAGCACGTGGTTTCCGTGCCCACGGTCTCGTGTGCGCTAGCACGTGGTTTCCGTGCCCACGGGCTCGTGTGCGCTAGCACGTGGTTTCCGTGCCCACGGGCTCGTGTGCGCTAACACGTGGTTTCCGTGCCCACGGGCTCGTGTGCGCTAGCACGTGGTTTCCGTGCCCACGGGCTCGTGTGCGCTAGCACGTGGTTTCCGTGCCCACGGGCTCGTGTGCTCTAGCACGTGGTTTCCGTGCCCACGGGCTCGTGTGCGCTAGCACGTGGTTTCCGTGCCCACGGGCTCGTGTGCGCTAGCACGTGGTTTCCGTGCCCACGGGCTCGTGTGCGGTAGCACGTGGTTTCCGTGCCCACGGGCTCGTGTGCGGTAGCACGTGGTTTCCGTGCCCACGGGCTCGTGTGCGGTAG
This sequence comes from Eptatretus burgeri, assembly GCF_056783735.1. Lineage (NCBI taxonomy): Eukaryota > Metazoa > Chordata > Myxini > Myxiniformes > Myxinidae > Eptatretus > Eptatretus burgeri. The sequence goes on along the minus strand of NC_140964.1, from coordinate 106,478,199 downwards.
CACGTGGTTTCCGTGCCCATATTCAGGATAAAATAAAATGTAACATTGAGCATTGGCAGTTACTACAGGGTTGTGTATTAGGTTAAAGCCTAAATAAGATAGAGTTGTGCTTCATGCCTAACTTTGGAAATGATTTTGGTGCACTTCTTCAAGCTTTACTAAACTGATTTATATATTGTTAGATTCCACTTCATCATACTTCCCTACAATATCTTTATTTTTCTATGTTTGTTAGTTAAAAAAAAAAAAAAAAAAAAAAAAACCAACTCTTGGGACTGCAGAATCATTAGAAATTGATGCATTTTTTAAAAAAATTCGTTTAAAAATAGAAGGGATTGAGAACAACTCTTGAATTTTCTACCACAGTTTGCCTATGTATGTCTTTAAGTGACAAAAATTTCAAAGAGCTATGTTACTGTCAACGTGGTGAATACTTGCGGGGTAAATTTCAGTGTCATTGAGTCTGGAGCAAAGTTCACACACCTATAGCACCCACGATTTTGCTCCAAAAGGTTTCAGTTTTCTTGTGTAAATGATCCAGTCACTAGATTATGTAAATCGGGCAACAAAATTCTTCATGATGAATAAACTGACTGTTGGCAGCAATTTGAAAACTTCAATTTTTCTGACTGCATGTTACAAATCACTACTTTTGAGAGTACTTATCCTTAAAAACTATTTTAAGTAGAACATTTTTTACGTCAGATTCTAAAAGCCTGACTAATAGACACCATTTGTGTGAATTTTCAGAACTCTGTTTGTAAAACTGGAATTTATAGCCCTCCAAAAATGCTTCAGATACAAATTGCAACTCGTGACTGCCAGAATTGAAACACCCCAAGGGTGTTTGTCAGGCCATATCCCAGACACTACTTGGAATTTTGAGCTATAACTTGGCAAACCTTCCTCATATATGTTAAGGTCGCTTTGATAATTTTTTCAGGAAAATCTGAGGGGGTCACCGCAGAATTTCATTTTTTTTGGCTGATTTGACACGGAATGACCCTATTCTCCAAACCCACCTGCATTTGTGTGAGTTCAATTTTTTGCTTCTTCCTGCATGTGCAATTTTCGTCATGCCTTCCTGCATCCGTGCCTGCGTGCTTGCTCGATTCCCCATCCCTCCTGTCTTTCCTGCATGCTTGTGTGATTCTCCGTGCCTGCCTGTCTCCCTGCCTATGTGTGCGTTTGGTTCACCTCCTCTGCCTCCCTGTGCAATTTTCTGTAGATGCGTATTAAAGGGATTCTTTGTATTCTTTGTAAAAAAAAAAAAAAAAAAAATTGGGGGAGGGGCGGTGCAGGGGGTGGTCAGGGGGTTTCATGGCATGTGATTGTACATGCTGTGTGCCTACATTTTTTTGCACGCGTTGGTATTGGTAACCGTTAGCCCTTGCCACGTCGCCACTCTCAACACCCTCCCTCTCCCCTACCCTTACCCTTTTCCAATAGACATTCCTCAGGCAGTTTGCGCACAGATCGACATGCTTTCCCCATAAACTACTGACAATCCATCAAATAATTATCTTTCTTGCTGATCCTAAATTACAATACCAATTGATGTTAAGGAAGTTTGTGGGGTGGGGAGAGGAAAAACAACTAATTTCTGCAGTAATAAGCACATTGCTCAGGGTGACATTCTATCCGCCACAATGAAGCGATTTGCTTTTTCAAACCTATGGAATGCACATTACACGTTTATCGAATTGTGTGCAGTTAGTTCATCGTTGCAATTTGAAAAGCTTTGAGATCAAATTTTCCTTTTCTCCAATCGTTTTGACACTTGGTGTTTTCATCAGGACGCTTTTTCTCCGAGCTGCAATCATTTTTAGCTTTTCTTAAAGGCGCTCATGTTGCGTCCAATGAAACTTTCAAAGCATTACTTGGTTTTGCTGGCATTTGATGAAGCTGATAGAATTTGATGTCATTAGTTTTTTTTTTTTTTTTTTTTGTTTGTTTTTTTCCAAGTGTATGTGTCTTTTATTTGTTGTATGATTGTGCCAAACCACGGTTGTTAAAAAAAAATCGTTGTTTGAACTTCCTGAGCGTCGTTATTATGTATCGTTTTCATTTCTACGATGTATAGAATAGTCACGTCACACAACCATGTAATTGATTGATGACGCTTTTACATTGCGTTTTGTATTTACGAGAGAGACTGTCGTGGTTGTGTTTTGATCAAGGGGGATTGACACCAAAAGGGAGAGGTGCACAGAATGGCAGGATAATAAAGCAATGGTGTCATTTTTGGGGGAAGGGCACATTGGACAGGTGCATGTGAAAAGTTCTCGGTTCAAAATAAAAAGGCAATTTGAACTTATTTTTTTGTCTGACATCTTATGTCTGACAGGGTGGTGCAGAGGTCACTTGCAATTTTCAGTCCATAGGATGCAGTGGAACCTTGTAGAGTATTGACTCTTAAATTAACCCTTCACATGCCGGGTGCTTTGTCACGGAGTGTGCTTTCCTATGGATTGGTGTTAACCTGCATGTCTCGTTTGTGAGCTTTAGCTGGTGCTGGTGGATGTGAAAGGTCCCACGTTGTCATTTTGAAAGAGTGGGTGAGTTGTCGCCATGGACAAATTCTACATTCTTGCCCACACTCGATGGTGTAATGGTTCGAGTGTCTGCTCTGAGTGTGGAAGGTCGGCGTTTCAATCCCCGGCCGAGTCCCACCGAAGGTTTTAAAAATTTTACGTGCTGCTTCTTGCTTGACGTTGAGCATTTAAAACGATAGAGCGGGGACAATCCCCATAGGTTGTTGTCCATTGTGATGAGGAAACTCCTCCTTGGGAAATGCCCCGCTGAGTGCAGTGAGAAAAGCGGCGCCATTGTTGTGACGTCACTGGTACCCAGAGTACCCTTGAAAGTGCTGGAACAATCCCCCCCCTACCCTCCCAAGTTCAGTAGCTGTGATTGTCTCATCTAACAGACTTGTTTTGTGTATATCCGTGTTTGTAGTAGCTCCACTATGAGTCTTAGATCATGTATAAAAGAATCTGCTCCAGTCTAAGGATCAGACATACTTTTCCGCTTCATGGATGACTTGAGACACTTGTCCTCGGTTGACCCCACAATAGTGATTGAATAAATTATGGCCATTAAAGAAGTAGTCGTTTTTGTATACTAATTTCTATTTTCTACTTGCTATGTCAGGCTGGATAAAATCACAAACTGATCCAACACGTGGAACATGTCTTTCAACCCTGACAAATCACACTCTCACTTTGTCTCTTTGAAAGAACTGTTTGGACCCATCTACTTTCTCAACAATCCTCTTCAGGAAGTCTTTTCATTCAAGCTTCTGGGTCTCACTTGCTGCCACGATCTTTCCTGAGAAAGCCACATTTCCAACCTGGTCTCCAAAGCCAGTCGCCGACTGGGCATCCTCCATCGTGCAGTCCTTCCTCGGCACACCTGAGCTCCTGACTATATACAAAGCTTTCCTCTGCAGCCTGATGGAGTACTGCTATCCCCTTTGGGCTGGTGCCCCTGCCTCTCACCTTTCTCGGCTTCACTTTGTGGAAACAAAGGCATTTAGTATCATTGGTGTCTCCCAGGATGAGTCTGAGTCTATGGGACTCACTCTCTCACCGCAGGCAGATCGATGGGCTTTCTGTCTTCCACCGTCTCCCCTCTGGCCTCGCCCCCCCCTGCTCTGTCTGAGATATGTCTCCCCATATTTCCGCAGAGCGCTCAAGGTCCGTCAGCAACCCTCAAATGGTAAAACTACCAAATTAAGAATCACTGGTCACCTTCACTCTTTCATTCCTCTTTTTTCTCACTTTTGGAACAAACTCCCAAACTCTCTTCAATCCCATTCTTCCCTTCAGGTCTTCAAAACAGCTGTTCACCACCATCTTATCTTCCTCCATCCAAAACCATGATCTTTTCTACCCCTCTTAATCCACCCCAAACCCACCTCCTTGAAATCCCTGCTTTCCTTCCTGAAAGTCCCTGTCGTGTCAGGACCTGAAAGTCCCTGGAGTGTCCATCTTGTTTACCCTGTGTACCCCACCCCATCTCTCTCTCTCTTCCACAGATCTCCTCATGTCTCTTCCCCACTGTTTTTTTTCCTTCCCTCTCCAACCCCTCTTGTCTCCTGCTCCCCTTCTTGTGCATTTCTGTGCGTTAGCTCTAAAATGAGCCTCGACTGTGTAAACAAAAAAATAACAAACCAATGTCACCCGTAGGGTGACCCGTATCTTGCCAAAAGGTGACCACGTGTGACTTATTTAAGGTCACACTGAGGTGAACAGAGCTGCTATCCACCAGGAGCGACTCCTTGAGGAATATCTGCCTACGAGAGATTCCGATGAGAATCGTTCTACAGAGTAACCATGAAAAATATGCGTTTGCCTCATAATGTCACCAAATGACGTCATAATGTCTCAAGCTTGACATATCTAGAAAGCACTCATCGAGGTGTTCAATTTGAGGTACTACACGATATGGTTCCTAAAACTTGAAAATTTGACCTTGGGGTCAAATATGTTTGACCTGAGGCGTTAACCATGAAGGTCAAGGCCAATCGCCACCAAAAATTAATCATCTGAGCGCCAGACCATGAACTATATTCCCATGAAGTTTGAAGACGATCCGATCAAAATTACTCAAAAATAAGGGTTTCGTCGACTCCCCTGATTTGCTACAAAGTGACCTTGACCTTTGACCTTGACCTTCAAAATTTTATGCGCTGAAAGGGACCTCTATAGGCCTCCGATATGCGAAGTTACAAAAATTTCAAATGATAACTGTGCTCTGCAGAGTGATTTATACGTGATTACAGACCCCCCCAAAAAAACAAAAAAAAACATATGAAGGTCAAGGCCAATCGCCACCAAAAATTAATCAGCTGAGCGCCAGACTATGAACTATATTCTCATGAAGTTTGAAGACGATCCGATCAAAATTATTCAAAAAATAAGGGTTTCGTCGACTCCCCTCATTTGCGACAAAGTGACCTTGACCTTTGACCTTGACCTTCAAAATTTTATGCACTGAAAGTGACCTCTTTCAGCCTCTGATATGCGAAGTTACAAAAATTTCCAATGATAACTGTGCTCTGCAGAATTTTTTATACGTGATTACAAACAAAAAATAATTAATAATAAAAAAAAACATTCAAGCTGACTAACATATCTTGCAAAAACTTCGTTTTGGCAAGTTAATAATAAAAGGCCAGGGACTTTCCCCACACACCCTTAAACATGTGCACACTTTTTTTTTTTTCTTTTCGTTTTTTTTCTTCCTTTTCTCATTTTACATACCCATCACAGTTTGTGCATAATGAAAATACATGTCCCCTCACCCAAAATGCCACTGTCACACCTTTCCACTTTACGGCCTCTTTTTTACGTTCTGGCACCGCCCACATGGACTGGTGGACGGAAGACTTGAATCACTGCTTGACCCTGATTGGCCGCTATCAGGAAGATGATATATGACAGTAAACAGTAAAGTAAGATTGGGTGTTTTTTATTTTTATTTTTTTGTCTTCTTCCTCCTTTTCTATCACTATAGTTGACGTTTATTATTGTGCTAGTTGTGTGCCATCTCTGATTGAGCAAAGCCAGTTTGAAAAATACAGTCATTGACCCCATGAATGTTGCATTTATCAGTGGTTCATGCTGGAATCTTCCCGGACCATAAGGCTCATGGAGGAGCTTGAACATGCTTCACATGCTAGCTACGAACAGCACATGAAGAAATGTTGATGTACTTTTGTGTAATGATTTCAATTTGGGGGAGGGAGGTGGGAGAACACTTGGGGACCAGCAACCACAACATGGTAAGATCAACTACTCGTATATTGTTGAGATGTGAATTTTGGGATAGCAGTGTAAGGCTGTTGGATTTTAGAAGGGCAAACTTTGAAGGTTTGGGAAGTGATTTGGGAGCTTTAGATTGGGTTAAGTCAATGAGTGGGCAGTCTGCATTGGAGAAATGGGTAACCTTCAAGGAGCTTTGGCTTTGCTTTGCGGATCGGGGCGGCGCTGCTCAACTAATCACATCTCCAACGGACTGCCTGGAGCCCCGAATGATTTTTTTTTCATGTATTTATTTACTTTTTTGTGCCTTGATGCTCGCAGCATACATTGATGGTTTTGTGTCCCATATAGACAAGAGGGGGGGGGGGGGAGCCCTGAGTGATATGATGCTGCTTTTGCCTTGGGCTCTGCTCTGAAATGGTATATGCTTCTCCTTGAAGTAGACATCCTTGCTTGGGGGGGGGGGGGGGGTGGCATGGAAGTGGTGTTGGGGACAGACAAGTCTTGTGTTTGGGTAAAATCTCAAAAAAGGGGCACTGACTCCCTTTATAGGCGGAGCCCTCTGTGTCGCCACACCGAGCATCCGGAATCTGCGCTGTCGAGAATGCCTGCAACTCCTTTAGTGGAATGGAAGAGCGTCTCACTGTGAGACAGGGATCTGCACTGAGGCAAGAATCTGGAAAGGTGCTAACTATCTCAGAATGGTCAAAAATAACCCTCGAGTCAAGAAGCTTAAATTAGGAACACTGAAGTGTAGAGGAGAGAGAAACTATCTTCCACTTTGAACCGTATTCTACATCTGATGAGTGCGGAATAAAAAAAACTTTCAAAAATCTTCTCTGAAGTGGCCTAACAAATTGTGGCAAAACTTTACTTGTATGATCGCCTGTCCATTTGGAACAAAAGGTTCGCACATATGATATTGTTACGAATTCTGGCCCGCCTGGCGTGCGAGCAATTGCGTAACTCCAATCGCAACCGCGTCGCCCACCGGACGGACAATTCAGTCGTGACCCTCCTGGAAGCACCGCCAGGAGCCAGACACGGGTGGGGGTTTAACCTCACCACGATCGTGCCAATTGCCCACCCGCGCAGGATAGGGTTGCTCGCAAAATTCGACCTACCTAAGTACCTGCGCGAGTAGTCGACTGGGCGATCGTACCTCGCCGCAGGTCGGCCTAGGACACGAACCGCTTAAGCGGTCCGTTCTGTGCTGCAGTGATAACCAAGCGGTGTTATCGCCGACCTCGACGGATGTGATTCTGTTTCCCGGGCGTTCAAAACCCTCTACTAATTTATTCCGCGATTCAAAAGGGAAAAAGACGACGAACGGGATACATTTCACACAAGGACATTTATTTAAAGCACATATTGCACACACAACACAAGCAAGGCAGTCATGCAATATACAAGCAAGAAATAGAAAACAAAAGCAATACGACCGACGATAAGCAAGGATAAATTTACATGCACAGTTACTTACACAGTTTCTACTTGGCAGGACACGGCGCAACAGCATGCATAGAAAAACAAAAACCCTCCCCATAGGCAGGGAAGTAGACGGGGTTCATAAACCTTTATGGCACGGGACCTGGAGGACCGAATGGGTCCCGTGAGACCGAAGGGTCTTACCCGCGCCCTCGTGGCGCGATGTTGGGCAGGTTGCGACGTCGACTCCCCACGGCCTTGCGTAGCCGCGCCTGACCTCGGGCCCCTGGCATGGTCAGCGAGCTCTCTTCGGCGTTGCTGCTGGTGCTTCCACGACCCACGACCAAACAAGCAAAAGACTGAAGGGCAGAAGGGGCTTCAGGACCAGAGAGAGAGAAGCCCAAAACGAAGAGTCCAAACGAAGGGAGGGAGAAGAGAAGCCCAAGGGGTGACCAGCGCCACGAGACCAAGAACGAACGAGCCAGCATGAACCAAGAAGAGACCTCGAGCCTCGCGTCTGTTCGCACCTCCCCCACACCAAGCACGGGGAAGAACAGGCGGGGAAAAAAAAACCCACAGGCTTCACGAGTGCTTTTTGTTCTGCCATTCGGAAGCGGTTGTTAAGAGCGACGGTGGTGGTGGTTGTGGGGGTGGTTGGCGTTGTGTCGTCGTTGGTGGTGGCAGTTGTTTGTGTGGAGGTTTGTTGCAATGGTGGCTCAAAATAACGATAGAAAAGAAAAACGGCTATCTCAAAGCGTCGCAGCCCGGTGGATCACACGAATACCCTTTAAATAACGGTGGGGAACTATCTGCACATAAACTTAGCGTCATAACTGATCTAAGGAACCTTTATGGTGTATTGCGAATTTCCACAGCCATAACAATATGATGTAGGTCACATGGTATGGCAGCCATTTTGGATTTACTCCTAAACCTAAAAAATACACCACTCAAAAGAAGTCCTGGTGACGGTTTGCAATCACTGATTGCTCTTTTTCTTGTTAACTATGTTCTACTCCTGATTTACAAATGTTGTTGTCCAAACATTATCAATGTGCTCACAATGTAATGGTTCCTGGTACATACAGTACTTTGTTGACGATCTAACAATCTAAATAGTCCGTACTTTATAGAAATATGTGTGTTGCTGCTGTCGATTTGCCGCATGCCTGCCCTGCACAAACAGGGCAGCAGCATGAAGGCAGCCGGTTGACCACCCGGGAGCGACTCGGAGATTCCTCACATCCAAGATGTGATTTTGGAAGAGAAGTGGATGAAGAGAATGAGCCGGATAATGTGGTCTGATCGGTGCTATGATCTTGACCGTGCTTCCCTGATAAATCCAGGCAGCAGGAAAGAGTGGGGAAGATTTGGTACCCGGGCTTCCATTGGGGGTTACAGCCATCATGGAGACATCCCTGATGGTTCACGCATGTGTATTTGTACGTACTTTGTAGAAAGACAATCATTGTTTGTAATACATGTTTTCATGGTATGTATTTTATAGACACACAATCCTGATGATATTCCACTGTTAAACCACACCCATGTAGGTCTGATTTGCCCTTGGGCAAGTGTGTCTGGTGGCCCTTCCCCCATCAGACTGATTGACAGTCGTAGTCCCACCCACCCCTCTGTTCCCTTTCTTTTTCTTCCTTTGCAAAGGAATGCAATTTTGCGTACTTTTCGTGTAATCCTTTCAAGGTATTAAAATTTTGATCAGTTTGCACTTTCCCACGATAAAATGCAGTATTTTGGTGTTGAAACCAATTTTGGCTTGGTCAGAAGGATGACAAACTGGCACTTTTGGGTCTCGTCTTTTCTCGTTCAGCGGCGATGATGTGCCAAAGTTTTTTTTTAATGAGTTATTGGATGGGAAATTCTCCGCAGATGACTGGTAAATAATTTATCGATTTATACAGTTTATCTTGGTAGATTTTAATATATTGTTACGGATTCGCGCCCGCCGGCGTGCTGACGGCCACGTAACTCGAATCGCGGCACGTCGCCCACCGGACGGACAATCCAGTCGTGACCCTCTCGGACTAACGCCGGGAACCAGTCACGGGTGGACCTTTCGGTCTCACCGCGATCGAGCCAATCAGCCCCCGCGTGGGATAGGGTTGCTCGCCAAATTCGACCTACCTAAGTACCCACACGGAGGGTAGACCGGGCGATCGCACCTCGCCGCAGGTCGACTTCGGACACGGGTCACTTAAGCGACCCGTTCCATACTATCGGGATAACCGAGCGGTGTTATCGTCGGCCTCGACGGTTCGATTAATTATCGGGCGTATTCAGCCCACTACCAACCCTTTACGTGAAGCAAGATGAGGATTCAATGAAAGAAATGACGAAGCGAAGCGGGAAACAGTTCAACACAAAGCACATTTATTCGCGATGAACGGAAAGCACACATATTCAATTCCACCAAAAGCACATAGAAAAGAAGAGAAACACAATGCAATTCCACCAAAAGCACATAGAAGGAAAAAGAAACACAATGCAAATGCGACAATGCAGATCTAATACCGATTACGCGAGCACACGGCAACACTTATACAATTTTACTTCACAGACGGCGCCGACAACACATACCCAAAACCAAGAAAAAGAACCCTCAAGGATGAGGCGGGCCTGAGGCCGAGACCGGGTCGGGCCTACCCGTCTGGTGATGAGACGCGGAGCGGCGATGGTGCCTCAACTCCGCGGGCCTCGCGGACAGTGTCTGGTAGGGGGTGGGAAAGGGGCCCCCTTGGTCGCACTATCTCAGCGCGGGGGGAAACAGGAGGGGGTTGCTGATGCTCGGGGTATAGAGGATTTCTACTCTGCCTCGAGTCCCGCGACGAGCGTCTCCACCTCGGCCAGGTCGCGCCGTCGGCCTCCCTGGTGTGCAGCTCCCGGCACGACGCGAGCACCCCCTCGTCTGCCCTCGCCGCCTCTCCACAGCTCCGTCCCCTTCGCTCCGACTCCAACGCACACGACGACGACCAACTCCTTCTTGCTTCTTCTTCCCAACTCCACCGACTGCGAAGTCTTAACTCTCTCTACTGACGAACGCGGTCGCTTTTATAAACCCCGTGGCTTCGCTCTCTCATCTTTGACCCCCTGCCTTCGACCTTTCACCTCGCTCCCCATTGGCCCGAGAAAAAGTGGGCGTGAATGCTTTTTGATCCATAAATTTGCATATAGCGATCGCCCTCCAACGCCCTGGAGGCGGGGCCAAATCGCCCCTCGCTCACCGATTGGACGGAACAAAAGTGGGCGTGTGTCGTTTTTGATCCGTTTTTGAAGTGGAAAATCCGTGGTTTTGTACACGCTGTTCGGCGCGCGCCCTGCACGAGTCCAACACCGGTACCCACAGGCGGCGCAAGAACGGTGGCGATGCGACGGTTGCGAGGTGTGACGTGAAGCGGCGCCGCGGTGGGTGGTTGATGTTGTGGTTGGTGGTGGTAACAATGGCGGTTGGTCCAAAATAAAGATAGTAAAAGAAAAACGGCTATCCTGAAGAGTCGCAGCACGCATAAATGACATGTATTCCCACTAGACAACGGGTTTGGGCCTAACTACACATATACTTACCGAGATATCTCACCTAAGGGACCTGAATGGTGGTTTGCGAATTTGGTAACCACAACAATATACTAGCATAACCCACGCTCTGCACGACATGTTGGGGTGGGTGTGTTTGAGAAAGGAGCTAATGTAGAGTATCAGTAGTAATTTTACTTTAATGCAGTAAGTGGAATACGATTTCACTGTTTCAGAACCATTTTATTTACTTTTTTTTGTACCATGCACCTCATATGGTCTTTGAGATAATGTAAGCCGAATATCACGTTACTGGAGTGCAGAACAAAGTCGAAGATAGCGTGACACGAAACCACAAACTCAGAAATACCATATAAGATGGATATATATATTTTTGTGGATTGATGTTGCATTGAGCCAATTAAGTGTCTGGGCCATCCCTATGTAAGTCTACCAACTTCTTGATATTCCGACAACTACAACAATAAATGGGTAAGCAGATATTAAAAAAAAAAAGAAAAAAAATTCTTCGTTTGATAGACAAAGAAATCTCATTGGAATGGCTGAGAACAGGTCAGCTCAAGTCAGATGAAGAATGAATCATAATAAATCATAATAAACGAATCATAATAAATGCCCAAGATCAAGGACATTATTTGAATGGCTTCAAGAAAATGGTGAGAGTGAATCAGACTGGTATAGATAGCTTCTGCAAGGTAGAAACAGAAAGCGAGCTACCTCCTATTGGGATGTTAAAAAACCTCCCAAAAAACCTGTCCAACCAGCTGTACACACAAATGCACAACAAAGTAGGTCGAGTAATCCACGAAAATAACTGCTAACATTTCAATATCACAATTCCAGAAACTCCTGGAAACACGAACCAAAAAAAAAACAAGGACGTCCATTTGAAATTGAAACAAAAATGAAAAAACAAGGACGTAAAAATTGAAAACGATGCACGCGTACAACCTGATGATCCCATCCAGCGTGGACATAGAAAAGAAAGCATTGCCACCGGATCTCTCACTGAGGTACAAAAAAGATAATGTGGCATTGCTCATTGAGGTTCCAGTACCCAGTTATTTTGGCCTAAACAATGCAGACATCAAGAAGGTGACCAAATACCGGGATTACAAAAATGAAGTGAAATGATCTTGGCAGCTGAAGAGTTCTGAAATTGCCACTGATAGTTTGAGCAATGTGTATGATGAAGAACCTCACAGAGATCTTAAAAACTATCCCGAGAAATATTACTATAAACAAACTACAGTTTGAAGCTGTCTGGAGCTCAATGACGATCCTGACGAGCACTCAGAACAAAACCTTGAGAACAACAAAACTTAGCTTCGTCCATGAATCGTGATGCCTTTCCAAAACGTAGGTGGATACTTCGAGACCTGGGAGGACTCCGTTCCACCTTTTAAAACCCACATATGAAGATAACCAATGACGTATGCGCACACGCCCACAGTCATGCATACGCTTGCATGCAGACACAAGCGCGCACACACGCACGCGCCCACACACACACGCACACACGCACACACACACACACACACACACACACACACACACACACACACACACACACACACACACACACACACACACACATACACATATATATATACACATACACATACACATATATACACATACACATACACATACACACACCAACACGTGCACAAATGCAGAAGCGTGAGGTTGGCTTGGGTGAGGGGGTGAGATTTAGTTACGAACACGCAGTGCCTACAGGAATTCCACACCACTTTCAAAATTTTCACCTTTTGTTAACTTGTAGCCTGGAATGAAATTGTATTAAATCAGACTTTTCCCACCTTTATTTACACCGTAACCCACAACTTCCAAGTGAAAAACAAATTCTCTAAATTTTACAAAATTAATTAAAAATCCAAAATTAGAATATCTTGGTTGGATAAGTGTCCACCCCCTGAGTTAATACTTGGTGAAAGCAACTTTGATAGCAATTACAGCTGTGAGTCTGTTGGAATAGGTCTCTACCAACTTTGCACACCTTGATTGGACAATATTTGCCCATTCTTCTGTACAAAACTGTTGAAGCTCAGTCAAGTTGCGTGGGGAGTGATGATTGACAGCAATCTTCAAGTCATGCCACAGATTTTTGATTGGATTTAGAATGGGGCTCTGATTGGGCCACTCAAGGACATTTATCTTTTTGTTCCTTACCCACTCCATTGTAGCTTTGGCTGTGTGCTTCGGGTCGTTGTCATGCTGAAAGGTGAACATCCATCCCAATGTCAGCTTTCTTGCAGAGGGCAGCATATTTTCCTTAAGGATTTTTCTGCATTTTGCTCTATCCATTTTCCCTTCCACCCTGACAAGTGCACCAGTCCCTGCTTATGAGAAACATCCCCATAAAATGATGCTACCACCACCATGCTTCACAGTAGGGGTGGTGTTCTTTGGTTGATGTGCTGTGTTGGGTTTGCGCCAAATGTAACGTTTTGCATTTAGGCCAAAAAGTTCCATCTCGGTTTCATGAGACCACAAAACCTTTTGTCACATGGCTTCAGAACCTCCGGAATTTTTTTGCATCCCTCAAATGGGAGTCAAGGTGTGCTTTTTGAGTAATGGCTTCCTTCTTGCCACCCTACCGTACACCGAGATTTGTGGAATGCTTGGGATGTTCTTGTCATATGCACACAGTGACCAGTCTTTTCCATAAAGACAAGTAGCTCTTTTAAAGTTGCCATCAGCCTCTGAGTAGCCTCACTGATCAGTCTCCAGCTTGCTTGATCATCCAGTTTGGAGGGACTGCCTGATCTCGGCAGTGTCATGGTGGTATCATATGCCTTGCACTTCTTAAAGATTGTCTTGACTGTGCTCCAAGGGATATTCAAGGCCTTTGACATATTTTTATACACATCCCCTGATCTGTGTTTTTCCACAACTTTGGCCTGGAGGTCTTTTGGAAGCTCCTTGGTGTTCATTGTTGAGCCTTTGCTATGAAATGTACTTCCCAGAGGAAACTTGCAGGAACAGCTGATTATATTCTGAAATAATCAGAATCATTACAACTTAATACAGGTGGAGCCCAATTAAGTTGTGTGATTTTGAAGGTGATTGGTTACAATTGCTATGACAAGGGGGTGGACACTTATCCAACCATATTCTAGTTTTGTATTTTTAATTAATTTTCTGAAATTTGTAGAGTTTGTTTTTCATTTGGAAGTTGTGGGTTATGATGTGTCAACGAGAAAGAGCAATCTGTGATTGCAGACCCACACCAGAACTTGTTTTGTGGACTGGTGTATTCCGTAATTCATGAGACATAATTATAACTTCCACGATAACTGCTGGCAGTGATAACTAGGTACCAAGACGTCCTGATTTGATTGGACACTTGACCCTGAACCATGACGTTTTTCATTATTATTCACTTGAATTTAGAATGGGAATAAAATAAATTCAAATCAAATGGAAGACCAAATAGGTACAGTGCTGCATTGGAAGCAGAACCCGAACAAGCAAAAAGCAAAGATCAAGTCATCAGGAGGACCCTGGATAGGATTCACATTTCAGCTGCTACTCCTCTACCCTAAAAGCCATCCAGGCACAGCGAAGTGAGCCTTATTAAGGAAAATTAAACCAAAAATAACCCATATAATTTTTTTTTAAATAATTCTGGCTGCCAGACCATGTGTATGATCAAGTTGAAATTTACATGATGTATTCCCTATCGCAATTCGATCATAATTGTGAAGTTTCATGTCGATTGATTAAGTAGTTCCAGAGAAGTCATTATTTAATATTTTTCTTCAATCCAATATGGCTGCCAAGCCTGTGATGTCCTATGTGTGATCTTTTTTGTTCCTCATGGATAGTTGGTCATTAGGTCAAAATAGGCCCTAACCTGGACATTTTTGGTAACAAGCTGATTTTTTCAGGATAGGTCCAGGGATATGTCTAGAATAACATACTAAAAGTCCTCATAAATCCTCCTTGAGCGTTTTCCGCAATCCAAGATGGCGTCCAAAATGGCCGCCTCTTCTGTTTTTCTCATAACTTTGCAAGTAGGTTTCCCCAAAACACACTTTAAATGTCTAAATATATGTTTTGAAGTATAAGGAACTCGATAGAATACATTTTAAGAGATGTTGAAGCACGCAAGTACCAATAAAACTGTTTGAGCTCTTCCAAAAATCCAAAATGGTGTCCAAAATGGCCGTCATTAACAATTTTATCTCAAAATTGTTTAAATATTTATCATTAATTAATTAACTGTGATATTTCATCCTGAAAATATTCAACAAACATTTCAATTATAAATGTGGTTGCTGTGCATACAGTATTCAAATCAATTTGAATGTTAAAGTCTAGAAGTGTGCCCTTAATCGCTTATGACATTACGAGGGAAACATTGTACCATCAGTTTGATGCTAAACAGACAGGGCGACATAAATTTGCCATATGGTCCATTTTCGTCACCTAAAGCTCGGAAATTGAAAACTTGGTGCTAACCTTTTTTTACCAACAAGATGCAGTTGATGTCTACCATGAGGTGAGTTCTATTTGAAACGTTCCGTTATCATTAAGGAAGTAAAACTATTATTTTTGGTACCCAGACTAAATGCATGATCAAAATTTGTGTCTTCATGCATGTACTACACAGTACTGTGTAATATCACTTGACAGGGAATTTCTGTGGAGTAGTCTATCGTTACACCTAAAACATTGTATTGAATCATTTTATTTGTTTCATGCAGATGAAAAGAATTATAGTATGATAGAAATCAGAGAGTGTATGACACTCCTTCCTATTGGTACATGTATGCTGTATTTGTATAAAAGGTTCCTTTTTGTGTGTGTCACAGCATATCACATATATTGTGATATGCTAGTATACATTCATTATTAATAATAGCAGACATTTTAAAGTGCCTTTTCCATTGGATACAAAGTGCTATGAGATGTCATCCCTGGTTGTCATAGGAGATAAAATATATTACCAGGCTGCGACAGTACAAGTGCAGTGCACATCTAGGGATAACAAAATAAGTTAGTCTTCAAGTCACATATTACATGGCAGTGAATTTCTGTGGAGTAGCCACTATCATCATCATTTTCCTCTCGGGTTTCCTTGCGAGATTTTCTCTGCCCAATACAATTCCTACCAGACATTCTGGCACCCCACAATGAGTTGATTCATCCGTAATTTAACTTCACAGGTATCAATATGTAAACATGCTATAGAGTACTGTGATTGTGATGTGTTATAGAAATTGCAGAATCATGTGATGGCATTGGCACTTGTGTGCTTCTACATCTCTTATAATGTATTATATTGAGTTCCTTGTACTTCAAAACATATATTTAGACATCTAAAGTGCGTTTTGGGGAAACCTACTTGCAAAGTTAAGAGAAAAACATGAAATGGTGGCCATTTTGGACGCCATCTTGGATTGCAAAAAACGCTCAAGGAGGATTCATGAGGACTTTTAGTATGTTATTTCACACACATTCCTGGACCTTTCCTGAAAAAATCAGCTTGTTACCAAAAATGTCCAGGTTAAACCCTAATGCTCTTGGACTACATCGTATAGGCTCGGGGGGGGGGGGGGAGGAGGGGGGTGTTTGTGTACATGACTCTTTTAGAGCGTCACCCAATTTTTTTTTTGTTCTATATGCCAAGACCTTCAAAATAAGTTTGGGTAACACCTACAGATCAAGTACATTTTCTCTGTAGGGTCCATCTTGGATTCGCAGTTGGCTACCAGCAAACTATAATTGAACCAAAATGCCCATATTGGGTTTAGATGGAATAAATCATGAGTAAACATCCATAAATTATTAATTTTGATTTACTTCAATTACTTATGCATTGCTTAACACTTTTTTTTGCATGATTTATTCTCTTAAAACTTGGTTCACAGTAGAAAATGACCATATGTTATGTAATTTTAGTCAAAAATAGCTTTCAACTTGAAAGTTAGTTACAGCAAGAAAAGACATAGCATGGTTGGATTCACTTGTACGATATTTGTGTGCAGTTGTTTGTAGGATTTGTTATCACAGATAATGCAGTTCACAACTCGCAATCCTGTTGCTGTAGTATCTGCATTAGGTCGGTGGCGAACTGCCTGGGAGCGAGATCTTCTACCTTCAATTTTGTTCTGCTGAGAAAAAGATGAGTCTTGGCCTTGAACTAGATTCTTCTTCGTTATTCTGTCAAGAACTATCTTCATAGTGTACTTATTGTAACATTCATTCGTCACATGATAACAAAACCCATCTCCTTCAACAAGCTTCAGTCTTTTGGAAACATGGTCATTGTGTATGCCGCTGGCTTCCTGTATCCTTTTACAGCCATTGCTTGTGCTTGCTGTCTTATCATCGTCTACTTTTTGGCAGATAATACATTTTGTTGCATTATAACAGAGGTCTTGAGATGACTTTACAAGAGTTACAGACTCCATCATTGGCACTTTATCCAACTCTAAACAACCCTGAAAAAAAAGGATATTATTAGTACTACATGTTGTACATACTAGGGGAATTGGAGGCACAACCACACACTTAAAGTAAATTGGACAACTACCTATTTGGAATCGATGCTAGTTTTAATTTTGGCAATTGTATATGACCCCCTTATCCTCAGAGACATAACAGGTAAATACATGTAAACTATTCTGCACATTCTGGATGAGTCACAACCACATACCAGTGTGTGGATGTGTCCCAGGCCTGGGGCACAATCGCACACTGGTATATGGTTGTGCCCCATCCATTTACATGTGTTCATGTTAATGGGGGTCTGTTTTTGTTTTATTGTTTAGGCAGAAAACATGTGATAGTTTCCATTCCATTCTTCCCCAACTTCTGATAATGTATAATTTATAATTTTCTTCATATTCATATGGGCTTTTTCACAATCAGGGTACCAAGTTTGTCTCACAACCACTAAAAATTCAAACTCAATATTTTGATATTTTTATTTCTCCAAATCCATCATTGTTAATTTCAATACTTCAATACAAATTTTTGGAGCATCTGAATGAATATTGTTTATTTATAGCCAGAAAGTAGTTTCCTTATAACTCGTGGCAGTTTAGGTGTTTCTGGAGAGGACACATTTTTGACGGACACGTGTAAGGCAATCATTGCAGGCCATGCAAATGGAAGGTTATTGGTTACACTCAAACTTTGTCGCGTAATATCAGTGCAGGTATATACACATTTGGTAAAACACACAATAAACTTTTTAAAAGACCCTTTATTTATATATAAAAATTCTTCTACAATATGCATTTCCGGAGAGGATATTTTTTGACGGACGAACGGTGGGACATATTTATTGAGGGTGAAATAAATATTCATAGTCTGAAATGAATAATATGTTGTGGACAAAGTACATAAGAGGTATTAAATTGATGCAACAACAAATAAAAGTCCCAATTTCTGCTTGTATTTGTTTATACACAGTGAATGCAGTGTACCTGGAGAAAATGAGACAGCTATTTGTCAAAAAAATAGCAATTTTTATGCCATTCTGCCAAAAATTGACATTGTTTGTCAAATAAAAAGTGGTCCAAGTTGTGCCATCACTCGTATCAATTACTGGCCCTAATGACAGAGATACGACAGCCTCTCATTTAGCATGCAAGGGTACAAAATACCAGAAATGACCATGACTGTGAAACAGCCCATATGTATCCGAGATATGATTTGACAAGCTGATACATTTAATATGTGCGTAATAATAGTTGACCTTGAAAACATAGGCCAAGGTCAAGGCATTGGAAACCAAATCCATTCAATTCCTTACCCTTAAAAATGTAATGATTTGACATTTAATTTATATTTCTATGTGTTCTCGATCAAATTTTATGACATTCGACAATTTGTCTATTTACAGATAGAATTGGGGGATTCCCTCATTTTCGGGATCAGATAGAATTGGGGGATTCCCCCATTTTGCTATGAAATTTAAATATTTTGATCTCGATTTCACAATTGTTCATTAAAATATTTCATTTTAAGAGATACAATTATTCTTTGATATTTCATTTACAACTTTTGACCATTATATTTACTTAAAATCAAACGTGATCCATTAAAATCTGTCCTTTGTTTGCAGCATTGTTTTCTCTTCTTTTTCTTGAAAATCCAGTTGCCAAGCGGAAGTGACATCATAGTTAACCTCACTGTGACATCATCGTTTACCTCACTTTGGTATCCCCAAAAATGACATCATAGACTTTCATATCCCTGTAATTTACTTTAAAATAATCTGAGGGCTTAGGTATGTATTATACACGAATAGGAAATCACATATGGGGAATCATTTGGTCACCTGATATTTGACCTTGAGTGAAGGATTCAAGGTCAAATAGACCCTCAACAGTGTTCCCTTTGTAAAAAAAAAAAAAATGTCCTTATCTTTCTAAAAAAATGGTCTGATTGCTCAGTTACATGTATGTGTTTTGAATAAATGGGAAATAACATATGGAATCTTTTGGTTACATGGTGGTTGGCCTCGAACAATGGGGTCAAGGTCAAATGGACCCTAACAGCATTGTCATCACAGTATTACCTTTATCGAGGAAAAGCCCATATCATTCTAAACATGGTGTGATGGCTAGAAATAAAATATGGAAATCTTTTGGTACTTGATCTTGCCCCGGTATGTGGTTGTGACCCAAGTTCCCCTACATCTAATTAAGATGAGTGTCTCTTATAGTCTCTGTAGGATTGAAGCATATGCACATCACTGTTTTAAGGCCCGGTCACACCTTGACGTTTAGCCAATGTATGCCGATTTTTGAATTTTTTTTCTAAAACGCTGGCACACGTTGAATACGTTATGGGTAAGTTTTGATAACATTGAGAGCACGCTGAAAAACACTGCCATACGTCGTTGTACGCTGGCTTTAAACGTTGTACTTTTCGGTTGTCCTCAAATTTTTTTCATGCTTGAAATTTCACGACGTATGCCGGCGTATGACTCACACGTTCCGCTACGCTGGCCACAAGTTGTATGCACGGTCTGCGATCGTTGACAGACGTCAACACATGATACTTGTAAGTTAATCATAAGTTGAGACACGCCGAGGTAATGTTTCGCGTACCCGAAACTTATTTCTAACCTATGATTAACGTGTTGTTGGCACGTTACGCGATCGTTGCCACACATCGACAGACGTTACTTTTAAGTTACTCATAGGCTGAAAGACGTCGGTATAATGGATCGTCCTTGCGTCAGCGTCCACGGCCACGGCCAGGACACTTATTTGCAGCATTCTTCAAACTTTTCTTCGGCATGACGAGGATGTTCACACTTCGATGTCTAGCTTGGCTATGATTCCAATTGTCCATCGTCAGCGTCTATTTAAAATAGTCGAGTTTGAGCGTTTTAACACGTTCAGAAGAAACGCTTCAAATTTCAAAACCCCAGCGTCAAAAAACAAAGGCGAGTGACAGCAATTTAAATCGTTCATTGTAAACAATGAAAATAGCTGAGTGGTACCGTTTAAAAGTCGTTGAGTGTAAAAAAAATCCAATTGTTGAGTGCAAGCGTCTACTTTCAATAGTGGAGATGCAGCCATTTAAATCGTTGAGTGGCAGCCTATGAACCTACCCGTGGACACGCGGACGCAAGGAGGATCCATCATAACCCACACCATCCCCCTCACACTCACCTACTACTGCCAACATGAACAAACTACTACTAATACTAATACTAATACTGATACTGATACTGATACTGTTACTGCTGACATGGACATCGACTCAAAAAGGACTCGAAAACACTGTTGGGTTCCCCTTTTATGAGCAGCATTTTTATATACCAATTCGCAAAACCGCTGGGAACACGTCTTTATATGGCAGTTGTAACCTAGAAACACGTTCATTTTTTTTTTTTTGTCGACCGGAAGACGTCATTGGAATACGTCGATGTGTGTTGGGACTACGTAAAGAATTGGTTCAAAGCACGTCAAACATAAGTTAGAAATAAGTTTCGCGTAAAAAAGACATCACCGCGACGTGTTTCGACATATGAGTTGCTTATAAGTAGCCTTTGTGGACGTGTGTAAGCGTCCACATATCGTGTGTACAACCTATCCCCATCGCATGGGGATAGTTTTTTTTTTTTTTTTTTTTCTGCATTTTTGTGATCACCAGACCATCTGAATGAATATTCAGATTGATACCACTCTGGCACCCTTGAGCATTTTTGTCGAAACCCATTGATATGCAAATTAGCGGTGGCCATTGTCAAAATTACTATTTTTCTTAATATCTCCAAAAGTAAGCATCCAAATAGCCTGGTTGAGGTGTCTACACCCATGTTTTTAAGGTCACTGGTCATGATAAATCCATTTAAATTTAGCTCATTAATATGCAAATTAGCAGTCACCATTATCTATATATTAATACAGAAGGACCAATTTTGTGCTCCTCCTTGCGGTCGCGTCACGTTTTTCTCGGTACTGTGACCTGGACTGAGAGAAACTTTGTACCTGTAAGAGTGCATCGCACATCGTGGCAATAGTCAACTTTCAACTCTGAAGTAGAATAAGCACTTTTCGTTTTACATTCGTTTACATGGCGACGTGTGACGTCACCGCTGAGAGGCGTCAGGACATCATGACATCATCGGTCATTTGCTGACGTCATTACGTCTGTCGTCGACAGACCGTTACCGCTGAGAGGTGGAATTCCACTCCTCGAAAATAGCGTCTGCAATGTAAAACCCTCTTCTGCACATGCTGACGACTTCAGAATGTGAATTTGACACAAAAAATGTAACAAGAAACATTGTATCTATATATTAATACTGAAGGACCAATTTTGTGCTCCTCCAAGCGGTCGCATCACATTTTTCTCGGTACTGTGACCTGGACTGAAAGAAACTTCGTACCTGTAAGAGTGCATTGCACATAGTGGCAATAGTCAACTTTCAACTCTGAAGCAGAATAAACACTTTTCGTTGAGACGGGGGCGAGGAGTGAAGAGGCAGGGACGGGGGATGAAGAGACGGGGGCAGAGAGTGAACAGGCGGGGGGCAAGGTGAGCAAATTTTCGGGCGGAGGTAAGCAAATTGAAAGCGGGAGACGGGGGGGGGGGGAAATGGGGGGGGGGATGAGTGGGCGTGGGCTGGGGTGAATTAGGCGGGGTTGAATGTGAGGGGGTGGACGGGGCGGGGGCCCGGCGGCAAGTGGGGCGGGGAATCAAGAGACGGGGGGCAGGGGTAATTAAATGTTTGGGCGGGGGTAAGCAAATTGAAGGCGGGGGTGGGAGGCAGCGGGGAATGGGGCAGGGGCGGGGGATGAGTAGGCGGGGGCAAGCACGCCCTGTCCAGTCCATGTCCCTTGAGTGTGGGTGAGCTGGTGAGGGTGGTTGAATGAACAGAATCCGTCTGTGATGGGGTTTCGGCTAGTCAAAATAATTTTTCTTAATATCTCCAGAAGTAAGGATCCAAACAGCCTAGTTGAGGTGTCCAAACCCATGTTTTAGGGTCACTGGTCATGATAAACCCACTTACAATTTGATAACATTGAAATTTAGCTCATTAATATGCAAATTTGCAGTCGCCATTATTGAAAATGTAGATAAATGTACATAGAGAGAAAAAAAAACACTTCAGTCTTTGTGAATACAGATCACTTTATTATTCATACAGATTCAACAATTCGACAGTATGCAACGAAAGCAGCTAACAACATGAACAAAAGAAGACATTACTGTGTTAATCAAATGTGTATATATATATATATAACAGGTTTGTAAACCTTATGAAGGCTACTTCAGTGCTTGGTGTCTCATTCAGTGTCAGTCATCATCAAGGGCAAATGCAGCAGCTGTCTTGGTGCGCTTATTCCTGCAGACAGTATCTCCATGGCACGTACAGAAAACTGTGTATGGTAACTTGGCTTCCGTGCAGCGGCATTGAGCTGTGCAGCATTGCTTGTCGGAGGAACATCCACATTGTATGAGCTCCAAGATCTCTGGTGGTGCAAGAGCGACGTTGGGCGGCAGCATAATTGGAAGTAATGATCTTGATGCCTCATCACGTTTCCATCCGTACTGAGTGGGATCCAGAGGTGGTGGCTGCAGCTCAGCAGCTGACTTCCATATTGCTGTCTGGATATGAGTGTGTTGTACGTTTTGTTCAAAGGACTGTAGTTGGTGGCAGAGCCTTTAGATCTTATGCTTTGATGGCATTTGCTTTCACCATCTTCATAGACCACACCTCTTTGCGAACATCAGACATGTTGCTTCTCTCCTTGCTACCATAGCAGCTGACAGAACTGACAGAACCACCAGCCATGAACACAGTGGCTTCGGCGATGACATCGTCAATAGATGCATCCACATTCCCAAGTTTTTAAAGTGAATGGCCTGCTGCGAGTGTCTTCTTGCCAGTCAGTTTACCTTTACCATACATCTGGGCAACAGTGTTGCAACCTGTCAGTGCGTGTAAAGCTAGTAGGTCTTGCACCATCCTAGTATGCTTTCTGGCAGTGGCCCCAATGTCGTTCAACAATCGGCGAGGACATGTTGCTTCCATTGTTAAGCAGCATTGCAGATGAAGTTCTGAGAAGTGATACGCAAGCAAGATGAACACATCATTATCATCACAGATGACTGTGATGCATTTTGCGCCATCTTCGGCAACTTTAGCGACTTGCTGAATCATGATGACATCTGCCGTCTTCAAATCAGTGCGACACCTTTGGGCTCCATGGTGTATTCCCACTGAGGTAGACTCATGTCCCGTAATGACGAGCCTGTGTTGACTCTGCTTTCTCTGTTGACTAACGTCAATCAAATTCTGGCAAATCAGTTAGATCAGCTGAACTTTGTTCTCAGTTACTGACAGAACCACCAGCTGTGGAGGCAGTGGAGTCTGGTGGTTCAACCTGTGGCACCTGCTAGCTTGCTGCCCAGTTCTTGCTAATCCTGTTCCACTCTTGATGCTGAAATCATATCTGTCAAATACCAGAGAAACATCTGATTTGTCCACCTTTGCCATGATGTAGCTCATGAAGTTGTCAACAAAGTCTTGCACAATTCCACTGTTTGGCCAATGAATAACCCAGAGGATTGCACAACCATCTAAGATGGTGACTTCAGGTTGTGGACCCAGTCTTGTTGAGATTTCCACTTGGAGATGCTTCTTCAATGTCGACTTGGTCTTTGCTATTCTCATCTCCCCCTTTTCATCGAACATTTATGTTGGCACAGGTTAAAGCTCGTACTCTAAGATGTCACATAGTTTGATGTTTCGACTTTTGGAGTCCCATGACCCTGGAGTAGATGAGATTTAGATCACAAACCTCAGTCGATCCCACACGCATGACTTGTTTAGATAAGGGAGTGTTGAATCCTGCTGGCCAGCTTTCTTCATACGAATGCATCTGTGCTCGGCCAATGTCACCTGCCCTTGGCGCGTTCACCTTCTCCGGTCCAATTCTGCCAGTTACAATGTTGACAACTCTGTGTGCATGTTCGTTTGGGTCAAGTGGGTCGATACAGGACTGGAGTTTTCTCCTTATCTTATCTTGGTCCTCTGCATCAGATCGTATGCGTGATGGCTTCTCTTCCTTGTGAATGGTCACCTCTGTGACTATGTGCCCCTCAGACATATCTGTGAGATTGTGGACTATCTGACTAAACATGTGCATACTATAGGCCCACTTCTTCAGTTTAGAAGGCTTCAGTGTAATGCCAACGATTCCATGTATGCCATGACCGTAATACATGAACGTGGACTCGATGTACATATCTGACCATATGCCGTTCCACAGGCCCTTCTTGTGCCGCATCACGTAATCTCCTTTTAAGAACATTTCCAGAATGTCTCCATGAAGTCTTTCCATCGATCGAAGGTAGTAGAGCCCATATCTAGCATAGTTGTGATGTCCAGCCACGAAGAAGTCGGGGAACATCTCCTTCATAGCCCAAAGATGCAATGGCCAGTCTCCTTCACACTCAGCACAAACAAATAACATCATGATGAATACAGGTTTCACAAGGTTCTGTACCCATAGTTGTGTGGTCATGCTCGTTGTTGCTTTGGTTTCAAGAGTGTCCATTAAGTCTTCATGACTTTCTGCCTGAGCCACGCTGGAACGAAGGACCTCCTCAGTCACCAATCGCAGGGCCCTGAAATTTTGGGGAAACTTTTTTCCACCAAGCATATGAGCAACACCTCCAAAGGCAGATTTCATCACGTCTTCCAGCCCACTTTCAGCCATCAAGTTCCCCACACAACCGATGAAACTCATAAGGGTGTGCATGCCGCCCAGCCTTGGTATGAACTAGGTAAATCGCTCAGGATAAACCCATTTAACATAAACGGCTACTCGATACAGCTGTTGGTCGTTTGTGAAGACTGTTAGTTTGTCCACGCTCTGCGGTCAAGCGTTTTCGCTCCATTGCTGTAAACATCGTATCCGGATCAGCTGAATCCATATCTAAGAGTGGTGTATAAATGGCCCTTGTTGCAGGTTGGATGGATCGTCCTTGATCTCTGCAGAGCTTCGTATTAAAGCCACCAAACTCTGGTGTGTTCTGATCAGAAGTGATTTGCTTCAGAAAAGAGAAATCCATATCTTGAACTCTCCGAACTTGTATAGCTTGATGAACCAATACGTGGAGAGGTAACACCACATGTGTGGCTTCTTCAACTGGCATCGCTGGTTTCTCAGGTCCCTTGTACCTTTGAACCGAAATGTCTTCTGTCACAGGTGTCTTCATTTCATCACGGGTCAATCGTCTGATGATGGCTTCATCTTCAGATGTGGAAGATATCTCCTCATCTTTTATGGTAAGTCGTACTGCAAGAGAATGTGTTGAAACGAGTCCATTCTGGGATGAGATATTTGTGGCGAAGTTGTCAGCAACAACCTGAACGATGCCACATTCAGCATTCGCGGTTCCCCTAACCCCGGAGTGAACAGTTGCAGCCTTTGCTGCTGATCCCTTGAAACTCTGAAACTCATAGTAACAGGTCACGCGATAGTTGTACAACTGCTCGATGAGGCTTTTACAACTGATGAGAACTCCGGGTGCTATTTGGAGTGTAGTTGGTCGATTGATGATCATATTCATTATGATGTTTCCTATCAGAGCTCCTGGAAGTGTGCAGTCCAGTTTAGCTGATATTTTGGAGAGTCGCAATTGAAGAGTTGAACTCGCTGCTTCATTAGCAATATCTATATTAATTCTAGTCTGATAGGAACTGGGGTCGGACGACAACTGCTTAGATTCCTGTGCAACCTTCTTGGCAATTCGTTCTATGGAAACATCAATGGCATCATCTTCATCTGATGCTACTAAGTTGTTCGCAGTAGACGCTCTGCTGCGAAACAAGATTAAACCAGCGACACCTTTACCAGACAGAACCAGAAGCTCAGAGCCAAGTATATCCAACAATTTGGATAGCAGGGTTCGTCGAGAGTATAGCTTTCCTCCATGATCCTTGTACATATTGAAGACTTCTACTGAATTCCAGATGCGCAACATGTCGTTTTTCATCGATAGGATGATAGAACTGACAGCTGGCTCAATGTCCTGAGTTTCTCTGCCACTGTGTGCTGCTGCTGCAACAGAACGGGGTGCCATGGAGGACTTTCTGCAGTCATTGTGATATCTCGCATCAGCAGCATGAAGATCGCTGATTGCGCCCATTAATCGTACCTTGACCTGGCGTCCTTCTTCATCCTGGCGGGAATCGATAACATCTAGAATAGTTTGTTTGAAAGTTGTCCGATCAACACAATCTGCAGTCCTACAAAGGATAACTCGCCGCCAACGATTAGGATTCTTCTTATCAAAGTACATGATGCACTTTTCTCCACAAAAAAATGCAATGTTCTTTAAAGTCAAATACTGTCTTCTTTGAACGGCAGCTTCTTTTGCTTGTTGAAGCATCTTCTAAACAGACATTACTCATTCGTTTCAAGTGTCTTTCTATGTGTGAGCGTGATGTGTACGTTGACACACAGTCTCTATGGCATTTGAGCTCGATAGATTCTTCTGCCTGTAATCTCTGTTCAAGCTCTCCATGTATACCATCTTGTCTTGCTTTGCTTGACCGGATGATACTTCGCACTCTGTCTGGACCAACTGTTACCAGAGGTTTTCCAGCTTTAGTTGCATCGCAGGGACTGAAGAAACAGTCTCCCATGGTGATTGAGCCTCAACCTGTAACAATCGAGGTAATTGTAAACATTTAATTTCTTTGTTCGTATTTTAAAAAATTCTCAGGAAACAGGTTCTACCCTGTGTACTTTTAAAAATCAATAAAATATAATACACAGTTGCTTTCAGACAGATCATGTTAAATAATAAAAAAATAACTTGCTTGCAAATAATATCGATCATTCTACTGTATCAAAAGACATTACTCTTACTGAAAACTCAGTTCTCCATGTTTCTTTCATTACATTACAAGCCTCAACTTACTTGATCAGAAACAGTTCATGCTGTTGATCTTCGGAGGTCAGCCATTTCTTCACAAATGTACTGGGGATAAACGGCTCTGTGCAAGTTATTTTCAAACAGTTTTGTTGTTGTATAACTGTACTGCAAAAACGCCGATCGGTGCGGACAAATTCAGGGGGTAGGGTTATGCTAATTTGCATATTAATGAGCTAAATTTCAATGTTATCAAATTGTAAGTGGGTTTATCATGACCAGTGACCCTAAAAACATGGGTTTGGACACCTCAACCAGGTTGTTTGGATGCTTACTTCTGGAGATATTAAGAAAAATTGTTATTTTGATAATGGTCACTGCTAATTTGCATATTAATGAGCTAAATTTAAATGTTGTTTAATTTTAAGTGGGTTTATCATGACCAGTGACCCTGAAAACATGGGTGTAGACGCCTCAACCAGGCTATTTGGATGCTTACTTTTGGAGACATTACGAAAAATAGTAATTTCGACAATGGCCACCGCTAATTTGCATATTAATGGGTTTCTACAAAAATGCTCAAGGGTGCCAGAGTGGCATCAATCGGAATATTCATTCAGATGGTCTGGTGATCACAAAAATGCAGAAAAAACATTGTGTGGACCCTAATGCACGCTTTTCTGTCCAACACGCGGACTACATTGCCGATAGGAAAAGTCAGACGGAAAGCCTAGAGTGACAGGAAATCTAACTACACATCTGATTCTGGATGTATAATTAGATTGTGGTTGACAAACACATATGCTGACACTCGTTAAGACATAAGGACTGTATAATTAAACCCCTATGTCATTTTCATAACAATATTTATCCTGCCAGCTTTAACTTTATGAATGTTATAGCCAGCAGGATAAAGTTTTTATTAACAGCTAATGGGGAGGATGTATGTTTGGCTGCCCTGTTTTCCCAAGACCTCTACAGCAAGTGCTGGTGTGGTGCAGGGGTTCAACCTCACCATTCCAGTTGAGGTACTACTCGTATATGTATATGAATGCATTGGATGGAAATTAATGGTCTGAATAATTTGCCTGAGAAATCTACTATTTAACAACAATTTAAAATCTGTCCACCAACCCAATTTTTTTTCTGTCCTTTAACCTGCAGGAGATGATTTGTGGGTGGGAGCTGAGTTGGGTGGGACCAGGGGGGTTCAAACTGACAAACATTGTAAAAGTACTGGTACACTGTTGGCTTCTGGAACTTTTTGTTTTTAACATGTGGTATATTGACGAAGTTCTTCTTGACCTTTGTATCCTAATGGCCAGTTAAGCGTTTATTAACTGTTTGATGTTCATCCATTCGTTCTGATATTTCATCGTTCCATATGTAATTTGATTTTTAAGATTGTTTGTTTGACTTGTATAGACTTCCAAACCACAGGACAGAATGAGTTGAAATTTTGTGGTTGTTCTTGGAGTGTCCCCAGGAGGGTTTTAGGTGTTAAAAAAATTAACAAAAATAGTAGTCTCGGGGGTTCGGAGGGGGTGGGGTGGGGGGAGCGATACAAAATCTCTATGTAAATGTGTATTTCTTTGTGCTGCCCATTAGTGGTTTGAGAGGCTATTACAAGTCT
Source organism: Eptatretus burgeri (assembly GCF_056783735.1). Taxonomy (NCBI): domain Eukaryota; kingdom Metazoa; phylum Chordata; class Myxini; order Myxiniformes; family Myxinidae; genus Eptatretus; species Eptatretus burgeri. Next base: position 106,449,426 of record NC_140964.1, on the reverse strand, counting down.
GCTGTGGATATTTGCAATTTTGCACTGTCCACGTGGCATAGTGCAAGGGCTTCATTGACCCCTACCAGAGGGAGTGGGTATTACACTTTTACAGGGAGTGGGTGTTTGTCATCCAGTGTAATTTTCACAATGTATCTCTGCAAAATGACGTGTGTGTGTGTGTGTGTGTGTGTGTGTGTGTGTGTGTGTGTGTGTGTGTGTGTGTGTGTGTGTGTGTGTGTGTGTGTGTGTGTGTGTGTGTGTGTGTGTGTGTGTGTGTGTGTGTGTGTGTGTGTGTGTGTGTTTTTTTTTTTTAATGTCTACCTCTCGTGGTGTGCATAAATATTCATATGCTTCTGCAACCACTTTCCATTGGCCTTGCTCGGGTGATGGATTGGTAATGGTTCTGGGGTTGATATCGTCCAGTCGTGTTCGGCCAAATGGCCTCATCCTGCACCAAAGTTTCTTGTGTGTTTGCATGATCAGTGCAGCTGCATTTGGAAAGTGAAAATCCCACACATATCTAGTTTGTTTTATTTTAGGCTCTTTGAAGGACAGACAATTTTGGCTCAGTTGACATAATGCCACCACCAAGGCTAAAGGGCTATCACTGCAAATACTCATTGTATTATGATAAATGTGCAGATGGTAGTCACTGAAGTTATTTTCTTTATATTTATTCCAGGGCCCACTGACCGACATCCTGAAGCCGTTAAGGTAGCTCTGAGCAGGACGGACCTTCTGGCAACAGTAACCATTTTGTAAGTACAACATCCTGGACATTACAGAGTTCATACAACACTGACCCCCATGTAGTCTTAAGAAAAGAACATGGGAAGGGTATTTTTTTTTATATATTAAAATTTTAAATACTTTTTAATATCAAAACAACTTTTGCTTTTTATTTTATTTTAAATAATGCTTGCTCTAAGCTCGTGGAAGAGCTATGACAGAGCAAATCGAGACACAACACAACAAGGAGAATAGCCAGGAGGAGGGAGAAAGTCAACTGAGATGGACAAACAAGGGATGCAGGTAACGATGAGTGGTAAGGGAGAATGCAAAGGGTGGACAATATGGATACATTCGCAAGAATTTGTTGGGGGTGGGGGGGGGGAAGGGGTACAACAGTGACCCATTATCTTAACCCCGTTTTTTGTTTTGTGTGTTGGGTAATGTTTTCAATAAAAGGAGAGGCTCAGACTATGCTAAAGCTTACAGTCGGCTGTTAGTTTGTTTGAATTCTCCAGGCCTACAATATACCGCATTGCAAAATTGCGATCCAATACACGCAGCATTGATATTGTTGCGGGACCGGGTATCGGCTGCGAGCACGACCGCTAGATGGAGCTGCAGAGTCGACTCCACCGATCACCCGGAATTTAGATCGTACCTTTTCGGAAAACTCTGGAAAAGTGCGGGTCCCTTATCGGACCATGAAGTGTCAATATTTCTGCCACGTGGTACAGGGTTATTCGCCAATTTTCAAAATACCTAGATTTCCAAGTGGCAATTTACCGAGTCCCCACACCCTCGACGGCACCCGTACGGAACGAGCCGCTTGGCGTACTCTAACCGTGTGCGATCCGAGCGGTTTATCGCCGAGGTCCGTCGGTCCAAATGTCCCGTTACAGCGGCAACAACCTGGCTAATTTTCCAACACTCAGCACACTAAGCCAATGGAGGAAAGGACACGAATGAGCGGATACATTTCACAAATGGGGTAATTGATGTGTTTATTTACTTTATAAATGTAATGTAATGTGGTAAAATGTTTATTTACAATAATAATTGGGGAACGAGGGAAGCACGCAAGAGTAGAGTTAAACCGATTAAAAGAAATGCACGTATGTACAACCAAAAAGCACTTAACAATGGCTACTTAATGGACAAGCGCCACAAACACATACGCACACACCCAAAGAATCGGACCACAATGGTCTTTATTCGGACCTCCAGGCCAGAGGACAGTCGAGCTGGAGGTGAGTCTGTTTGACCTTTCTGCCTCTTGCGGTCTTCAAGGACCAGGTCCTCACGGCAGAACTGGACCACCAGCACGATCCAGACGCCCTCACGACCGGGCTCCAGGCTAACAAAATTGGCAGGGCGAAAGCTGGCAGGAGAAGACCCTCCGTTGCCCCGACCACTCTGTGCGCAGATGCTTTTGCACTCCACCACCTTGCGCGCAGATGCTCCCTTCCTGCCAGATCGCTTTCGCACTCAACCACCTTGCGCGCAGATGCTCACTTCCTGCCAGAAAACCTCCTTTTGTGCTCAGGCTCGAGAGACCTCCTTTTTTGCCACTCGCCGCCTCATTGGATGGTCCATTCTCGGACGATTCGTCGTGGCCTCCCGATTGGCCGGGGCCGAACACTCTATCTGGCTAAGGCGGAGCCAGCCTGAGGTGCTGAGCTTCCTGGTTGGACAAGGATCACGCCCCTGCCCTTCTGGGCAGAGTCTCGATCTGAGGTGATGAGGTTCCTGGTTGGACAAGGCGCACGCCCCTGCCCTTCAGGGCGGTGTCTTGATCTGAGGTGATGGAAATCTCCGCCCCCGTACGTGATCGAACACACGTAGATAATGGCGTTGAGCAGAGTGTGGGGAAAACGACGCTGGTGTTGATGTCGGTGGTGTAAAAATAAATGAAAAGAAAACCTGACTATTAAAATAGCTCCACAGTGCAGGAACATTTAATTACCCATTAGACTAGGGTCAAGACCCTAACTGGCAACATGTACTTACCGATATAACTGATCTATAGGACCTGTATGTTGAGTGCAGTAAACTTCCAAATCCACAACAATGTAACTGTGATGTGTTTGTGGCATGGCCGTGCGCTTATGATGCAACGTGCTCGTGGTGCTGTGTGGCTCATTGCTGTCGTGCAGTGTGGTGGTGGTGGAGTCGCTGTGTTGTTGCTGTCATGTGGCTGCACACTCGTGGCTCTTGTGCAGATTCACTCATGGCTGTCTTGCTGCGTGGCCGCACATTCGTGGCTCTGGTTGTGCTGTGTGGCTGACTATCAAGACAATCTTGAAATATTATTACTTTGCAAGCTGTTTGTATTGTTTGACTAATTGTTTTTGGTGGTGAATCTGGTTCAGTGGTGTACTGTCGACTTTTCATCTGGAAATTGACCATGACTTCGGACGCAGTGCTTGCAACCGAAACTTTTGAACAGAATGGAGGCCTGGGAAACCAAGGTATCGTTAGCAAAGGTAAGTTGTTCTTGTGAAAATTGTCAGTAAATGTTTAGATAAATTTGTCTTTGAAGATTCTTACATGTATGCTCAGATGTCCTCTTGCAAATTTCTCCATGTTTTAAAACTATTCAAGATGCATTAAAATGTGAGAAAATCATCTGTCGAGGTTCTACAAACAGGTTAGCTGTCTTTCACGTATCTTGGATGAACAGTATATAGTCCGGTCCCGCAGACTTTTCACGCTTTAGAGCATTGAGGACTTTTTCCTGAAAGGCCAAGTATTGCAGTTTTATTTTGTTAATATCAAATTTCAAACTGAGCTCCTGTGTTCTCAACGCTTTTTTTTTGGTTTGTTTGTTTTTCCAACCATTCGACAACATTTTCATTCATTAATGTTTTCTGATGATCTCAATGTCGGTGTCCTCCTGATCTGCTTACATCCTTGACTGAACCAGTCGTTTTATGCTTTTGGTGACTGCTTTTAATCATTTTTGGATCCAAAGTGACAAATCTTCCCACTTCTTGCTGAACTGCAATGACAGATTGCCATACCTCATTGTGTGCAGCAATTTGCATTCCTTGAGCAACAGTTGATCTTTCAGCCACAATGGATTGATCTGAAAGCAAAGAACAAAATAATATTGATGGCAATAAACAAACTTTCAACCACCAAAAGATTATCCTCCACCTACAATAACAATGGAATATTTTTATATTTAAAATAGAGAGTTGATTGTGGATCACCCTGTATACCACATTGATTAGAGGCCATCAACATATTGTACAAGATGGCTCTATAGGGTAAACATTCTGCCATCTTCCATATATGTCGATAGCATCCAAGGATTTGTTTGTTTGTTTATTTCATGCTTCCCACCCTTCCCGAATGTCCATTGACGTGTGCTGTATATTTTATAAAAACCAGCTGCATTGGTTGAAGCTGTCAAGTACACAAAAAATTGGTAGTTTTGCTTTCAAGGAAGTGTTTAAATTCTTTACCATGATCAGAGCTCTTAATAAAGTTTACATTCTCCTCTTTTCGCTGAATATCTTTTGTAAACATATGATACTGCAGACTTCGGGTTTGTTGTTGTTGGTCTTTTTTTAATTCCACTTTCCACTACCATCAAAATATTGAGTGATGGGACTCATTGGAGCCATAAAATATCAGTTTGTGTATGAAAAAAAAATTGCTTGTTTTCATTTCCTGAAACGGTGGTTACAGTGCCTCTCCTGGTAATCTGGCAGAATTCCATTCTTTCATAAATTAACTTTGAGACTGATCACTTTGTCTTTCTCAACTATAATCACTGCACTGCCTCATGCATGTCAATGAATGATGTTTTGAACAGCATTCTACAGTCTGGCATCCTGTAATGCTTGCCAAGGTGTGCACGTGCATGCATGTCTTACAAGGCCACCTTCAGTCTTGGATTTCTCACTTCCTCCACTTGCGTAGTGAACCCGTTGCTGAGCTACTGGAACCCTCTCCTGTCTCTCCTCTCACCAAGGCAGCATCTTAAGCCCAGTCTTTTCCTCATCTATGCAAATGACCTCTCCGATACATTAGAAAACCCACTCTTCCTTTTAGCTGTCTATTCCACATTATGTCATACAGCAAGTAACCCATTCTACTGATGGGGGCAGTCAGCAGCAGCATCGCTCTCTGCTAATCTGGAATTGATTAGATGCTGGTCTGATTGATGGAATTTGTCCTTCACTCCTATATAATCTTCATTCTCACTGTCACTCTGAAGAATCATGAAATGAACCCACTTATCTATTTCCATGGCCGGCCAATGGAAAGGGTTCAGTCCCTTGACCTTTTAAGCCACATCTGCAATGACCTCTCCTGAGCTGACCATATCGCAAATACGACCTCCAAAACCACCCTCAGACTGGGCATCCTATGCCATTCCAAGTATCCTTGAAAAATAAGAACTGCTCACAGCCTACATGACCTTTATCCCATAGTTCAATGGAGTACTGCTCTTCCATATGGGCTAGTGCCTTGTTAGGCCGTGTGCAGCACGTGAAAAAGGAGCAAGAAATCGCTAAAAAGTTCTCTATGAGATCTGTCCAACATGGTATTTTTGGGTTTTGAAGTTTGCCACCAAGGTCCAAAAAAAACCTTTTTGGCAATTTGTCTGTTTTTAAGGACTCCTATCTCCAAAACCACTCATACATTGGCTATTGTACTCGTACATTGGTGATCTTTAAGACTTGCCAACATACTTTCAAAATTCAAAATACTAAGGTTGCCCTTGCTTTATTGAAATAATTATCATAACTGAAATGCAGGGATTTTGCATAAATAATTGCAACCACCCTCGTTTTCAACACATCACAGATTCCTAACAAATCATGGTAGATAAGTAAGTATGGATGTATCAAAACAACCTGCTATGAACATCTGTCAAATGAAGTATCAAGATCTTCTAATCAATAATGGTTCTCTTGGAGTTATTGTCACCAGGTACTTCAGGAAATAAGTATGGCTTTGAGAAGTGACTTTTCTCCATTTTCAGCCTTTTCCATGTACTCGTTTCTTCAATACTAGACAAGTCGGACAGTTGACACTGTGTTTGCCAAGAGCTCTCAGGACAGCGTTTTCAAAGAGGAAGCAAGAAAGTCGACTGCCATTTACTGAGGGAACAATCATGCCTCGAGTATTGCAATTTATCCAAAGAATCATTATCTGCTTCATTTTTGATGTATCGTGTCAAAAGTGTCAATCCCAGCACCATAAATAGTACTTTTGGTTATGAGGCAGACAGCCACTAAACAACTGATCAGTTTATTACGTCGGCATCCTCATCATTGAATGCGGTGTTTCCAAATGACGTGTGCATTTCTTGCATCATTGCTATGATGCGGCTCTCTTCATCATTCGATAAAGAATCAAGGAATTTGTGTTGCCTCGAGGTGAAGACTCGTACAGAAGCTTCTGACACCAGAATGGCCGATTGTAGTGGTGGCCAGAGATGACACCATGGATCCTTCTGCAATTGTCTGGGCTTCAATCATCACATCCAGCACCCCAGTGTCAGCAAAATGTTTTCCAATCACTGCGAGAAATGCCATGCAGGTGTGAAATTTACCCATTCTAACCACTACCTTATGAGATAACTGGCCATCACTCCAAAGAATCTCCTGGACTTTTGCCTTTATAGCCTGGTCACAGACAATGACAATGTGATTCAATTTGAGAGAGAGCCATCTCCACACATTTCATCATGATTGTTGATAAATCAGTCAGTGAAGATTCAATGATGGACAGATAATGTAGGGCAGACTTATGTAGAACATCGTCTGCTTGAAGAATTGTATGAAACCCAGTCCATCCTGGGATCAAGTTGAGCTTGGTAGTGACATGTATGCAGCATACTAATGCTATTTCATTGGGAATGACACTTTTCACAACCACTTCATACTTTTCTTTTTTCAACAAAACTTCTGGTACAATGCCAAGATTCAACAGGCCATGTTTTTTTTTTTTTCTCTTTCAAGTATAATACTCAATGGAACTCGATGGTAGAAATTTCAGCGGCCTGTCTCCCTTCTTCAAAGATGCTATTTTGGAACCATCTGCATGAGCATTCACCACCTGCTGAATCACCAGACCATTTGTGTGGTGCATTGTGCCATGTCCAGTTTGAGTTTCCTGTCCAAAATCGATATTCTCCCAAACAATTATAGTTGGGATCTTCTTTGAAAATCCAGCTGGAATGGTGGGTGGTGGTGGTGGTCGTATGACAGCTTAGCTGCCAGGGTAGCTATCATTTCTTGAAGCGCGACTGTGTCGCTGATGCAGTGCCCCTCTACCAGTACACACACTGGAACTGGTACTCATTTCGCCGACTTCGGAAGGATGACAGGCTGAGTCAATCCCCTGGTGTATTAATTCAGTGGCCGACGGGGCTTGAGCTCAGGACCCTAGGATCCCTAGCCGCCACCCTAACCACTGAGCCAACACCAGGCTCAGCTGGAATGGTAATGGTGGGCTTGTGAATTATGAGTTCAGCTAAACTAGTTTCAAGATAGACAACAGAGTCTCGTGACGCACAGTGACTATACCTGTTCATCAAATTCCACAGCTGTGATGAACTAGACAAATGCCTGATGGTCATCCGTAAACTCAGACTTTGGCGTTCGTTTTTGACCCTTCGAAACGATTTGGATGATGTCCTGACAAATAGGCAACAAAAGTTGTGTTAATTTATTTATTTATTTATTTATTTTAATCGCTCTGTCGTGCCTATGCTTTTGTAATGATGTGAAAGTTAATACTGTATTAAATGATCCCCGACCCCATTCCTTAGTGGGTGTTGAGAGGTGTTTTAGGCCCCCACAAAAATTGGACCGGGAAACTCTGGGCACTCCTGGTGTTATAGGAAGCAATGAGTACTGCTCTTCACAGATAAATTTGGTCTGTTGACTTCTGAGGCCCAGGGCACTGAAGCCTGGAACAATAAGTCATCTCATTCTCGGTGAATAAAGCACCATTATACGCCATATACGTTGGTTCAACGGATGGGCATTGTCCCTCCAAAATCTGTCCAGTCATTCGGGGAGGTTGTCTTTTGATGTTTCTGCGGCCGATTTCACCATCATTGAATTCCTTGGAAGTGCATTCAGACCACGGTATCTGCACTGTCCCATGATTCGCCTTTCGGAGAATTGGCAAAATTGGCTGTTATGAGATTCTCCATGAATGAGCGAAGACGTGTTTTTGCCGTGGGGTTGATGGAAAATCAAATGAGCAAATGACTTCACCAATATTGATTTCAGGTGGTTCGTCTTGGAAAAAATGAACCATGAAACTGCATTCGTTGACAACTTGGTAAACTTCCTCACAAGCGAAGCTGGCCTGCACACTTTCTGCTGTGTGATTTGTTTTCATTTGAATCGCAGTCTGGCAAAATGCCTTGTAAGCTTCTGCATAAGAGAGTGCCATCAAACAAAGTGAAATAGGAATAGTCGACCATAATATAGCTGTACTGTAAAAGGAGCTCTGCATGCGTTCGTACGAGTTCCACCCCCTTGGTTGTGTAGTACGCCTGACTCCACCTATAGGAGAGTGAGGAGTGGGGAGGGGTGGGGGGAAGAGCAAATATGGGACAAACATGGAAGGTGGAGGTGGAGATTGAGGCTTGGTGGGGGAGGAGGCCTTTTAATGGGGGTTGGGGAGGAGGGGGTGAGGAGTTCTCAGAATTGCATGTGTAATTTTACTCAAATTAAAAGTGTGTGAGTGTATCACTGTAAGGGGTGACACAATCGCTATGGGTTAACTTTTATCCTCTCATCCCAAATCTCTCTTCCTCATACATGGTGACTTCATTTGTCATCATGCCAGTTGGTTGGGTGTGGGTATCTCTCTCATCTGCCATGGCACTTCAGCAAAAGACTTTTGTGACTTGGGACTGACACAATCTGTCAACTTCCCGACCCGGATCTCAACTAACGTTACTCCATCTCCTCTGGATATGATTTTTACCAATTTCACTGAAAATATCTTCTGTTCTTCCTCCACTCCAATTGGTTCATCTGACCATATGCGTATCAAAGTAGACATCTCTCTGGCTGTTCAGAGAGAACCACCTCAGCACCGTCGAGTCTGGCATTTCACTCAGGCCGACTGGCAGGGACTTCAAGCAGCCATCAAACCTCTAGACTGGTCTCCCATCTCTACTTCCTCCAACATCAACTCGTCCTGGGAATTCTTTCAAAGAAACTTGCTTTCCCTCATGCACACATTTATCCCCTCTCATCTTCAGGTGTCCTACCCTTCCTCCCGCCCATGGTTCACTGAAGCTTGTGGCGAGGCAGTTGTCCTGAAACAACCTGTTTTCGCTTCATGGATGGCTAATCCAACTGAAGGCAACCTCAGCTCCTTCCACAAAGCTCGGAACAAGTGTGTGTCTACCCTCAGGAGAGCCAGAAAACAACATCTTTTCAATCAAGTGTCTGATCACTCAACCCTGTCTCCCCCCTCCAAACCCTGTTGGCATCTAGTCAAGTCTGTTTCTGGTGTATGTTCCCACTCCATCCCCTCTCACACCTCAAATGGCCGCACACCTGACACTGCACATGAAAAGGCTGGGTGCCTAAACTCGGTGTTGGCTTCAAAATCTTGTGTGCCAAACTCATCGCTTTCTGTACCCACCTTACCCAGATGCACCCAGCTGTTCCTGGACTCTGTGTCCTTTTCTCCTGACAAGGTGGAGAGCTTGCTGTCAAACCTCGACTCGGATTCTGCAACTGGTCCAGACGGCATCAGCCCACGTGTCCTCAAAGCCTGCTCTTCTGCTCTTGCTCACCCTCTCTCTCTTCTATTTACCCTCTCATTTACTCAAGGTCATCTGCCATCTGCTTAGAAATCAGAAAACATGACCACTCCACACAAAAATGGTGCAAAAACAGATCCCTGCAACGACAGACCAATCGGCCTTCTCCCAATCATCAGCAAGGTTGTGGAATACATCATCGCTTCAGACATTAACTCCTTCCTCTTCTCCAATGGCTTCATTTCTGATCATCAATTTTAATTCAGACCAGGTCACTCTACCCTGGACATGCTTCTGCTCTCCCAACAATGGATGGAGATCCTCAATGTCAGACATGAAATCAGTCATCTCCCTAGACATAACGGTTCGGCACCCTACCCTGCTCACCAAACTCTCTTCCTATGGTGTCCAAGGACATCTCTACTCATGGCTCGCAGACTTCATCTCCGGTCGCAGCCAACATGTGGCCCTTCATGGAAATCTCTCATTCCTCTTCCTGTCTTGGCTGGAGTTCCTCAAGGCAGTGTTCTGGGTCCTGTTCTTTTTCTGGTTTACATCAATGATCTCTCTGACTCTGGAAAATCCTCTTTATCTCTTTTCTGATGGCTCCACCCTCTGCCGTACCATCTGTCATCCATCAGATCGGCAAGCAGCAGCCTCTTCGCTCTCCGCAGATCTGGATAAAATCACAAGCTGGTCCAACGTGTGGAACATATCTTTCAACCCTGACAAATCTCACACTTTCACAATGTCTCTCTGAAAGGACCATCTGGAAAACACCCCCATCAGCATCATCAACAGTTCTCTTGAAGTCTTTTCATTCAAGCTTCTGGGTCTCACTGTCTGCCATGATCTTTCCTGGGAAAGCTACATTTCCAAGCTGCCCTCCAAAGCCAGTCGTCGACTGGGAATCCTCCGTCATGCAAAGTCCTTCCTTGGCACATCTGAGCTCCTGACTACATGCAAAGCTTTCGTCCACAGCCTGATGGAGTACTGCTCTCCCTTCTGGGCTGGTGCTCATGCCCCTCACCTTTCTTGGCTTCATGCTGTGGAAACCAAGGCATTTAGGATCATTGGTATCTCCAGCGATGAAGCTGAGTCTTTGGGTCTCTCACTCTATCACTGCAGGCAGGTCGGTGGTCTTTCTGTCTTCTACCGTCTCCTCTCCGGCCTCGCCCCCCCTATTCTGTCTGAAATTAAATATTTCCGCAGTCCGCTCAAGGTCTGCCAGTAACCCCCTTCTGGTAAAACTACCAAAATCAAGAATCACTGTCCACCTTCACTCTTTCATTCCTCTTCCCCCTGACCCCCTACCTTTGGTAATAATCCCCATTCCTACGTAATAATTGCATCGGTCAAATGCTTTATCCGATCAGTATGAAAAGTTTTCAAGGGTTATCTCAGGCTAAATTGTATTGGGTTGGGGGCGGTGGGGGGGGGGGGGCTGATGCCATCGGTCATGTGGTTCGGCAGCCGTATTGTTTTTAACATAAAAAAATCTTTTAAAAAATAATCTCTGAAACGGCTGAACAGATTGAGGAAAAACTTTACTGGTATAGGTCACATGGTTTGGCAGGTATTAATTTTTATTTTTTGAAGAATAAACCTTTAAAAACCTTCTCCAGAATGGCTTGACAGATTGAGGGGAAACTTCACCGACGAGCCTTGAGGATATCAGGGTGTTCACAAATAATTAATAGGTCACATGGTCTGGCAGACATTTTGGATTGAAAGAACATCTTTTAAAAATTCTCTTGAACTGCTTTATCAATAAATGTGAAAGTTCACAGTTATGATCTAATATTCATGGAGAATATACGTTTTAAATTTCAACCTGATTGGATGCATGATCTGGCAGGCTGAATTATTTAATATTTTTAATTTGGGTTCAGGGATTTAAATCAAACTTGGCACAAGTATGTATAATGGAATGATATGGGTGAAGGCACATCTCACGATGTCGCAACGTTGAAGAGTGCCCTTTTAGTATTGATGAGAAAATGTTTCTGAAACTTATTCAAGCGTAGTTAATTCGCACCCTTCCAATGGAACGAAACTGAATGAAAGCTCAGACCTGCTCCTGGCCTATATCCTCATATATGTCTTCTGGATTCTGTGGAATTTAAAGTTCTCAACATTATTTGGCTCTCCCTTGAGTCCTTTAGCACAAGGGCTGTTGCTTTCACCGTACTTGCAGGTCAGTCCAACTCCCTCTCCTCCGGGTCTAACTTCCCGCTTTCTCAGTCCTCTGACCCTCTGCAGCAACTCCAGGATGCATGTGTTCTTCCAGTCACCTCCTCATAGTTAAACTCCCCAAATCCAGGCTCACCACACACTTCAACTCTTCTTCCTTTGTCTGTGGAACAGCCTTCCTGAGGCTGTGCTATTCCACTCTTCCCTCCAAGGTTTCAAACAGACCGTGCACTATTATTTTGTTAACCTTCACCCTTGTCCACTTATTTTTTAACCCCTATTGATCCTACTTAGCACAACCCTCTTACCATGTTTCTGTTTTCTCCTCTCTTTTCTTTCTCCTCTTTTACTGTTTTCATTCCCTTGCTTCGTGTCCAACTGTTGCCCAAGTGTCAGTTCAAATTTGTTCTTCCATGTGCCTCAATTTTGTAAAGAAAAAGAAAAGTTATTTATACAATTTTGAGTCTCTCCCTCAAGCAAGCTTTTCATTCATCTGGATTGGCATGCATTTTTATTTATTTATTTTTTTGTTGTTGTTTTTTCTACCTGCAGTGGCTCTTAATGAAGAGACTGAAATCCCCACTTATTTTGAAGCCTTTCCTCCTCTGCCTGAAAGGGCTCTGGTGGAAAATGCATCATCCCGTCAGGGAGTCTGGGGAAAGATTCGTCCACTGCGCTCTTCCAACATCACTCAGGTAAGGCTTTTCCTGCACCATTGGCATTTTGGTTTGCTTCGTTTATACTAATGCCGTATATTGATTTGTTCACGTGCTCATGTCACTTGTGTGTTTGTACTTTTGCATGCATAGAGATCGAAAGTGACAACAGAGCGGGAAAAACGTCTTCTTTGTGATCTTTAAAAAACAAAAAATCGCATGAATGTTTTGGTTTAGGATTGGGGTCCTAAAGAGTGGAATAGCAAAAGATGTGACAGAAGACGCACGGGTGAAAGAAAGCTGGAAGGACTATACAGGAACTCCATACAAATGAGATGGTGATATGATGGCAAGCTTCTAGAAAGAGTAAAAACCAATAATTATAAAATGTGAGGTATGTCGAGCCTTGAAAGAGCTGGGAAATGGAAAAGCACCAGATGCCGAGAGAATTCTAATGGAGCTCTTCAAGGTAGTTGGGTAGAAGGCAAGAATAGTTTCAACAACTACCTGAACACACATCTCGGAGGATTGTATGGCCTAAAAGATGAAAGCAGTCAGTCCACATACAATTTCCAAAGAATGGGAATGCAAGAGAATGTTCAAATAACCGAACCATTGTCTTGATTTCACATGCCAGCAAGATATTACTAAAGATCATTCAACACAGAATAGAAGACTTCATTAAGTGAGAAATTCCCATTGAACAAGCAGGTTTCAGAAGAGGAAGAGCTCGTTGAGATCACATGGCAAATCTGAGATGGATCATGGAAAAGGAAGGGAATATCAAAACAAGTTAAATTTACTTGCCTTCTCTTCATAGAAGGCAAATCCAACCTCCGATCATGACACAAAGCGAGGACCAAGTGTGTGTCCACTCTCAGGAAAGCCAGAAAACATCATCTGGCAAACCTCAAGGCTGAAGTATCAAACCTGTCTCCTTTAAAAACCTGATGGAATCTTGTCACGCCTGTCTCTGGTGTATGCTCCCCCTCTATCCCTTCCCTCACTTGAAATGGCGTCATAGCTGACTCGACTCGTGAGAATGCCGAATGCCTGAATTTTGTTTTTGCTTCCAAATCTTGTATACCCAACCCACACTCTCTCAACTGACCCTACCCTCTCATACCCAATTGCTTCTTCTTACTGTCTTTCCCACTTGAGATGGTGGAGAGGTTCTGCAAACATTGAGTGATTCTGCGATAGGCCCAGCCAGCATCAGTGCAAGTGTCCTAAAACCTGCTCTACTGCTCTTGCTTATTCTCTTTCTGCTATGTTCACTCAATCATTTTCTGTCAGCCTGTAAGTTCACCAACATCACTGCAACACCCAAACATGGAGCAAAAACGTATCTTCTTAACACAGGCTTATTAGCTTGTTACCAAATAAAAGCAGGATCATGTCATCTATCATCGCAGTTAACATGAAATCCTTCCTTTTCTCCAACAGTTTCAGACCTGGTCATTCTAACTTGGACATGCTGCTTCTATTCTCCCAACAATGAATGGAAGCCCTCTATCTCAGACATGACACATCATGTCTCTGGACATATCTTGAGCATTTGATAGTCTGGCACCCGCCTGGATCTCCAAACTCTCTGCTTACGGCATCCAAGGCAAACTCGTCTCATGATCACTGATTGCCTCCACTTCTGTATTCAACGTGTAGCTTTTCACGGAATCCTGTCTTCTCCTCTCCCAGTCGAGGCTGCCCCCCCCCTCCCAAAGACAGTCTTGGGCAGTAGTCTTGTTCCTCATCTTCCATCAATGATCTTTCTGATTTCCTGGAAAATCCTGCCTATCTTTGCTGATTATTCCACCCTCTGCCACATAATTTCTCATACTTCAGACAGGCATGCAGCAGCCTCTTCCTTCTTTTTAGGCATTGATATAATCAGGAGTTGGTCCAACAGTTGGAATGTTTTTCGTTTTGTTTTTTCAACCCGACAAAAGTCCAACATACCCTGTTTGTCTGAAAGAACCGTCTGCAAACCCTTTCATCTACTTCCCAAACAAACCAAATTAAGAGGTTGCATAACTCAAACTTTGGATGTCATCGTCAGGCCGTGTCAGGTATGGGAGCATGTATCGCAGCAGCACATCGCTGTGTCCACTTTCCACGGGGACTCCAAGGGCCTCCGTCTAGCTCTAGCCATCCCCCAGGCAGATGCCTGGTCCATATCCATCTCCTTGAGATGCTGATCAACCTGCTGCAACCACGAGGCACATGGTAGGCCCATTGGCCCCCTCCACTCACGAGGCTCCCTCGCTGAGAGAATCTGGTGAGCAAGGATCAGCGTCAGGAAAATGAGCCACATGTCTATACAGTTGCAGCTGAATCACGGACTGTGCAGGTCACAAATCTCATTTGAGTCCCTCTCTCAGCAACCCGACCCAAAGTCGTCGGGACACAAATTCCGACCAGCAATAGCAAAGGATTCTCCGAAGAGACCTGGTACCAAAGCAATTAAGTCTCCATCTCAGATCCCTGAGATTCCAAGTCAGAATTCAAGTCTCACCTCGATAGAGAAAGACTGGGAGCACCAAGGATCTGAAAACTCAGACTTTCGTCCTCCTGCACAGGTACCGGCAGCACCACATGCCATGATCCATTGAATCCATGACTCCCCAGGCCCAACCCAGACGTCTGTTGACCTCTGGCTCACAGCCTGCAGAGACATGACTATCACTGCCAAGGTAAGTGAATCTTTCCGTGGCCTCAGCATTCGCCCCACAATCAGGAACAGACAGGAGAGCAGCATCGAAGATCTCATTGAAAGCCTGGATCTTAAGGCCCGGTCACACCTAGACGTTTTAGCCAGCGATGGCAACGTATTAAAATGTATGTAAAACGCTGGCTTACGTTGAACTTTTGATGTTTTTTTTTAAAGATTCTGACGTATCCATAGCGACTTGGTCTTATGTATAACGCATTGGTAACGGACACAGAATGTTTCGTTGTGTTATAGATAACTTATACCAACGAATGCTGAACCTGTTGTCGGCCTACACAACCGATGCCCAACGATAGTCTAACTTAGGCATAGCACGTTGCACGCATCGCCGACGATGTCGTGACGTAGCCTATTAAAAGGCTGATGCACAACAATTTGAATCATAACTGCCGTAGCAATGGAAGTGACAACATCGCGGTCACACCTTGGCGATCTTGCCAGCGTATGCCGACATAAGAAAAACGTGTCTAAAACGTTGGGGCACGTCAAATACAGTATGAGTAAGTTTGGTATACGTGAGTAGAACGCTAAAGTACGCTATCATACGTCGTAGTAAGTAGAGTACGTCAAGAAATTTTAAACATGTTCAAAATTTTTGGACGTACTCTGCGTATGACACACGTTCCGCATGCGATGGGGATAAGTTTTACACACGTCCACAAATGCTACTTATAAGCTACTCATAAGTCGAAACACGTCTTTTTTACGCGAAACTTATTTCTAACTTATGTTTGACGTGCTTTGAACCAATTCTTTACGTAGTCCTAACACACGTCGACGTATGTAGACGTATTCCAATGACGTCTTCCGGTCGACAAAAAAAAAAAATGAACGTGTTTCTAGCTTACAACTGCCATATAAAGACGTGTTCCCAGCGGTTTTGGGAATTGGTATATAAAAATGCTGCTCATAAAAGGGGAACCCAACAATGTTTTTGAGTCGATGTCCATGTCAGCAGTAACAGTATCAGTATTAGTATTAGTATTAGTACTAATTTGTTCATGTTGGCAGTAGTAGGTGAGTGTGAGGGGGAGGGTGTGGGTTATGATGGATCGTCCTTGCGTCCGCGTGTCCACGGGTAGGAGACATCTTTTCACCATTGTTCGAAGTTCTTCGCGGCTAATTTTTTATGGGGCTTTTTCAACAATGAGCTATAGCTTGTTTTTACGATTTAGGTCTATTCATAACGGGTTGGACAAATGCACAATGAACTAATAATGTGCATAGAGCGCTTTGATTACTTATAGATACGATATGCCAACGAATAATTATCGTGAAGCCGGCGTTCACAAACTATGCCCAACGATAGCCTAACTTATCCATATCGTGCGGCAGTTTATCTTTGCCGGTGACGTGGGGTTTGCTATTCATAGGCTGCCACTCAACGATTTAAATGGCTGCATCTCCACTATTGAAAGTAGATGCTTGCGCTCAACAATTGGATTTTTTTTACACTCAACGACTTTTAAACGGTACCACTCAGCTATTTTCATTGTTTACAATGAACGATTTAAATTGCTGTCACTCGCCTTTGTTTTTTTTTTTTTGTTTTTTTGACGCTGGGGTTTGGAAATTTGAAACGTTTCTTCTGAACGTGTTAAAACGCTCAAACTCGACTATTTTAAATAGACGCTGACGATGGACAATTGGAATCATAGCCAAGCTAGACATCGAAGTGTGAACATCCTCGTCATGCCGAAGAAAAGTTTGAAGAATGCTGCAAATAAGTGTCGTGGCCGTGGCCGTGGACACTGACGCAAGGACGATCCATTATACCGACGTCTTTCAGCCTATGAGTAACTTAAAAGTAACGTCTGTCGATGTGTGGCAACGATAGCGTAACGTGCCAACAACATGTTAATCATAGGTTAGAAATAAGTTTCGAGTACGCTAAACATTACCTCGGCGTGTCTCAACTTATGATTAACTTACAAGTAGCATGTGTTGACGTCTGTCAACGATCGCAGACCGTGCATACAACTTGTGGCCAGCGTAGCGGAACGTGTGAGTCATACGCCGGCATACGTCGTGAAATTTCAAGCATGAAAAAATTTGAGAACAACCAAAAAGTACAACGTTTAAAGCCAGCGTACAACGACGTATGGCAGTGTTTTTCAGCGTGCTCTCAATGTTATCAAAACTTACCCATAATGTATTCAACGTGTGCCAGCGTTTTAGAAAAAATATTCAAAAATCAGCATACGTTGGCTAAAACGTCAAGGTGTGACCGGGCCTTTAGTGTTGACCCAGAAAACCCGTAATCCCAGTCGCTGACTCCTCATTCAGCATCTCGAGGGCCCCAGAAGGATACCTAGAGGCTCCACAAAGATGACTGAATCATCTGCAAAATCAAGGTCAGAGATTTTGACATTCCCAAACAATGCACCGCAACTTGATCTCTCCGATATCCTCCCCAGAATCCAGTCCATATACGTGCTGAAAAGTGTGGGGGCCAGTACACACCCCTGACAAACTCCAGTAACAAATGGAAAGAAGTCGGAGATGGTATTACCACATCTCACAGCACTCTCAATACCAGAGTATATTTCATACATAACATTGATCAGTTTTGGTGGCACCCCACGAAGAAGAATCCTCCAGAGGGCATCCCCGTTCACTGAATCAAACACTTTACAGAGATCAACATAGGCTGCAAGCAGCCCCTGCTGAAACTCTCGTCTGCGTTCAGCGAGGACCCGAAGAGCAAGGATACGGTCAATCGTTGACATCTTTCGTGTAAAGCCTGACTGCTTTGGATGCTGGTGCTCAAGCAGATGGTGGCAAACCCCATCAACAATTATTCGAGCAAAGACCTTGCCCGGCACTGAGAGCAGCGTCACCCCTCGGAAGTTGCTGCAGTCTTGGCGATCACCCTTCTCTTTCCAGAGAGGGACAACAAGGCCCCTCTTCCAGTCAGTTGGGATGATACCTGTGTCCCAGACAGAGCACAGAACTGCATGCAATGAAACGAGTCCAGCATTTCCACCAGCCTTGAGAAGTTCACCATGGATGCCCCAGATCCCAGGAGCTTTACCCCATTTCATCCGGTTCACCATAGTCTGTGTTTTCACAAACAAAGGTGGACCACTGTTGATTGTAGGTTCAGCAACAGGGATGGTAACTCCCCTGACATCCAGCTCGATAGCTAGTGGATCAGCCTGGTACAGCCGCTCAGAGTAACTGGCCCAGTGGGCCTTCACTTCGGACTCCTCTGTCAATAGCCCACCACTCTCTACTCTAACTGCAGTGTACTGAGCGGTGGGCATGGAGGAACGCAATGCACAAATTCCCCTGTAAGCAGGAGGAGAATCACTTGACCACATGTGATGCTCTACCCCCTCACAGATTCCTCGCACATAGGCCTCCTTGTCCACCCTTGGCACACGTACAGTTTTATGCCTCAGCTCCCTGAACAGCTCGGCTCTGTCATTCAGCCTGGCCTGGCGACTCTGGTCAATGGTGTCCAGTGTCCCTTGAGGCAAAATTCTTCTTCACCCGACAGTGAGTTCCAAGACATCCACCGACAACATCAAGGATGGTGGTATTGAAGGCACTCCACAACTCTTCAGGATCCCCCAAAGCACCCAAACCACCGAAATCTCCACTCAGCCTGTTCGAAAGCTCCTCAGCTGCCCTCTCATCCTTGAGCTTGCCACCATCCATCCTCGGCTGGGATGGTACCATTCTGCTGGATTTAAGCTGAAACTTCAGAGTTGCCACAACAAGCCGGTGGTCAGTATTGAGGAACTAAGCACTCCGGTCAACCCTGCAGTTCTGGATTATCCTCCAGCCCCCATCAACGAGCACATGGTCAATATACTTTGCCACACCACCATCATTGGAATACCAAGTCCAGCGATGAGCTTGTGGGTGCTAAAACCATGAACTCGCCACCCTAAGTCCATGATTTCGTGCAAAGTCAAGGAACTTGGCGCTATTCTGGTTCACAGTTCCAGACCCATGGGGACCAACACATGGCTCATAACCATCCCTATCAGTTCCAGTCGATGCATGAAATCCCCCAAGACGAGAACAGTATCTCATCTGGAGCACTGATCAGCCACAGACTCGAGCGTGGCAGTCATCAGCCATTATCTTTCTTGGGCAGACAATGTTTCCAAGATGGCCTCCAAAGCCAGCTGCCGACTGGGCATCCTTGGTCGTGCAAGGTCTTTCCTTGGCAAATTTGAACTTGTAACAACCTACAAGGCCTTCATTTGCATTTTGATGGAGTACTGGTTTTCGCATTGGGCCTGCACCCCTGCCTCACATCTTACCCTTCTTGATGTCGTTGACAGCAAGGTTCTCAAGATCATTGGGATCTCCCACGACGAAGCTGAGTTCCGAAACTTAGTTCCTTTCACATCACAGACAGAGTGGTGGCGCCTCTGTATTCTTCCACATCCCTTTTGGTCTTGCACCTTCTGCACTCTATTAGCTCTGTCCCTCCCATGTCTCAACAGGGTGTACATGATCTTCTCGTAATCCCCTTCTTGTTAAACTCCCAAAATCCATGCTAACTGTTCACCTCCACTCATTTGTTCCTATTTTATCTTGCCTGTGGAGCTAACTTCCGCAGTCTGTTCAATTCTATTCTTCCCTCCAGGCCTTTAAGACAGATGTTCATCACTACCTCAGGTCATCTCCCATCCTTACTCATGATCTCTTTTTCCCCCAAACACTACCTTTTTCCATGTTATTGTGATCTCTCCCTCACCTCTTTTTGTTTGCTTGTTTGTTGTCATTTGGTTTGCTCCTTTTCTGTTTCATCCCCGCTTTCCCCTTCCCATTCTTGCTATCTTTCAGCTTGCATGTCGTTTGTTCTGCTCTCTTCTCTTGCTCTCATTCTCACTTACTTCTACCCTTCTCTTGTTTCCTTTTTTCCAATTTGCTTCCTTCCTTGATGCTCTCGCTCTTCCACGAGCCTTGATCGTGTATACAAAACAAAAAAGGGCCTCTATCATGTGGATTGTGCTGAGAGGAATGGGGATATCGGAGTACCTGATATGTCTGTTCGGAAGCCTGCACACAAAACAAGAAGCCACAATGAGAACAGAGTATGTAGAGACAGAATGGATGGATGGGAATTGAAAAAGGGGTTACACCAGGATGCATTCTCTCCCCTTATTTGGGTCATTCCATGTCAAATCATCAAAGAATCTGCCGTCATCTCTCAGATTTTTGTAAAACTTTGGGAACCAATTGGGACCCATGAAAAACGGCAAGAACTCAAATATTTTTGCGAACAGACTCTTGATTCGTGAGATACAGACTAACGAACTTTGGACTAATTAGCACGACGTCGCAAATTCAAATGTCCATATCTCTAAAAGTATAACACCTAGAGAGCTGGTTTTGGTGTCATTTTAAAGGTATTTTCATGCCCTATGAATTTGTCTGGGCAACATTTTCCTACCTCCAACCACAAAAAAAGTTATCACAAAATATAAACTTCAATCGTGAATCCCCAAAAAATGTATCCTTCAAATTCATCCCAGAGGTACCTTATGATGTCAAGAACCTTCCACATAAGTTTTGTGATGGGCACTCCAATAGTTTCTGAGATATGATCAATAATGTACATGTACGTATGGCATATAGGTTCGAAAATCAGCATTTGTAATGTATTATACAATCATTCTAACCGAGCCATGACAGGGAACACAGGGAACGACCATCAATTGCTTTGAAGTATCATATACTTTCATTTTCAACTGAGCCTGAGGGGAAGAAACAAGTGCTGCTGTTGCTGCATTGAAGAGGAAATTGAAAGCATTCAGGTTAGTGAACACTGTGTACTTGAACTCACTTATTGATTGTATAATACATTACAAATGCTGATTTTCGAACCTATATGCCATACGTACATGTACATTATTGCTCATATCTCAGAAACTATTGGAGTGCCCATCACAAAATTTATGTGGAAGCTTCTTGACATCATAAGGTACCTCTGGGATGAATTTGAGGAAATTTGAAGGATACAGTTTTTGGGGATTCACGATTGAAGTTTATATTTTGTGATAACTTTTTTGTGGTTGGAGGTAGGAAAATGTTGCCCAGACATATTCATAGGGCATGAAAATACCTTTAAAATGACACCAAAACCAGCTCTCTAGGTGTTATACTTTTAGAGATATGGCCATTTGAATTCGCAACGTCGTGCTAATTAGTCCAAAGTTCGTTAGTCTGTATCTCACTAATTAAGAGGCTGTTAGCAAACATATTTGAGTTCTTGCCGTTTTTCATGGGTCCCAATTGGTTCCCAAAGTTTTACAAAAATCTGAGGGATGACGGCAGATTCTTTGATGATTTGACATGGAATGACCCATTTGTTCATTCTGCATAATATTAAACTGTGATGACATGGAGGCTGTCGTCAGAATTGGAGGAAGATGTATCAACAACCTCAGGTAACTTGAAAACCCTGAAGAGGAAAAGTGAAATGGCCGGTCTTAATTAATATGTTTAACATATATATATATATATATATATATATATATATATATATATATATATATATATATATATATATATATATATATACACACACACACACACACACACACACACACACACACACACACACACACACACACACACACACACACACACACACACACACACACACACACACACACACACACACACACACACACACACACACACACACACACACACACACACACACACACACACACACACACACACACATCTTGTCAACTGAGAAGATCGATGTGTTCACATTGGGAGACTATCACGTGGAAATAGTGGAAGGTTTGATCTTCCTGGGTGCTAAGATTGAAGTGAGTCGAGAATGTGTACGAAAAATTAATAGACGGTTCGTGTTGGGTAGAACAGCAATGTCAGGATTGACAAAGATCTGGAAAGACAAAGACGTGACAAAACAAACCAAGAGGAGTTTGGTGAATGCTCTGGTATTTGCAGTTGCAATGTATGGATGTGAGTCATGGACAGTGAAAAAGGAAGAAGATTGCCAGTTTTGAAACGTGTTGATGGAGACGAATGTTAAAAATTCAATGGACTGCAAGAAGAACAAACAAATCGGTGTTTGGAAAAAAAATAGACCACCATGTACATTAGAAACGCTTGTGTGAACACAGAAATTGTCACACTTTGGACACATCATGCTTGCAGAAGTCCACCATGCTGGGTATTATTGAGGGAAGAAGAAGAAGAAGAAAGAGACCTTGCACGTGTTGGTGGATGGAGTGAAGGCTGCAATCAAGCTGTCTCAAATAGAGCTTTGTGAAGCAGTGCAGGATGGGGATGTTTTTTAGAAATCTGATCATTAATGTCACCAGAAGTCCGCCACGACTTGACGGAACTGGATAACTAACTCCAGAATAAATTGCACTTCCTTCTTAAATGTTCACTTCCTTGAAAAATTGATAACACTCATGTCTAGCAAATCTTCATTTTTAAAATTTGGCTTTTGTTTTATTTCATAACAATGGTCATTGCATGCTTTTTCTTTTTTTGGGAGGGGGGGGGTGAGTGGGTAGTGGGGGAGGGGTGGCTTTTTGAGACCACAGCACATTTATCAAAAGTTAAAAATGTTTCTTTGTCCTGACACACTCTCTTGTTTTAAACTCAGCTTGCTATTCAATATTTGGGTTTTATACTCTGGTTCCGTCTTCGTAGGTGTTCCATGTGCCTCTTGAGGAGCGAAAATACAAAGATCTGAACCAGTTTGGTGAAGGCGAGCAGGGCAAGATCTGTTTGGAGATAATGCATAAAACTGGTGCCCACATCGAGCTCTCTCTTTCGAAAGACCAAGGCCTCTCCATCATGGTGACTGGAAAGCAGGATGCTGTAATGAAAGCTCGGAAAGAAATTGTCACCCGCTTGCAAACTCAGGTATTTTAGCAATGTTGCTGATGTTGCTGTTTCATTGAGCAAATAATAATAATAGACTATTGCAGTAAACGTTACATCACGATAGTGTCTTGTGTTGTTTTTAATGAGAAAAACTGTAAGGGTTAAAAAAAATTGTCATTGCAATGCTGTTGAGAAATCAGCAATAATTACACATTACTATTCCACTGATTACAAAGTGCAGGCCTTGTGTAATGCAGACAACAAACCTTGAACTGCTCCCATCGGCACCCCACCATGGAGCAGGGAATCGTCATTAACATGCATCACATCACTGTTTTAAAAAATGCTGCGTGGCACAACAAGATTTGTTTTATTTCCAATTTGTGGTGTTTATTTTCCTGATCAGGCAACAGCAACAGTTGGAATTCCCAAGGAACACCACCGCTTCATCATCGGGAGGAATGGAGAGAAAATGCAAGATTTGGAATTGAAGACTGCCACAAAGATTCAGATCCCACGTCCTGAAGACACCAGCAACCAGATAAAGATCACGGGTACAAAGGAAGGGATAGAAAAGGCCCGTCATGAGATCCAGCTCATTTCAGCTGAGCAGGTCTGAAAGGGCCAAAAGGGATTTGGGTACAAACTGATGTGTTGGAGGTCAGACGAAAATTATCCATCTGACCTTCTGCCATTTTTTTTTATGACCTATTAGATTAAATAATGCACTGGTTTGTGTTAGAGGCAGAACTTTAAAAACATAGCTTTTGTTTTTTTTATATGAGTAACAGCTTTGGTCTTTTTTATTTTATTTTCTTTTTCTCTCCCAGGACAAACGAGCAGTGGAGCGTGTGAGCATCGATAAAGTCTTCCACCCTTTCATCACCGGTGCCTTCAACAAGGTGGTGAACGAGCTGATGAGTGAAACGGGCACACGCATCAACATACCCCCTCCAAGCATTGGCAAGGATGAGATTGTCATCACTGGGGAAAAAGAGGCCGTTTCTCAGGCAGCTGCTAAGATACGCCACATCTATGAGCAGAAGGTGCGCATGTACGAATCGTTAGCAATGGGTTATGATGATTGTATTCTTACTCGAGGCCTTTATTCATTTTCTGTATTTGAAGGAGAAATCTCCAACCTTTTAAGAGTAAAATGGAGAACTTATCTTCATTTTGAAGACGAGTGTCATCCTCTGTTCGTAGACAGGTAGAACAATGGATGGAATCTTCAGGACATTTACTTATTTATTTCAGCTCAGGAGCTATCGTTGGTTTAAAATTGTGATGGCTTTGATAGAACCTGTTTTATATTGTGAGTGGAAACTTGTTGGTGAGCATTACAGGTCAGCGAGCAGGAATAAAACCTTGCAAAAACATTGTAGGTCTGCAGTACCAAGTGTTGCATGGTGTTAGCCAGCTGCAGGGAAACCAAATCTTCTTTATGTTATCAGTCGGAATATATATATATATATATATATATATATATATATATATATATATATATATATATATATATATATGCGCTTTGTAGATGCGCCCAACAAAATGGTGCCAAGCCGTTCGTCAGGCAGTGCGGAGATGTCATTCGACGTCATTGCTCACAAACCGCGCTGTAGTTTATTCTCCAGAGAGAATATGCTGACGCTCCTCTGCAACGCACAGTCTGTTCACAACAATGGCCCACCCGACGAGACAATCCCTGAGGCCCTGTGAGGAGGCCACGAGGTATGCTCTCCTTCCCTCCTAAGAATTGTACACACTTCCCGGCTCAACCGAACCGTCAACGGCCAACGTCCTGCTCAGCACGCAAGCCAAATTCACCAGCACGGATACGAGAATCGAGCAGCCTTCGTCTTGCCGAGAGCAAAATCGAGATCCTCAGTATCCTCAGCATCCTTCCTCCTTCACTACCCTCATTACTCGTGACATTGATGATAACATGCATCTAATGTCACACCCATCAATCATCCCTCGGGGCGTGACTTTCTGCCCGCTTGTGGTTGTTTTATGGATATGTTCCCCACCTTTATTGCCAATCTTGAGATATAAAAACATAGGGAAAAGTTAGAGGGGTGATTACATACTGGGGAAATTATCCCTAATCCCTATCTAATTAGCACGCATCCTCCCCCTCCCCCCCCCCCCGGGTGGTGACACGTAACACTTAAGCTCAGTCTCCCTACTTTGTGACATTGATGTCTCCTACACCCGTGGTTCTCAACCAGTGGGCTGCGGAGCCCTCACAGGTGGGCCGCGAGATCGGCAAAAAAGAAAAGAAGAAGTATATAAAAATGTTCTGATCTTACAGTGCAAGACTTACACGACACAGCTGGAATTCAGCTCGGTCTGTTTGTACTTCCGTCTTTCTGAAACCGTCTAGCGAGTGCGCACGAGAGAGATAGATTGAGTCATTTTGTGCTTACGTATGTCATGTTTATGCAGTGGTGGTTTGCGTGTGTTCCATCTACATGTAACTGTGATGTGAACGTACTATATCCGTGTGTATTGTGCACGTGCGCATATATGCGATGTGTGTGTATGCATGTACGTGCCTTGTACTTGGTTCATGCGTTCACGAACTTGAAGTTTTTGTAAACTTTTCAACTTTCGCGGATAATTTCTTGAACCGAAAATGGATCGGTTTTTTTTTTTTTTTTTTTATTTTTTTTTTTTTGAAACGAAAGTGTGATGGAGAAGACAAATCTGCTCCGGAAAAATCTCGAAAGGTTGTGGTGAGGAAATATGACCCCGATTACATTAAATATGGATTCACGATGGCAGGCAGTGATGTTGAGCCAAAAGCACAGTGTGTTGAATGTGCTGAAATCCTGTCAAACGAGGCGCTTAAACCGTCAAAGCTTCAGAGACACTTAAACACAAGACGCCTGAATAGTGCAGGTAAGCCAAAGGGATATTTTGAGAGGAAAAGGGCTGGACTTCAGGCACAGCAGAAAGTGATTACAACATTTACAACTCTGTCAAAATCAGCATTGAAAGCTAGCTACATGGTTGCTGCTCGTATTGCTCGTAGCAAGAAAGCTTTCACAATCGTGGATGAGCTTATTTTACGCAGCGCTGTTTATGTGTCGAGAAATTCTTGGAGAGGCAGCTGCAACCAAACTTCAGTCCGTATCACTCTCTAATGATACTGTGATGAGAAGAATTGTTGAAATGAGTGATGACGTTGACTGGCAACTGGTGGAAAAAATAAAGGCCAGTCTGTGTTTTTCCATTCAGTTGGATGAATCTACTGACATTCGCAATAATGCTTTATTGCTAGTTTTCGTGAGGTACTGTGGGGACAGTGATGTTCATGAGGATCTACTGTTTTGCAAAGACCTTCCCACAAAAACAGCTGCAGAAGATGTAAGGCTCTGCCTTGACAAATACTTCACTGACAAAAGTATTGAATGGAAGAACTGCGTAGGTGTGTGCACAGATGGTGCTGCATCAATGACAGGAGTCCATTGTGGTGTTGTAAAACAGATCTGACAGAGGGCACCAGATGCCAAGAAGACCCACTGCTTCTTACATAGAGAAAATCTGGCAACAAAGCAGATGTCTCCAGAGCTGAATGAAGTCATTAATGTAGCTGTTAAAACTGAACTTCATCAAGAAGAGTGCATTCAACTCAAGGTGTTTTGCTGCACAGTGTGAAAGACTTGATTCTGATCACTTGCCGCTTCTGTACCACAGTAAGGTGAGGTGGCTTTCAAGAGGACGTATGCTTAATCGCCTCTTTGAACTGAGAAATGAAGTCCACATGTTCCTTGAAGAGAAACACTCACCACTTGCTGATCATTACAGTAATGATAACTTTTCTGCCAAATTGGCTTACCTGTCAGATGTGTTTGACCAGTTAAATCAGCTCAACATATCAATGCAAGGTAGGAACAGTTCAGTGTTCTTGGTCACTGACAAAATTGAAGGCTTCAAGAAAAAGCTTGTTCTTTGGAACAGAAAAATGAAGGATGGACAACTTGAGATGTTTCCACTTCTGAGTCAAACTTTGGAATCCACTCCTCATACAGACATATCTGGGCTCATAATCCAGCATTTGACCGAGTTATCACAAAAGTTTGCAGACTACTTTCCAGAGGACCCAACGCAAGGAAACCTTTGGATTTTGAACCCTTTCTCAGTGGATCCTGCTTCAGAAGATGTGGCCTTGTCCATTGTACTTGAAAATGAACTGATGAAACTTTCTGCAGACAGTAGTCTGAAGCTTCAGCATGCACAAGTCGACCTTCCTTCATTCTGGATATTGGCCAGCAATGAATACACTTCTTTGTCAAAGCGTGCCATCAGATTTCTTTTACCATTCACCGCAACCTATCTCTGTGAATTGGGCTTCTCGACTGTAACTGTGACAAAATCGAAAGCACGAAATAGTCTAAAAACAGACACTCTGCATGCCACTTTGCGTGTGAGCCTGTCCCCCATCAAACCACGACTTGACCATCTTATTTGCAAGAAGCAAGCTCAAGTGTCTCATTAAAGGTAAGCATAATGATTTGTTTTGGCATCAAGTTTTATTGCCATTTTTCTCATTATGATTCTGTATGATGGGCCTCAAATTTCCTCAGAGCCAGTGTGCCTCGAGTTGAAAAAGGTTGAGAAGCACTGTCCTACACGTCCGCGGGCCAAGCAACTCTACACAATGCTATCTGTCTTATGAAATCCCTTCATCCACCCCACAAACATTTTATTTATTTATTTACATATATATATATATATATATATTTCTTCTTCTTCTTTCGGCTGCTCCCGTTAGGGGTCGCCACAGCGGATCATCCGTATGATCCGCATAGTGATTTGGCACATGTTTTATGCCGGACGCCCTTCCTGACGCAACCCTGGTCACCTCTTACGACACAGAGATATGGTACACCTATTTTAACCGGGGTATACACCGGCCCAGTATGCTGGTACTCATTTCACCGACCTCGGAAGGATGACAGGCTGAGTCAACCCCCTGGTGAATTAATTCAGTGGCCCAACGGGGCTTGAACTCAGGACCTTTTGGATCCCAAGCCGCTGCCCTAACCACTGCGCCAACACCAGGCTCCAATATATATGTATGTGTATATATATACACACACACACACACACACACACACACACACACACACACACACACACACACACACACACACACACACACACACACACACACACACACACACACACACACACACACACACACACACACACACACACACACACACACACACACACACACACACACTGTTGCGGATTCAGCGGTGGCGGGATTCTCACCTGACTCTTGGCGCCACCCTCACCACAGCCGTCTCCGGGGTTTATAACGCCGGCTGGCTCGGCACAGGCCTCGGGACCTTACCAGTTGGGGAAATAGACCCCGGTTACAGACTGGTTTTGTCAGATGCCGAGTGTTTTCTGCCAGTCTGTAACCATTTTGGTTTTATATGCCAATGGAACGGATCGTTCCTCAACGCGACACAAATTAATCCATAGCGGCAACTTCATCCGAATCGACCAGAATTATTGGGGAACACAACACAAGCAAAACATTCACGACAATGTTTTATTTAATCTATAACCCATTTTAACTCGGGAACTACGGATTATGGGTTTTGAGGTGGTCCCTACCGAGATATACCTTAAACAACATGCAGACAAGACTGAGTACTTGGTGATGTTTCCTGGATGAGAGGAACGTGTCAAAAGCACGAATGTCGCTCTTAACAAGCCGATGTCCACGGATTCGAGCACGCCACGTGGCAAGATGGCGCTCCCTTCCTTTGTCGTACTGCACGCGTTCTCCGCACGCTCTGACCCCGCATAAGGTAGACGGCACAATACTGTCAGATCGACGATGGGTTTCAGCTGGTTTCTCACAATGTCCAGCATACAAGTCCAGGCCTGGCCTGTTCACCAGGCCTCCTTCAGGAAGCAGATCGCAGACAGACGCAGCCATCTCCCAAACAGCAGATCACGACTTCCACCAGTCGTCTCTCATCCAGCCGAGGACAGACAGACCTCCTGCAGTCCTTTCCCTTCCTTTCCTTCGGCCCTGGCTTGCTTCTCCAGGCCACAGACTGCAGACCCGGCACGCCCAGGTCCAGTTTCTCTCCCGGAGAATCACCACTGTCTTTTCTTCTTCTGCTCGCCTCCAAGCCACTGATTCCTCCCCTTTTCGAAGCCGACAAAACTCCTCCCCTTAGTTTTACTTCCTCTTTTTGTCCACTCCCTCTCAGCCGACTGGACGGGGCCTCGTCTGGAGAGGGGAAGGAAGAAGAAGAAGAAGAACCCCTCGGCACACCACCACTGCACAAACAAATAACAGCCTGTGACACCTCCTGACACACATGTAACGTCCATGTTACCGAACAGCCTGGCTGAACATGCATTTAATGTGGGATCTGAGCTAATCCCATATTTGGTAGCCTACTAAGGGCCATTTCCGTAACACTACCCCCACCATTCTCCCGAGGCTCTCCCGAGCCTCCATCTGGGGCAGCCCATGGCAATGGCCCTGTCTAACGTACAGCACAGATCTCCCATTTACTCTAACCAACAACATGAGAAGCACTTAACTCCAAAAACCAAATGTCACAGTAAGATTGGCCTGTCCCTATCCTAGTGTGTCGGGTCACCAATCTAATAAACAAATTCACACTCCACGCACACTACTTAACATTCTAATTATGGATTTGAATGGGAGGGCATTCAATTTTACTTTTAACACCAATATTGGCATAGGAGCAGAACATTCAAAGTTCTTTCCCGTGTTCGCTCCTTCATGCCCCCTCCCGGCAGTATTGTCCATTCACTCCTGCGGGTTTCCTCACTTCGTGGCCTTATTGGCCTCTCACCAGGTGAGTTCAGTCGGCCCAGTGGCCTAATCTCACAAAGAGTTCTTCGGCCCACTGAGCCGACAAAATGGCATGAATATTCGGCCGCAACGGCCCACAATATGGCATGAATCTTCGGCCGCAATGGCCCACAAAAGCACTTTGGCCTCAATGGCCCACAAAAATTCTTCGGCCCATATGGCCTACTCACAAGCAGCAGCAGGCAACAAGCCCTGCATTGGACAGCAGGTGACACAGCAATGGTGGCACGGTGATATCGATTGTAAGCAAATGCAGTTCGGAGATGTTCTTGAGGACGCAAGTGGGTGTAATGACCTCAGACCAGGTGAGATGGAGTGTTCCCTTAACCTTCCTTGCCTGACTTGTTTTGGTTGTTCTCTTTTTTTTTTTTTCTTTTTTTTTTTCTTCCTTTCACTCTCTTTTTTTTTTTTTTTCTTCCTTTCTCTTTTTTTATTAGCAGACAGGATGGTGTGTTTCTTACTCGAAGTTATCTTCATGGATGTGTGCTCATGACTTGCTGGTGGCTTCTCTGGCACTTGGAGAGGGTGACCGAGCCTGGCCCTTGCTAACAAATTTTCCCATCAACACTACTCGTAACAGGTGTCGCACATGAATGGTGCGGAGGAGAGTCCATCGAACCTAACCATTTACTTGTAGCTCTAACAATGAACCAAACCCTACTATGGCTGGAATGATCCTAATGACCCATTTTTCCCGACCTGGCACACTGTTCCATTCTATTTAACCTAGGCAAGGCCCTTTTTTGTCTTTGTCCATTTTGGTGGTGCTTGGCATAATTCGCTGGCTGGGGAGTGTGACTACTACTAGGCCTCTTTGCCTGCTTCCAATCGGGGGTGGAGGACACCCAGCGACCTCGGGGTTCACCTGAGCGTGCTTCTGGCACTCCTAATTAAGGGGTGGCTCTCTCTAGCCCCCATACTGTGCTCTCATAGCACCTATACTGTGCTCTCCTGGCACAAAAACCTACCATGCACTCCTGGCACTGAACCCTACGGTGCTGTCCTGGCACCTCTGACAGCCTTGACCTACCAGGAACCCCCAAAGCCCTGGTGCCCTATTTCCCGACTCACCAACTTCCAATACCACGTCACACTACCAGCCAGTATCCCCATACCTTGGCCTGCACCTACCCCTCATAGTCCGCCTGCACAATGGAACAGCAGCCAGAATCCATGTCGAATCCTCTAAGTCCCCCTAATCTAATAGGTCATAAAAACCTACAATAACTTGGTTAAGAGACTCCTACCAACAGGTACGTTGTTCGCACTCACTCTCCTCATCTGCACAATCACGCCATTCACCCAAACACTTTCGTCATTCATTCCACAGTGCCGCACACCCAGCCCACAACACCATCCAACACCTTTCACTTTTATGTGAAAACAAAAACACACCAGTCCCTCGGATCCCACTTGGTCATCAAATTTATCTGGTACACTTTTTCATCAAACACCAATAAATTTGTCTCTACTTCCGTCGTCCGCTCGCCTACTCCATACTGCCCTAATCGTTTATTTCCAACAATTTAAACGAAACATGAAAATCTCTTCACCAGCCTCATGGAACCTCTGCATGGTTCCAACCAGGCATTTCAATCCTTCCTCAAACAAGCCACCCTTTGTCATCCACTTGTTTCAGGTGTGTCTAAGGCTCTGGCTGTAATGTCTCCACTGCTTTTTCCAATAATCTCCCAAATCCACTCGTGCCACTCGTGCCTTCTGTCATCTCTCAATTTGCAATCACTTTTGGTACAATTTTCAATTAATTTCTTAAATCCCAATATGGCCTGCTTCTTTGGCTCATTGGAAGGGGAGTGAGGGAACGAATCCCTCATTACCCATTAGATGACCCCGCCGCCTTTCCGCCACGGCTCAAAGGGGTCGCGTCTCAATTTGGGGTTGTGGTCCACCCCCTCCTTTTCTCCAGGGTTCGCGGAAGTCAGGTAAACCCCAATCGGTGGAATGGCCTCCCCCTCTTCTCCATGGTTCACGGAAATCAGGAAACCCCAATCAGGGAGGTGGCATCCCCCTCTTCTCCATAACTCCCTGAAGACAGATAAACCTCACTCGCCTAGCCAAACCCCTCGTGTGCTCAGAAAGGTTCGAAGACCAAGTGACACATGTCAGTGCCACTTTCTACTCATCTGCGCTCTTCCCCAAAGTTCCTGTGAGGCTGATAGAGAAATTAAAATCCAATTTCTAAAGCCTGCTCCTTGATGCAGCACCTCCAACTCTGTAAGAACCCATGCGGAGTTGTCTATTATGGTTCTTGTCCCCTGGCTCAAGTTCTGTTCTGGTGGCATTTCTATTTCCCCTTGCACCTCTAACCTATTTCCGATGTCACCACTCATTCCATGCTCAGGACTCCCACACACAGCAGGCTACACACATTCCAAGGTTATGTGTTGACATTCCACACCTTCAACCTTGCCTGTGTACTGACCAACTGCCTCGCACTCCAGGGCTACATTCTCGACCGCCAGGTGAGTACCCACACGCGTTTCGGCCTCTGCAGCACATACCGGTGCTGTAGTCTGGACTGTGGGCTCACAGCATTCGTTCACAGGCACTCCACACACACATTCATGGGTCACGCATACGTGCACCCCATTGGACAGAGTCTCTTCATTAACATAAAATTCGATTCCTACCTTAAGCTCCTTGTCCGCACCATGTATGCATGTGCCCACGTCCCTGCTTCTTTCCAGAGTCACCTCTGTCCGGTCGCTTCTCTCCAGCAGGTTGCACATCATCGGTTTGCCACACTCCTCTGGGGTTGTCAGCTCCACCTGCTGGACCTGCTTAAAATATGTTTCATTCGTCAACAACCCAATATGCTCCCTCAATGTCTCCATCACCAGGGTTTGCTCTAATTGTGGTGTCATCTGACGAGTGATGTCAATCACGTTCCGCACCACTAACATTACTCCCTGTGGTGATATCACACATCCCATATTATTGTGCTGTTCTACTTCCTGGCTCCATTTTCCTTTCCATTTGAGTCATTCTTCCTCTCTGAGCCTTTTTAGTTGTTTGTTATCTTTCCGGAGTTTTTCCATCTCCGTGTACTCCAACTTTGCTCTCTCCTTGAGTTGGTTAATTTCAAATTTGTTTTCTTTTTGTTTTCTATCCCACTGTCCCTCTTGTTCTTCATTCTCCAATCTCGTCGCTTCCTTCAATTTGTCGATTTCCTTTTCCTGTTTCATTCCATGTTCTTTTTGTTTCTTATCCTACTGTCTCTCTTGTTCTTCCTTCTCCAATCTCATCGTTTCCCTCAATTTATTGATTTCACTTTCCTGCTTCATTCCTTGTTCTTTTTGTTTCTTATCTCACTGTCTCTCTTTTTCCTCATTCTCCAATCTCGTAGTTTCCTTCAATTTATTGATTTCCCTTTCCTGCTTCATTCGTTGTTCTTCCAACATCTCCGCGTACTCCAACCTTGCTTTCTCCTTTAGTTGTTCTTGTCCTTTTTGTTTCCTCTCCCACTGTTTCTCATGTTCTTCCTTCTCCAATCTCGTAGTTTCTTTCAATTGGTTGATTTCCTTATCCTGTTTCATTCGTTGTTCTTTCACTAGTCTTTCTTGCATCTCATTCTTTAGTCTTGCTTTGGCTTCTAATTGTTCGATCTGCACAGTGTGGTTCCTTAACGTTTCATTCTCCGTTCTCTTTCTTTCCTCTCTTAACATCCTCAGCTCGTTTTGTAATTCCCTCTCTTTGTTTTGGTGTTTTTGTAACTCAGCAGCTCTTCCATAATTCTTCTCTCGCCTCCTCACCTCTTTTGCATTCTTCCCTCCTCATTTTGTCTATTTTCATACCGTATTCCTTTAGTTGTTCCAGATATTTCTCTCCTCTTTTTATCTCCCCTTCTCGGCTTTCTTCTCTGATTGCCTGCTCTTACCTCTCTCTTCAAATGTTTCAATTCCAAATCGTGTTCCTGTTTTTCCTCTTTCAGCTTTGTTTTTTTTCGTTTTTCCTTTTCCAGCTTTGTTTTCCATTCTTCTTCCAAGTTCTCTCTATCCCGGGAGTTACTAATTTGCTCTTCCTCTATTCTTTCGTTCAGTTCGCTCTTCTCTTGTTCCAACTTATGGGTACTCCTCTCTACTTTCCTCATTTCTCCCTGTAGTTCTTCGAACTGTCTTGACTTTTCCAACAATTCTTCCTTCCTATGCTCCAGAGATTTCTCTTCTCTTTTTTTATCTTCTGTTCTCGGCTTTCTCTTATTTGATTGCCTGATCTTACCTCTTCCTTCAGTTGTTTCAATTCCAAATCATGTTCAGATTTTTCCTTTTCTGGCTTTTTTTTCCATTTTTCCTCCAAGCTCTTCCTATCCTGGGAGATACCAATCTGCTCTTCCTCTATTCTTTTGTTCAGTTCACTCTTCTCATATCCCAAATTATGGGTAAACAACACGACTTTATTCTTTTCTCCACATAGTTAGTCGACTCTGTTGGCTAAGTCCTCTTTCAGCCACCGAATTCGTTCCCGTACATCGGCCAATTGTTGTAACCCACCGTACACATCTTTTTTTTCTGAAACTCGTCTGCGTGCCATTGTGCCTCGTCCAATTCAATTTGTACCTCCTTTATATAATTCTCATAACGCCTCACCTGTTCCAAGGCATCCCCCAATTGTGTCTGAAGCTTGCCAATGTTCACGTAGTCGTCCTGCCTCACCTGCCATGGCGCATGCCGTGACCACGGTGGTTTGAACCGGTAGCTGGGAGCCTCCACCTCATGTTGTGCCGTTCATTGCGCTACTAATAGCCCACTCCCGCTTCGTGTCGCGCCAAGGTTGAGCCGCGCTGCCATTTTGCGACTCTATTTTCTTTATAATTTCCAAGTTTTACACCCGATCCGCTCAAAATATAATCAAATCAAATTTGTACCGTTTTTTTTTTTCTTTCTTTCTTCGCGCCTCTCGAAACCAATGTTCGGGGTGCGAAATGCACCACAGGTCCAAATATCCTGCTCCTGACTACCAGACTGTTGAGGATTCAGACGGTGTAGTTTGATGGGTGTCGGCTCCAATCTGTAGCCATTTTTTTTTTACGAATCTGGCGAATTTATTCCTCTGGGGCACATTAGGGAAACACAACACAAGCAAAACATTCACGACAATGTTTTAATTAATCTATAAAACGTTCTTAACTAGGGAACGATGGATTACGGGTTTTAAGGGGGTCCCTACCGCGATATACCTTAAACAACATGCAGCCAAGAGAGACAGACAGCATGCAGACAAGACAGAGTACTTGGTGATGTTTCATGGACGAGAGGAAAGTGTCAAAAGCACGAATGTCACTCGTGACAAGCCGATGTCCACGGATTCAAGCCCATAGCTCGAGCACGCCACGTGGCAAGATGGCGCTCGCCTTCCTTTGTCGCACCGCATACGTTCTCCGCGCGCTCTGACCCCACGTAAGGTCGACGGCACAAGACCGTCAGATCGATGATGGGTTTCAGCTGGTTTCTCACAAGGTCCAGCATACAAGTCCAGGCCTGGCCTGTTCACCAGGCCTCCTTCACGAACCAGATCGCAGACAGACACAGCCGTCCCCCACACAGCAGATCACGACTCCCACCAGTTGTCTCTCATCCAGCCGAGGGCAGACAGACCTCCTGCAGTCCTTTCCCTTCCTTTCCTTCGGCCCTGGCTCGCTTCTCCAGGCCACAGACAGACAGACCCGGTGCACCCAAGTCCAGTTTCTCTCCCGGCAGAATCACCACTGTCTTTTCTTCTTCTTCTGCTCGCCTCCAAGCCACTGGCTCCTCCCCTTTTCGAAGCCAACAAAACTCCTCCCCTTAGTTTTACTTCCTCTTTTTGGCCATTCCCTCTCAGCCGACTGGGCGGGGCCTCGTCCGGAGAGGGGAAGGAAGGAAGGAAGAAGAAGCCCTCGGCACACCACCACTGCACAAACAAATAACAGCCTGTGACACCTCCTGACACACATGTAATGTCCATTTTACTGAACAGCCTGGCCAAACATGCATTTAATGGGGAATCTGAGCTCATCCTATATTTAGTATTTATACTTATA
Source organism: Eptatretus burgeri (assembly GCF_056783735.1). Classification (NCBI taxonomy): domain Eukaryota; kingdom Metazoa; phylum Chordata; class Myxini; order Myxiniformes; family Myxinidae; genus Eptatretus; species Eptatretus burgeri. The sequence continues at coordinate 106,413,618 of NC_140964.1, read as the reverse complement.
CATAATATTTTGTTGCCATCTCGTGTAATTTTATTTGAAATGATTATATGTGGTCTGGAAAATGATTTAAAATGAGCTATAACCGACATTACCGGGGAGAAGTCATGTGAAATGAGATCACACATGCCTGTAAAGAGGGTAGTGAGCTGAAACCAACGTATTCCCAATAGTCAGATGACTGTGTCAGAATGGCATTCAAATGACTGATTTTGATACAGAATGAAAGTGAGTTTCACAATTCAAGGGTTAAACATGAGGGGACTGGAACAGGGAGAAAAAGGAGGAACTAGAGCAGCACTCGGTCGACCATACCTCCACCAGGCCGAACAGTTTACGTTTTATATCCCATTGAGAGGCAAGATCTGGATCTGGATCTGGACCTGAACCAAAATCGGATCAGCTTGTTGTTGTTGTTGCTGCACCTACTTCTGTCTTCTACTACTCATCCACCAAGATTTGTCATTTGTCCCACGGTTTGAAATATCGTACTATACTGTATATCTTTTTGATCCCATCTCTCAATGGTGAAGAATCACTCAAAAAATTAAACAAAATTCTCGTGTCTGGATCCGGATTTGGATCTTCACTAAAATTGAATCAATTCGTCCTTGTCACACACCCTACCTGTCCACCAATTTTGTCCAAATCCATCCACAACTTTTTGAGATATCCTGCTATATATCGTTTTTCTCCCTATCTCTCTGGTGAAAAATCTCTTTCTAAGTTATAGTATCCGGATCTTCACCAAAATTGATTCGTACTTGTCACACACCCAACTTGTCCACCAAACTTTGTCTGAATCGGTACACAACTTTTTGAGATATCCTGCTTTCATACAGACGGGTGAAAACGCCCTCCATCCACCACTGGTGGCAAAGGTAACAATAAATGTTATCGAATGTATTATTTTTACTTGTGGATATTAGTTATTTGTGCCCAGATTATATAAATCATTTGACATTAAATGCTTGTACTCTATGAATCCTCGATAAAGACTGCTGATGGTAATGATATGTTTGAGTCCCAACTGTTATTGCTTGATGGGAAATGAATCGGTTTGATAGGGAACATGAAAGGATTAAATTGATATTGGACTTGATTTCAGTCAACTTGAGGTTTGCATTATTGTGCAATATCAGTTACATCCTTCAAGTTTGAGAGATTTTAAGTTGGCTGAGTGTGAGATATAATTTTGTGTTTATGAGCTTTCTTTCTTCATTTATTTATTTATTTATTTCCCAAATGTTTTTGAAGAATAAATATTTGTATATTAAAAGGTTCTATATTGGTCTTTTGAAAAATGGAATGTTTGGAGTTCACCAAATAGTGCAAGTTTTTCAGCTGCAGAATTCAAGTGGAATTGGATTTGTTGTTTGGGTTTGGTTTTCATTTGCATTGTATTATTTGCATTGCAGAAGCGTAAGACGACAAACATTTCTGTAGAGGTCAAGAAATCACAACACAAGTATATAATTGGTCCAAAGGGCAATACCTTGCAAGAGATAATGGAGCAGACCGGTGTCTCGGTGGAGATACCCGCTTTGGACAGCAATTCCGAAACTATAATCCTTCGAGGAGAGCAGGACAAGCTCGGGCCTGCTCTGACCCATGTCTACGCTAAGGTGACCCTCATGGAGTGACTTGCCCTCCCATATAATTTCTTTTGATGATGAGATAATGGGCTATTGTGCAGGTGTCCAAAGATGGACAGAAAAATCATTGCAACGTTTTTGACTAAATTGGGTTAAATATACAAATTTGTCACATATTTTGGTGATGATGCCTGATATTCGAAATCTGTGTGAATCCGGTAAGCATGTTAAATTGAGTCATGTCATTGGACATTCAAGTAACTTTCATGATAACCATTCTCATAAGACCATTATTGATTGTTCTTTCATTGTGATTTTCCACCGATAAGTGGTATTAATAACTTGTTTGATCTGGACTGTCACCCTCCCATGAGTGTCACAATTTATTCCATGCGTGACTTAAAGGAAAAAAATATGACTTCGAAATCCTTGTCGTTTTCTTTGATTGCTATTTTTTTGTTATCCATTGTATTTTTGGAGCTGTCAAAAGTATTGTTTGGCATCCATAATCAGTTATGCCAGGGGTAGTTTAGTACTGACCCTGCAAAGTAAAAACAGGGAACAGTAGGCCAAAGGAGGCGATTCTCCTGTCCCTTTTGCACTACCTTCAACCCAACACTAGAATGACCCAATAAAACACGCACACGCACACGCACACGCACACGCACACGCACACGCACACGCACACGCGCACACACACACACACTTTTTTTTTCACATGCATAACACATCAAGTGATATTGAAGATATTGATGATTGATTATGATGAGTACAATAATTGACCATGTATAGAAGTTAACAGCTCACACCGTATGGACAAAACCAATTATTAATTGGACATATACATGAGAGGTTGGGGGGGAGGGACATTCCTAAGCACAAAGGCACGAGCCCAACTGTATGCAACTAAACAGAACACCATCCTGTCTGCTCTCCTTTTTTGGCATTAAATGTAAAGGTTTTGGGCTGAGGAAGTGAATGGTGATTGTGTTGTTTTCTTGCTTCTTATTCTTCTACAGGCAAATAGTGTTGCTTGTATGAGCGTTCATGCTCCTGCGTGGCTGCACCGTTTTGTCATTGGCAAAAAGGGACAGAACATCAGCAGAATAACACAGTCTCTTCCCAAGGTGTGCTGCTGTTCGTCCATTTATTTCAGCCTCAATGTCACATTGCTCCACTGTATTTGGGGACATATGTTTCAACACTTTCAGGCTGAAGATTCATATATGAGGGAGACGTTTTAATTTTCTACTTGAATGTGAATGAGTTAGTTATATTATGGCTCTCCAAGATTGCTGTATGATTTTCTAGGTTCACATTGAGTTTACTGATGGTGAGGATAACATCATGGTTGAAGGGCCTACCGAGGAGGTTCACCAAGCGCAGGCACAGTTGGAAGAGATAGTTAAGGACTTGGTAAGTTACACTCTGGAAAAATGTTGCTGTCATTCATTTTATACAACCTTATTTACTGGTTTTAACAAAAGGAAAATATCATGTTAAAACTTGATCACACTGACATTAGCTCAGATCTGGTTCAGTATCTCAATTGATATGGATTATTTATTTTACTGCTTAATTTGAGATTGGTGCCTCATTCGATTGCAATTGATTAAAGAAAAGAAAAGAAAAACTCCCTTCTTGTTATAGTTCCAACAAGGAGCACTTAATCTCAAAGCATGCTGTTACTAGGATAGAGATGAAACGTCAATTGTCCTGTTTGCATTCAGGTTGTAGACTTTAAATATCCCACAAATCTTTTGGAAAGAGACAGTAATTATATGCCTAATGGACTGGGTAACTTCTCTGCTTTGGATTAGCTGCATCATTTGCGCTCTCTGTATCGACTACGACAACTACTCTGCATGCTGAGCTTAGGGCTGTAGAGAATCCCCTCCCTAACCCCCCTGCTCGAGCTGCCCCTTGTGATAGCTGCCCACTGTTAAACTGAGATGAAACTGTTCTGATGCCAAATCTGGACTAGCTTGTCTTTGGCCATGCCAATAGTGTGAGAGGAAAGTTTGTGTAATATGCAATACCAGTCGGTACATCCACGGGAAACCTACGGGCATAGACATACATGTTTGACATTTGGCTATCGTAAGTTAGATGCAGCACGTAGTTTTTTCAAAATGTGAAATAGAGATTGTAATCTGAAACATGTAATTCCACATATTGTAAAATGTGACTTCAAGACTTCATCCCTCACTCTCTCTCCCATATTCCCCTATTCTCTCTCCCATATTCCCCCATTCTCTCTCCCATATTCCCCCATTCTCTCTCCCATATTCCCCCACACACTCTCTCCCATATTCCCCCACTCTCTCCCATATTCCCCCACTCTCTCCCCCATATTCCCCCACTCTCTCCCCCATATTTCCCCACTCTCTCTCCCATATTGCCCCACTCTCTCTCCCATATTGCCCCACTCTCTCTCCCATATTGCCCCACTCTCTCTCCCATATCCCCCACTCTCTCTCTCTCTCTCCCATATTCCCCCACTCTCTCTCTCCCATATTCCCCCACACACTCTCTCCCATATTCCCCCATACACTCTCTCCCATATCCCCCACTCTCTCTCTCTCTCCCATATTCCCCCACTCTCTCCCATATTCCCCCACTCTCTCCCATATTCCCCCACTCTCTCCCATATTCCCCCACTCTCTCCCCCATATTCCCCCACTCTCTCTCCCATATTTCCCCACTCTCTCTCCCATATTTCCCCACTCTCTCTCCCATATTGCCCCACTCTCTCTCCCATATTGCCCCACTCTCTCTCCCATATTGCCCCACTCTCTCTCCCATATTGCCCCACTCTCTCTCCCATATCCCCCCACTCTCTCTCTCTCCCATATCCCCCCACTCTCTCTCTCTCCCATATTCCCCCACTCTCTCTCTCTCCCATATTCCCCACTCTCTCCCATATTCCCCCACTCTCTCCCATATTCCCCCACTCTCTCCCATATTCCCCCACTCTCTCTCCCATATTCCCCCACTCTCTCCCCCATATTCCCCCACTCTCTCCCCCATATTCCCCCACTCTCTCCCCCATATTCCCCCACTCTCTCCCCCATATTCCCCACTCTCTCCCCCATATTCCCCCACTCTCTCCCCCATATTCCCCCACTCTCTCCCCCATATTCCCCCACTCTCTCCCCCATATTCCCCCACTCTCTCCCCCATATTCCCCACTCTCTCCCCCATATTTCCCCACTCTCTCTCCCATATTGCCCCACTCTCTCTCCCATATTGCCCCACTCTCTCTCCCATATTGCCCCACTCTCTCTCCCATATTGCCCCACTCTCTCTCCCATATTGCCCCACTCTCTCTCCCATATTGCCCCACTCTCTCTCCCATATTCCCCCACTCAACCCTCTCCTCTCCACCCCCTACTCTCGCCTCTGTCCTCTCACCCCCTTCCCGCATTGTGCTCAACCAGATACATTCAAAACATCTCTTAAAATCGATCTAAAATTTGTTTCTGGCAGTAAAGACTTTGAACAATCTGCTTTAATTTTAAAGTAAACACCGTGCCCGGGAAGAGCATTCAAAAGGGGTCCCGAGATGGTCGACATGCATCACATGTTAGACTTTCATACTTTGTCCCCCTATTCGACATATACAGTATTTGCATTTCTAGAGGTCCCTGGAGGTGTTTTACATGACTTTAAAAGAAATATGGGGAAAAATGAATTTTTATTTAAAAAAAAAAAAAAGGAAATTACACTTTTGTATGTTTGAAGCCAAACGCAGCACTGTGGGAACAATGCAACTCCCCCCCCCCTTTCTCTCCTCTCTCTCTCCTCTCCCCACTTCTCTCCTCTCCCCACTTCTCTCCTCTCCCCACTTCTCTCCTCTCCCCGCTTCTCTCCTCTCTCTCTCTCCTCTCCCTGCTTCTCTCCTCTCTCTCCTCTCCCCGCTTCTCTCCTCTCTCTCTCCTCTCCCTGCTCCTCTCCTCTCTCTCCTCTCCCCGCTTCTCTCCTCTCTCTCCTCTCCCCGCTTCTCTCCTCTCTCTCCTCTCTCTCCTCTCACCGCTTCTCTCCTCTCTCTCCTCTCCCTCTCCTACTTTGAAATGAATGTCTCCCTCTCTCCGCATCTCACCTCACCAGATAAATTCAAAACAACCATGAAAAATGCGTTTTCAAATAATAATAATTATTAAAAATTAAAAAAGTTAAAACGTCAATATTCATGTTTTTTATTGGTCCCCTTTCGCTATGAATGAGTCTTAAAGCATCTTGGCGACTGAAAAATTAAATCTTATATCGAATTAGAGTTACGATAAAGCTGCGAGTCAGCACGAGCCTTACAATACAGGCCCATGAGGCCTGAGAATCTATCCAGAGCAAACAAAATGCTGGCAATTTGATTTTGCAGCCCCACCCTGAATGGACAGACGAGCAGAC
>NC_140964.1:106392619-106402619 GCF_056783735.1 Eptatretus burgeri | reverse complement strand
CTGAAGGTGCTCATTGACTGGTGAGAATGGAGATTATATCGAACTCCGTGCTTACGCGGATTGTCTGCAATGGTTAACTGCACATGTATACGTTACTGCTTATGTACTCCTAGCTGAACCTGTATTCCCCGGTGTGCCCACAGAAGCGGCTCTAATCAAATGGAATAAAGCCTAAACTCTGAAGGTTCATCTCTCGCTCTCATTTCAAACACTTCCTGCATTCCTCCTGGATGTGCTTGTGCATGTAGCATGTGAAAAACAAGGACTAGTAGTTCATGGACATTTTAATATGGGATTAAGCCTGTCCTCCGAGTGAGAGAAAATAAATTTATCTTTATTTTTATTCTTCATTTTGTTGAGTTGGTGTTTGTGCTTTGCAGTGAACCTTCAAAGATTTTTCTCTGACTGGTAGCAAAAGTGATAATGTGCAGATCAGCACATGTGTATCATCATCATCATCATCATCATCATCATCATCATCATCATCATCATCATCATCATCATCATCATCATCATCATCATCATCATCATCATCATCATCATCATCATCATCATCATCATCATCATCATCATCACACCATTCCCTTTCTTGCCTTCAAGGCACATAGGGCTGCCGAGGTAGTTTCATTGGCAAGTTGTACAGTCCTGGACAGGTCGCCACTCCGATGCAGGTTACCCCAAATGGTTATTACTCCAGTACATTGGTACTCATTTTGCCAACCGCAGAAGGATGACCGGCTGATTCGACCCCACCTGGTGTTAATTCAGCAGCCAACGGGGATCAAACTCGGGACCCTAAGGTCCCAAGCCAGCCACCTTAACCGTGAAGCCAACACAATGCCACCATATATAAATGCAGCACATTTATTATTATGCCATCAAAAGTTAGCTTTTAGTTTCTCATGTACAATTTTTATTTCCTCTCTGCAGGGCTATGTATATATCTATATGTTACTAAAACTCTCATCTTGTATGTATGTATGTATGTATGTATGTATGTTCCCGAAATACAGCCAAAATGGTACACGATAGCGCAAAAATTTTTGGCCGCCCTTACTCACCATTCTCCTGCGGTGTGATGTATCAAGTTTCGTTCAAATCGGGCAACAAAAAATTATTAAATCAATTCCCGATTCAGTCAAGTACTCTTCGGGATTAGTTGATCAATGCAAACAACCTCAGCGGTATAGTTCGCTGGAGCTATCTTGTTTTCTTTCTTTCTTGTTTTCTTTTTGAAATGATTTTTTTTATTAACCGCTGTCACAACGGGAACCCAACGGGTTCACAGGTTGTCGTGTGTGTGTGTGTGTGTGTGTGTGTGTGTGTGTGTGTGTGTGTGTGTGTGTGTGTGTGTGTGTGTGTGTGTGTGTGTGTGTGTGTGTGTGTGTGTGTGTGTGTGTGTGTGTGTGTGTATGTTTGTATGTATATATGTATGTATATATATATATATATATATATATATATATATATATATATATATATATATATATATATATATATATATATATATATATTTATATATATATATATTATCAGATGCAATGGAAGGCCAATCACTGAACAAGGGATACCACTCTGATAGAGGACGGGAATTGGATCAGGATAATCTCACGTGACTTAAAAATGATCGTGAGCATCCCATTCACATGGTTGTCGCTATGAATGGTCAATCTTCACGGATCTTCTGTGTGTGCAATTTTAATTTTATTCGCTATTTGAAATTGTATTTTGATACGGGTAATGTGTGACGTTAAAAATGATTTGAGCTTGGTTCTCATTGCAGAATAAAATTAGGAATACCTGTTGGTGATTTGTTTAAACTGCTAGCTGAGCTGCTTTAACATCCCACCTCAGATGTTATCAAATGTCCTTCAGTTTTTTGGTGTGCTGTTTTAAATTTCAAGTTCATCCAATAGACTACAGAAATTAAGACTGCTAGTACGTGCCCGTAAAAAAAAAAAAATTCAAACCGCGAGCAACAAACAACAACCACGCAGGCCGTTTCTTCGCTCTCGAGTGCCCGTACGTGCATGGCCCGGAAGTTCGAATATTATTTGCAGTTACGATTATTCGCAATTTAGTTTTAATACCCAATTATTCAATTAGCGCCAACGTATTTTACCTTTTCGCAATGTCGTGGCAAGGAAAAACAAAAAGAGAAGAGAGAAAAAAAAAATTTACTTCCTCGTTCGGAGCATACCAGCACTCTGATGTTTCCGAAATTTATTCACCGTCTAATATGAAAACGATCATAACTTGGGGCATTGTGTTTATCTATAAATGCGCATAAGAAATCGAGAAATTATTAGAATACACGAAGTCATCATTATCCAGAAGTCTGTACGTTGTAACCCGTAATGGATCCGGAAGTCCGTACGTTGTAATCCGTAATGGCGAACGCGGCTGAGCTTCCCTTCCCCATCGGCCACGCCCACGCAAGAACGTGTCTTCTCATTAGTTTGGTAAATAAATGGCCATAACTTGGGAAGCACTTGTCCGATTAATATCAAACCTTGAAAAGGCACATCCTCAGGTCCCCAGCAATATACCTGGCAAGTTTCAATTCGATTGGACCAGCGGTTGTCGAGAAACAACGGACAGACACACACAGACACCTGGAATTGTACATAGATATGTAGCTACACTGCATGGCCAAAAGTATGCAGACACCCCTTATAATTAGTGGATTCAGCTGTTTCAGCCACACCCATTCCTGGCAGGTGTATCAAATCAAGCACACAGCCATGCAATCTCCATAGACAAACATTGGCAGTAGAACGGGCCGTACTGAAGAGCTCAGTGACTTTCAACGTGGCACAGTCATAGGATGCCACCTTTCCACCACGTCAGTTCGTCAAATTTCTGCCCTGCTCGAGCTACCCCGGTCAATTGTAAATTCCGTTATTGTGAAGTGGAAATGTCTAGGAGCAACAACAGCTCAGCCGTGAAGTGGTAGGCCACACAAGCTCACAGAACGGGACTGCCGAGTGCTGAATCACATAACGCGGAAAAATCATCTATTGCACCACTCACAACCAAGTTCCAAACTGACTGAAAGCAACGTCGGCACAAACACTATTCGGCGAGAGCTTCACGAAATGGGTTTCCAAGGCTGAGCAGCCGCACACAAGCCTGAGATCACAATTCGCAGTACCAAGCGTCGGCTGGAGTGGTGTAAAGCTGACCGCCATTGGACTCTGGAGCAGTGGAAACGCATTCTCTGGAATGATGAATCAGGCTTCACCATCTGGCAGTCTGACGGACGAATCTGAGTTTGGCGGATGCCAGGAGAATGCAATCTCCCCGAATGCACAGTGCCAACTGTAAGGTTTGGTGGATGAGGAATAATGGTCTGGGGCTGTTTTTCATGGTTCGAGCTCGGCCCCTTAGTTCCAGTGAAGGCAAATCTTTACGCCACAGGTCAGGTCAGGTATGGGAGCATGCGCCAGAGCAGCGCGTTGCTGCGTCCACTTTCTGCCGGTACTCCAGGGGCCTCCATCTAGCCATCCCCCAGGCAGATGCCTGGCCCATCCCCATCTCCTTGAGAAGCCGATCAACCTGCTACAACCATGAGGAATGTGATTGGCCCGTTGGCCTCCTCCACTCACGAGACTCCCTCGCTAAGAGAATCTGGTGAGCAGGATCAGTGTCAGGAAAACGAGCCACATGTCCATACAGCCGCAGCTGACGCTCACGGACTCTGCAGGTAACAAATCTCATTTGAGTCTCTCTCAGCAACCGCTCATTGGACACAAAGTCCGACCAGCGATTGCCAAGGCTTCTCCGAAAAGAACTGGTCCCAAAGGAATTAAGTCTCCGTCTCAGATCCTTGGGCTGAGTCCAAGTTTCGCATCCATAGAGCAAGACTGGAAGCACCAAGGACCTGAAGATTCGGACTTTGGTCCTCCCGCCCAGGTACCGGCAGCGCCACACCCCATTATCTATTGAATCCATGACTCCCTTGGCCCGACCCAACCATCTATTGACCTCTGACTCACAGCCAGCAGAGACATGAATATCACTGCCAAGGTAAGTGAATCTCTCCACGACCTCAACATCCTCACTACAAACAGGCACAGACAGGACAGTGGCATCCAATATGTCATTGAAAGCCTGGATCTTAGTTTTGACCCAGGAAACCCATAATCCCAGCGGTTCTGACTCCACATTTAGCACCGAGGGCCCACAAAAGGATATCGAAAGTCTCCGCAAAGATGACTGCATAATCTGCGAAATCAAGGTCAGAGATCTTGACATTCCCAAATGATGCACCGCAGCTTGATCTCTCCGACATCCTCCCGAGAATCCAGTCCATACAAGTGCTGTAAAGTGTGGGGGCCAGTACACACTCCTGACAAACTCCAGTAACAACTAGAAATAAGTCAGAGATGGTACCACCACATCTCACAGCACTCTCAGTACCAGAGTAGAGTTCAGACATCAGATCGATCAGTTTTTGTGGCACCCCACGAAGACCAATAATCCTCCAGAGGGCATCCGGATTCACTGAATCAAACGCTTTACAGAGATCAACATAGGCTGCAAGTAGCCCCTGCCGAAACTCTCGTCTGCGTTCGGTGAGGACCCGAAGAGCAAGGATACGGTCAATCGTTGACCTCTTTGGTGTAAAGCCTGATTGCTCTGGACGCTGGTGCTCAAGCAGATGGTGGTGAACCCTATCAAGAATTATCCCAGCAAAGAACTTGCCGGCACTGAGAGCAGCCATTGCAGTCTTGTTGTCGGTAGTTGTTGCAGTCTTGGCGATCACCTTTCCCTTTCCAGAGAGCGACAACAAGGCCCTTCTTCCAGTCAGTTGGGATGATGCCTGTGTTCCAGGCATAGCCCAGAACTGCATGCAACCACACGAGTGCAGCATTTCCACCAGACTTGAGAAGTTAAGCATGGATGCCACAGATCCCTGGAGCTTTACCCCATTTCAACCGGTTCACCGCAGCCTGTATTTCCACAAGCGAAGGTGGACCACAGTTGATTGGAGGTTTAGCAACAGGGAATGTAACACCCCTGACGTCCATCTCGACAGCTGGTGGATCAGCCTTTTACAACCGCTCAAAATAACTGGCCCAGCAGTCGTTCACTTCGGACTCCTCTGTCAAGAACCTACCACCCTCTGCTCTAACTGCAGTGCTCCGAGGGATGGGCTTGGATGAACGCAATGCGCAAATTCCCCTGTAAGCAGGACGAGAATCACTTGACCACAGGTGATGCTCTACCCCTGCACAGATTCCTCACACATAGGCCTCCTTGTCTACCCTTGGCGCACGTACAGTTTTACGCCTCGGTTCCCCGAACAGCTCAGCTCTGCCATTCAGCCTGGCCCTGCGATTCTGGTCAATGGTATCCAGTGTCCCTTGAGAGAGAACATTCTTCTTTGCCCTACGGTGAGTTCCCAGACATCCACCGCTACAGGATACGGTGACATTCTAGACGATTCTGTGTTTCCAACTTTGTGGAAGCAGTTTGGGGGAAGGCCCTTTCCTGTTTCACCCTTACAATGCCCCTGTGCACAAAGCGAGGTCCATATATAAATTTATTCGTCGAGATCAGTGTGGAAGAACTTGAATGCCCTGCACAGAGCCCTGACCTCAACTCCATTGAACACCTTTGGGATGAATCGGAACACCGACTGTGAGACAGACCTAATCACCCAACATCAGTGCCCGACATCACAAATGCTCTTGTGGCTAAATGGAAGCAAATCCCTGCAGCAATGTTCCAACATCTAGTGGAAAGCCTTCCCAGAATACTGGAGGCTGATATAGCAGCAAAGGGGGGGACCAACTCCATATTAATGCCCATGATTTTGGAATGAGATGTTGGATGAGCAGGTGTCCACATACTTTCGGCCAGGTAGTGTTTGTGCATTTGCCCTGCTTATGGCCCAGAAGCCTCTTTCTATACCTTTAAATTATGATGCAACAAACAATCATAACAAAAAGTTAATTTCTTTCAAAGTTTGAGAACTTCTTTAATTGCATACAAATTGAATTCCATTTCAGTTTTTCTGATTCTTCAAAATCGTTGGTTTGTTTTGCTGAAAGCATTTCGTTGTTGGTTTAGTCTGTCTTTCTGTATTTGCTGCACTCGGTTCCCCATGTAGGGCCGGAGGTTCTCTTCCATTATGCCCTCCATTAAGGCAATATGCCCTCCATCAAGTCACTGTTCTCTTGTCACTTCTGGAAGTGGTCCTAAGTCTTTGTCTTGAGGTCTTCCCAATGAGGTTCCAAATCTGCTGACCACCACTAACTCATGGTCTCTCACATTTCTACCACAGCTTACAATGCCTGCTGAGACCCTTGTTCCGACCTTTTTCCTGAAATTCCTCTTAACTGCTACTCCCGAAGGTGGACGGATGTTATGTTTTCACCCGTTTGTCTGCGAGCATGATCTCTCAATACGTTATGGATGGATTTGGACGAAACTTGGTGGACAGGTTGGGTGTTTTACGAGGACACATTTATTCGATTTTGTTGAAGATCCAAATCAGGATCCGGATACAAGGATTTTTAAAAGTGATTCTTCACTGTTGAGCGATTAGGGCCAAAAACAATATTTAGCACAATATCTCAAAAAGTTATTTACGGATTAAGACAGAACTTGGTGGATGAGTTGGGTAGGTGATGACGACAAGCCGATTAGATTTTGGTTATGGTCCGGATGCAGATCCGGCCTATCAGCCGGTTACAAACATATATTGTTCAGCCTCACGGAGATCTGCGCTCTTCAGAGTGCTGTTCTAATTTTGTACTGTGATGTTACCCGTATGTTGTCCTATGTTTTTTTCCCTTTGCTCAGTTACTATACTCTTTCATGAATTTTGAAATCTGTGGGAAAAAAAATACATAAAGGTTGTGTTTTTTGCAAAAGCCTAGTTGATCATTGACCAGTTGAGTGAATTACATTTGTCACTACTGTTTGCAGTAAACCGCATCAAGGAACAGTACAAAGTGTTTGTGCGCATTCCTCCCGATAATGAGAAGAACAACCTTATTCGCATCGAAGGTGATCCACAGGGTGTCCAGCAGGCCATGCGTGAGTTGCTGGAAATGGCCAATCGAATGGTGAGAAGCTTTCTGATATTTCTTCTGGTCATTGGTCGATATTTCTGCCTCCAGTGATTATGTGACTGATGATGCCATTTTTCAGTAAAATGTATGCAGCAAGGGCAGTGGATCATAACTGCTAAGTCTAGTAAGGGTAGGATAAATGGTTTCAGAGAAATAATTGCTTAATTATGTCTTTAAAAACCAATGTGGCTGCCACATGATGTGACTGATGAGATCATTGTTAAATAAAATATTTGTAGCAACAACAGTGGATCATCACAGCAAAGTCTCACATCAAAAGGCTAAGCGGTTTCAGAGAAATAATTTTAATTAATATGGTCGACTCGGCGCGGGGAATGTTGGTTGAAAATTTCAACATCAATCACATGGTCCCGCAGCCATGTTGGACAAAAAGACTTGCTGGATCAACGCGAAACTCGCAACAACATGATGGGCCACCCATTCTGAATTTGATTTGATAAAGAGGACTCCATGGGTCAGGTGTCCGATCTAAGCGGGGCGGCATGGTTTTTTTTTGTCATACTTCCATATGACCTCTTCATTTCATGTGTCAAACACTTTATCCGGTCGGTCTGAAAATTTTTGATGGTCATCTCGGGTTAAATTGTAATTGGTGAAAAAACTGAGGATTTAATCGGTCACGTGGTTTGGCAGCCATGTTGTTTTTAACATAAAATCTTCTTCGCCGTAACGGCTGAACAGGTCGAGATGAAACTTTACACAGATATGATCTCCGATCCATGAGGAACCAAAAGTTCTCCACCGATGATGTCATAGGTCACATGGTTTGGCAGCTTTGATTTTTTTTTTTGAAGAATAAACATTTTAAAATAATCTTCTGCAGAACGGCTTGACAGATTGATGGAAAACTTCACTTACATGTTCCCCAAGCCTTGGGGATACCAGAGTGTTCATGAATAATTAATAGGTCACATGGTCTGGCAGCCATATTGGTTTAAACAAAATTCTTTTAAATATCTTTCTCTTGAACCCCTTCATCAATCGATGTGAAACGTGACGGTTATGATCGTGTAGACATGTGGAATATATATATTTTTTAATTTCAACCTGATCAGACATATGGTCTGGCAGCCATAATTATTTGATATTTTTAATCTGGGTTCAGGGATTTTAATCAAATTTGGTACAATTATGTATAATGATGTAATAATGTGAGCAGAGGCATATCTGGCGACGTCGTGACATCGAAGGTAGTCATTCTAGTTTTGCTATAAAATCCTTGAAAGTCATTGCTGGCAACCTTGGCTATACGTTTAGATCCCACAAACATCCTTTTCATTCTCTCTTTTGTTTTTTTTGAAAGGAAAATGAGCGCACAAAGGATATGATTATTGAGCACAAATTTCACCGTACAATCATTGGTCAGAAAGGAGAGAAGATCAAGGAAGTGAGAGACAAGTTCCCTGAGGTATTGCTGCTGCTTTATTTTTTGTTTTTTCACATTTTGAAGACAGATGTTGTTCATGATAGGGTCATGACCACATGCAGTGCTTTGCTGCTGCTTCCAGTGAGTGCATTGTGCTCATGTCAAAATGATGCACCATTTCCTGAGTCTGTCTGGCGTTGTTGCCGTTCCATCAAAATAATTGTGCCTCCAGCAGGAAATGCAATTTCCCTTCAAGCTATTACCATTATCAAAATGGCTCATAAGGCAAAATGATTATCTTGCATTGCTGCCTCTAAATCCTGACCTCTTCAGTGCATGGTCTCTTTATGGAACAAACCAATTGAAAGACCTTTGTAAACATACATGATGTTTGCATGCATAAGAGTCTGTCTGTCTTTTATGGGATCAGATGTAAATTGTTTCATTGTGCTGTTTTGTAACCCAGATAAAAATGACAAATATAGTGTTGCATTGCTCTTTTTATTCATTTATTTATTATTATTAATCTTCAGTTACTACCACCTTCCATTCTGATTGTTGTTATTTTATTATTTGCTGATTGAACATTTGATCATGTCTCATCACAATGAGCCAGTTACTTATTGTTTACATGGCTGGGAGAAGAGGGGATTGAAACTCCACTGTTGTGTGTATACGTATGTATGTATCTATGTGTATATATGTATGTATATATATGTGTAAATATATATATATATATATATATATATATATATATATATATATATATATATATATATATATATATATATATATATATATATATATATATATTGTTACGAATTTGTGAATTTGATTGCACACAACATACAGGTTCCTTTTGTCAGCTATGTCGATAAGTGCTTGGTCCCTAGATAGCTCACCTTCCATTGTTTAAATGTTCAGAAATCGATTAGATGCGCCTCGGATAGATTTAATAGTTAGGGAACGAACAATGTAGACATCCCTCCCCCTCTTCTGTGAAGAGGAGGAAGATTCCTGCCGTCCCGTGACTCATGACTCAACTCCCTCCCACCCGTGGTTGAGTGGGGGGATGGAGTACGTGGGCATGAGTCACGCCGGGATCGGGGGAAGGGCGGAGAAGGATAAGGACGAGATCCTTTCTTTGTTCTTGGTTAGTAAGCTTTTTGCTTCAGCAGAGAGTAGTCGTTCAGCAGACCGTCGGGTCCTGATTGGCTTGGGTTGGGGTTGAGGCCTTCGGAAGCTTTTTGCTTCGGCTGGCTCAGTGAGCTTCGGCTGAGGCCTGACTCGGGAGGAGGCTTTTTGGAGGCTCTTTGCTTTGACGGTTCCGTGAGCTTCAGCTTTTGCTTGGCTTGGGAGAGCTTTTTGCTTCAAGCTGCCCTGTTTGGAGGGAAGTTAAGCCGGTCGCTCAGCTCGAGCTGCGAGTGGTGGCTTCTTCTTCTTCTTGGTTCGTGGAGCTCTTTGTTCTCCATTTTGGTTCCCGGCTTGGTGCGACTCATCGACCTCTTCGTGGAGGTGGTTCCTCGGG
>NC_140964.1:106375119-106387619 GCF_056783735.1 Eptatretus burgeri | reverse complement strand
GAATTTTCTCTTTACTTTGAATTTCATTCCTTGTTTGAATTTCCTCTCTCGTAAGAATTCCTTCTTTAATCAGAATTTCATCTTTAATCTGAATTTCCTCTTTAGTTCGAATTTTCTTTATAATTAGAATTTCATCTTCAGTTAGAATTTCCTCTTTACTTTGAATTCTCTCTTTAATCTGAATTTCCTCTTGAGTGAGAATTTCCTCTTTTGGAAAGAATGAATTAAGATTTGGAAAAGAGTCCGTGGAGCTTAGATTTGATGCGAGGTAGGCTAGTGGTGTTCCCATAAACTTGTAAGAATCTAAAAACCTAATACGAGTTATAGGTTTTGTGAATATCATTTTTGAAAATGAAATATACTTTTGACTTGTGTTTGTTATAGCAGAAATATTCCCTGGTGTTTTTGAAAGTTCATTTATAAATAGATGTGTATCATAGTTGGCGCTGTTGTGAAGAAAGACTGGAATAAAAGAAGGTAATTTATAATTAAGATTACAACAGGAATGAGCGGGACCTCTATATTTACCAGTAAGATGACAATGGTCTCTAACTTTAAACTCCTTAATTTCCCCCTCACAAATATGACAGATATTGTTCATTCTAAATTCTAATTTTTCTTCTTTGGTTAATTTCATCGGTTCATTTGTTTCTTTCATTAATTTAGTGAGTCTTATACAATCCTTTTCTAATCGTTTTACAAACTCTTGTGAAGCATTTTTTCCACGATAATGTTCAAGTTTGTTATACTTTTCTCCAACAGATGATTTGATATAATAACAAAAACCACAAGGAATATGTTTTTGATATTTATTTGTATATGGTTCTTTTGGATTAGGAGAAGCAGTATTTATCTTTTTAAGGATACATTCAAAATCAGCGTATATCACAAATGGGTGCATGATAGATTTATTATAATCTTCAAAATAAATCTTTTCACCAGGTTTAGGCATTGTAATTACAGCTGATTTATGATTACTACAATATTTTGAATGTTGTTCTAATCGTTCTTTTGTATGAAATGAATTAAGACATCGCTTACAAGGATATATTTTGTTTGCTGTTCTGAATACCTGAGAAGAGATTAATCTTGATAAATTATTGATGTATGTGTAATGTGAATTCTTTCCAACACTAAAATATAAAAGGTCAATGTGTGTTTCTTCATTTTTATAGTTGTTTGAAATTTTTAATATTTGAACTTTGTTTGTATCCGTTAATCCATATACATTAATAGAAAGATTATTCTTTTTCTCAAATTTAGGAATATCTGTTAATGGCAT
The DNA here is from genome assembly GCF_056783735.1 of Eptatretus burgeri. Taxonomy (NCBI): domain Eukaryota; kingdom Metazoa; phylum Chordata; class Myxini; order Myxiniformes; family Myxinidae; genus Eptatretus; species Eptatretus burgeri. The sequence continues at coordinate 106,386,337 of NC_140964.1, read as the reverse complement.
TGGGAATTTAAAATCTTTAATGTCCAAGGTATTCTCATATTTCATATATTGTTTTACTCTTTCTGAATTACATTTTGGTGGATGTAAGTGAGCAAGAACAGACCAGAGAAAACATTTATTATCATTGTTCTTAATATTAACAACTGCCTTCTTTAGTTTTATTTCTTTTGGTAATTCAATATAAGAAGAAGCTTTAAGAGGGTTTGATTTTAGAATGTGTATATCTAAAAAGATGATTTTTTTAATATTGAATCCACTTCCTACCACTGTATTATCAACATCCTCCTCTTGTCTTGATAGTTCTTCATAAACCCCACTATTCAAAAAATCTTGAAATGATGTTATAAAATGAAGATCTGTTCTCATATAAGGAGTTTGTTCTTCATCTTGTCTTTTCATATTCATTTTCACTCCCATATAAAACTTTAAAGTTTTTATTTCTTTTAATGTCTTTTTAATAAATTTTTTCAACATCGGGTTTCACTATTTCAATTGATTCAGCTATTGATGATGGACTGGGTTCTCCAAATTGAAAAATCCTTATTTTTATATGCCCTTTAAATGCCCCATCAGTGTTTTCAATATAATAGTCTCCCTTTACTTTAAACTCATTTTTCTTGTGTTTTTGTGATTGAAGATGTTGATTATAACTACTCTTCAAAACATCCTTTGAACAGATATCACAATGTTTTCTTTCCAACTCAAGAGGAGATATTTGATGAAATAGATTAAATGTGTGTTTGTTGGTTCGGAGGTGTTTTCTATAATGTTTATATTCGTGATTACAAACATCGCAGTACGTTGTATTCACCATATTTATAGAATAAAACTTTGCTTAAACTAAAATTTTCTTGATGAAAATTTCGTTTAATTTATAGGTGAATCTGTGCTTAAAAACATTTTATCCTCCAACTTTTTCACTTAATAAATACAATGTTTCAAGACACAAAAGACAAATTTCAATCAATCTCTTCATCTGTTAAAGATACTGAGAAATATGTCAAGGATGTAAAATTGAACAAAGATAAATATAACAACTATTGGATAAAAACTATTATGGTAAATAATATGAGTTCTTCAATTTCCTTCAGTGGAAGGGCTTTTAGTATACCTGGTAGAACATCAATTAAAGTATCTCTAACAAAAGTTTCTCCTCTCCTTCTAGTAATATATTCAAAACTAGAAAAAGCAATGAAACAAGAAAAAGTATCAAAGAACAAAAACCTTATGGATGAAGCTTTAGAAAGAAAAGATAAGACCATCTGTAATATGCAAGGAGAAATTTGTATTTTTTTCAACAACCCTAAAGATGTAAATCTTGATGAAATAAAGGATGTTAATATATCAGGTGAAATGACATTTCGTTCAATAGTAGTTATCGATAATTTTAAAATTACCTTTAATATAAAAAATGTTGTCGTTGAATCTGATAATGAAAAAAGTATATCGATATCGATGGTAATATACAACTGAAAGTATAGATGAATTTCAGTTTAAGTAAAGTTTTACTTTATAAATATGCTAGACTTTCCTGATTCTCCATATGACAAATTTGAGAATTGTCCTGCGTGTGAAAGACAGGGATTAAACACAGAGTCAAAAGCCTATAAACAATGTATATTCTGTGATTATCTTCTAATTAATGATAATAAAAAATATAAAAAGGAAAATAATTCTTTTAGATTTACACCAAAAATGAATTACTTTACAAGATTGATTAGAGAAATGAATGTAAAGTATGAGGATGATAACACACCTTTCCTTGCAAGGGAAGAAACTGAACGTATAAGAGAAATGTTCAAAGGATTGTTGTTGTATATTATTCATGGATGTAATTTTCAGGGAAATATCAACACAAGATATTGTATAAATAAAATAATGGATTATCTTGAAATTAAACCTGAACTTAGGATAAAATATAGAGTTTCTAAAAAAGCTAATAATAAATTAAATAACCTGTTTTTCAAATATATAAATGAATGATTTTTTACCTATTTGGGAAAATAAGATAAAATTTAACAACCATAAAAATCTCCCAAATTCATTAAGATGTCTCATAGTTGGTTCAAGTGGATGTGGAAAAACCTGCTTACTTTTAAAAATGCTCCTCACTCCCAACTTTTTAGATTATGATAATTTAATAATTTTCACAAAGTCGAGTTTTCAACCAGAGTATCAACTACTCTCACAAGGTTTTAATGCTGGTCTTCAAAAAGAAGATATAATAGGTTTATTTAAACGTCAAAAAACCTAAATGATTATAACATTGAAGATATAATTCAACTATTTTGTGATACACAGAGATGTAAAAAGAAATCAAATCTTATAACTTGTATTCTTAGTGATAATACGGATGATATACCGTCTCCCCAAGATTTGGATAAATCAAAAAAGAACCTCGTTATCTTTGATGATTGTGTTAATGAGAGAAACCAAACGGTAATGGACAGCTACTACACAAGAGGGAGACATTCTTCTTGTAATTGTATTTATCTTAGTCAATCGTACTTTCAACTTCCTCGTCGTTCCATCAGAAACAATGCTAATACTTTTATTTTATTCAAGTTAAATTCAATAGATATCAATAATTTTTGGAGAGATAATTGTTCTACATTATGTAGTAAAAAGAAATTTGAGGATTATATGAAGCACACGACTGAAAAATATAAATATATTGTTGTGAAACAAGATGAGATATTAAGGGATATATTTTTTGTTTTATAAACAATTACATATATAAATGACAACTATTATTATAAATCTTGTGGGTAAATCTGCTTCTGGAAAAACTTTCATAAATCAAGGTTCTTGTGTAGTACAAATGAGAATATTGTAAATTTACTTAAAAAACACCCCGTGATACGCATTGTATCAACAACAACTAGAGCAATAAGACCTGGAGAAGTAAAAGGTGAAGATTATCACTATATTTCAGTGGAGGAACATATGCGATTGAGGAATGAAGGACAAATATTTGAGGAGGTTTCTCTTGGTACAACAAAATATTCACATTGTAAGAGTGAGTTAAAGAAACTAAAATCTGGTGGTGTTGGGATATTAGAAACTAATCCAGAAGGAACGAGACAAATTATTAAATATCTGAGCGGAGTGAAGATTTTATCATTCGGTTTTGATGTTGATGAAGAAACTCAACACAAACGTATGAAAAGCAGAGATGCAAGGATTAGTGAAGAAGAAATTACAACTCGCATTAATGTTAATAAAGAATTTGATGAAATATTTAAAGAAAAGGATTTATTTGAACACATCTACTTGAATGATGAAGAAAAGGAAAATTTCCCTGTTGATCTTTACAATTCATTAAATGATATTTTACAATAAATAAATGGATACAAAAGAAAGAGCAAGAAGATTTAAGGAACATCAAGAGTTGGTTTCAAAAGTTGTAAAACAACAGGAAGACATAAAGAAGAAACACAGACAGAAACTAACGGGCGAAGAAGCATTTGAAAAAAACAAGAGAAATTTTTTAAACCACTTTTAAAAACTTCCCAAGAAAAATGAAAGATGTTTCCACAGTTCCCACAGTAGAATATACTCCTAGAAAGCTTCAAATGTTAAAAGATTTCAGTCAAATGACGGAGGAAGAATTAGAGCATTTAGGAGAATTAGAATATGATGATGAAGGTTTATTTCAACAACTGGAAGAGATTAATCAACCCCCTGATTATATTGTGAATGCTGTTCAAAACAATGAATATTCAGCGGATTCAAAAACCAAAGCAGGACTCATTCCAACAGAACAACCAGCAATATTTCATCTTGTTCAAGAAAAGGTATTGATATTTAATGATGAATTAAGGTTCTTAAGTTCTGCTCAACCCCCTGTTAAACTAACTCCGAGATTAATGTTTCTTCTCACAAAAGATGGAAGACAAGGTTCAACTGTGAGGGATGAATCAAAGTATATTGATAAACCATTGGATATGGAAAATAATGATGATAGAGTATATATTGATTTGCTGAACACTCTAAATTATAAGGTTATTCTTTCTGGTAAAAGTAGGAAGAATGAGAAGGAGAAACACATTATTCAGGCTTTAAGTATCCTTGGTTCAGGTATTAGTTTTCTTCCAAATGACCCATCGCAATTAGTTAATAGACTGTTATTGTTGTTCGGCAGTAAGAAGGCTGGAAATAACAATTGTTTTAATGAAGCATCAGCCATTTTAGACCAGTTGATGAACATGAAAATAATTAATAAATCTCAATATAAAGACATTTTAACTCGTATTAAATAAGATGAGAAGCACAATCCTGAGTTTTAATTTCACAACAAGCGACCACACATCTTCATTCCCATACCCACTACAACTTGACACAACAAAAGAATATGAGGCATCTTTATTGTCCATGGAGACTTATAATACCTTATTTAATATAACCGAGAAAAATGACAAGTTTAGTTATAATCCGGGAAGTGGATACAAAACGATAACAGTCTCACCCGGAGCATACGAGATTTCTCAAATATCTTCCGAAATTGCTCGTCTTATGAAAGAACAGGGTGATGAACCAAAAAATATTGTTATAAACATTCAAAAACATACTTCAAAATCAACGATTAAAGTTAAAAATAACTACAAGGTTGATTTCACAATTGATAATTCATTTAGAGAGTTATTAGGTTTCTCCTCAAAAAAGATTGAAACTAATGGGACGTTTTACAGTGATAATGTCATTCAAATATCCTCAGGAATAAATTCGGTGTTAATTCACTGTGATTTGATTGATGGTGCTTATAATGATGGATTAAAAACAAATACAATATTTTCATTCAGCGCATACTCAACCCCAATTGGTTATAAATTCAATATGGAGCCTAAAAATTTGGTTTATCTACCTGTGTCAGGAAAAACCATACACAGAGTAAATTTTAGGATAACCGACCAAGATAATCGTGTGATTTCTTTTAATGGAGAAGTTATATCCATCAGAATTCACCTACGTGAAGTTTTTCAATAAATAAATACGATGGTTATTGTGAGGAAGCACGAGTTGGGAAAATATAAAATAATTACAGGGGATGGGATGTTCCTTTCCCCGTACTACAAGGGTGAAGGTATGTATCTTGGTAGAGGATACTATAAACCTAAGAGACAAAGGGGTGTTGGACATCAATTTAGAGGAGATGGGATAATTGATACTCTCATGGGTATTGGTTCAACTATTCTTAAACATAAAGACCTAATTGGTTCAACTGCTTCTGCTGTGGGAAATGTAGCAGGTGCTGTAAAGAGTATAAAAGATGCTCAGAAAGAATCTCATAAATTACAAGCAATAAAAGAAATTAAGAAAGGTAAAACTCAGTTGTCCCCCCAAGAACGACAGAAAATAATTCAAATACTTGGATCAGGGTTTCAAAAGTTTTAACATCTTTTTTCCTAAATAAATACAAGTATGGAAGCAATTGATAGTATCTATGATTTGGATGATACTATTATTATCTCAAACTCGACTAAAAAAGAAGATTACTTCAAGGTAAATGCAATAACTGGAACAGACTGGAATACAAATGGTACAAAAAGTTTTGAAATAAATAATCAACAAACCTATTTGAATCTCTCCGAAAGTTTCTTGTTGTGTAAATTTAAATTCACTAAGGCTGGGAATAACACAAACGCTACACTTGTAAATGATTTCTTCTGGAAAATGTTTGATAGTGTGCGATTGTATATTGGAACACAAGAAGTTGAAGCGGTTGATTATGTCTCTGCTGTATCTGAAATGATGAAATTTACACTCTATACATTCAGTGATAGAATGGGAAAGGGGTCTGTCGAAGGTTTTATTCCTGATATGTCAACGGGAACAAACACAGACCCTGGATATATTCAAAGGAAAGGAATGTATAATGATGATACAAAAGCAGAAAATAGTTTTACTGTGGCAGTTCCTCTTAAAGGTATATTTGGATTTTGTGATTATGATAAAGTTCTGTATGGTCTTAAAATTAGATTTCAACTACAAAGGAATGATAATGAAAATAGATTGCTTTTTGGTGTTGGTAATGCTTTTGGTGATCAGAATAAATTTGTAATTGAGGAGATGAGTTGGTATATCAGTGAATATACTCCTAATCTTAAAACAGAAGAGATGTTGAATCGAAGACTTAACTCAAAAACCACTCAGTGTATCATACCTCAAAAGAAGATGTCAACACGTTAAACTCAATCAAACTACTTACACGTGGAATTTGGGTGTTCTGGAAGGAAAGCCACGATATCTGTGGATGATTTTTAAAAAGCCAGATGGTGATACTGCGACTGATAAGAATAATGCATTGAGTGATAATGCTAAGGTGAAACAACTTCGCGTTTCTCTAGATGGAACATTTTATCCACGAGATAGATTGGAAATTAATTGGGAAAAAAATGATTTTGCTGAAGCATACAAGTCTTACCAAAAGGTGTGTGAAAGTAATGGAAATAAAGAACCTATTTTGGATATGACAGCATTTAAAAGTTTGTATACAATCTATACGTTTGACCTGAGCGCTCAAAAAGAAACTATAAAGTCTAATCGAGTGGATACTTCCCTATACATTGAAAGAGGAGAGAGTGAAGAAGTTGATACATATTGTTTGCTTTTGGAAGAAACAGAATTGCAGATTAATACAGATAATGGTGTGATGATTAGTCTCACATAATTTTTTGTTAAATAAATGAGTGGCAAAGTACCAACTGGGGTATATGTTAATCAAATCAATCTTCATAAACTATCATCTTGTGTTCAAAATCAAAAGCCTTGTACGATTAACGTTAATACAATTCAGAGAAAAGGAGCAGTAAGAATTGATGTTTTGCTCACAAGAGAACAGGTTAAAATCTTGAATGACACTGGCTCACTTAAAATTAAAATGACAAAACCAATGTTGAAAAAATATTCAATAAGAGAGACGAGTGGAGGATTTCTCCCATTTCTAATTCCTTTATTTGCTGGTTTAAGTGCGGTTGGAGCATTGACGGGTGGTATTTCAACAGCGGTCAAAACTGCCAACGAAAGGAAGGCTCAACTCCAGGCTCAAAAAGAATTGGAAAGACATAACAAAGAGTTGGAGAAACAAATTAGTGGAAGTGGTGTCATTGTAGATTTTGCTGAAAAACTTGAAGGTCTGCCTGATAAAGCGAGATTGTTAGTTGGAGATATGCTTTCTTCTATAGCACAAGCAGGTGTAAAATTAACGAAAAGAGGTAATGGATTATATCTTTCTAATAAATAAATGAGCATTGATGAGTGGTTGAAAGAATTTGGAAAGAATACAACATCAAATTTACAACTTGCCAAATATTGTAAGAAATTAAAAATTCATAATGTGGTTATTTGTATGAGAGATGAATTAACAAATGTGTCGAAATATTATGAACTTAGAAGATAATGATGGGAACGGTTCTCATTGGGTTTGTATTTTTAATAGTCAAGACAAATATTATTTTGATAGTTTTGGTCTTCCACCACCTGTTGAAGTCATAAAATTCTTACAGAATGGTGTTTATCAAACATTTCAAGTCCAAGAATTAAATTCCAAGTGTTGTGGTCAATTATGTCTATATGTGTTATTTCAACTCAACAAAAATAAAAAATTTTATGATATTATTTTTAATCTAATATAAATGACTTATGTTGGTAAAGATGGTTCTATCTTTGGTGTATCTCAAGAACTGGATATTGATTTATCAAATTATTACACAAAGGCACAGGCTGAACGACATAAATATAATATAAACAAAAATATTAACATGAAAAATGCTTATAAATTAAAAAATTATCCAAGCCCGACTGACGCAAATGACTTGGTGAGATTAAGCGATTTATCACAATATATATACTTAAATAAAACGGCTGTGTATTCTAAAGATACAGAAGTGTTGATATTATCTCCAGGTCATACAGAATTCACAGTTCGAATTAAAATAAATTTTTATAAAGAAGGGCGTATCGTTTGTATGAGAATAGAACAATGGGGGTATGATATGAATGATTTAGGGTATAATTGGTCATTTAAAATTAACCTCGAAGATCTGGAACAATTAAATCAGTCTCGTAAGGAAGAATATTATCCACTTGGTATCGAGAATGAGTTTTGTGGAGCCACGATTAGTAAACAACAAATAAAAGAATTTAATAAGGGTAAATATAATAATGGTTTTGCCCTTGTTTATCTCATGAAAACAGAAAAAACAGGATTATATATAATAAGTAAGGAAATACAAAATGATTTAACTATGGGAAGATGGGGAGGTGTTTCGTGCCATAATATTATTCTAACATATATTTCTAATACATAAATGACAGCAAGAAGGCTTCAAGAAAATTATCATTTCTGTGTTCAAGCATACCTTCAAGAAAAGGGTATTCGGTATTTTAATAAATATGTTCTACAACATAAGAATGAGGTATTTTCAATAAAAGATTGGCATTATGCTGATGTTGATAAACCAACAACTTTAGATTTAATTAGAATGTTAAATAATGAAAAAATTATAAGGTTAAGAAAAGGTAAGGCTCTTTTAGAAATTCAAAAGAAATTTTATTGGTATCCTGTTGTAAAAAATTATTTTGGATACAGGAATAACAAGAAATCCTGATGAATATATGTATAATATTCTATGGGGTGTAAACGATTCAAGTATAGTAAGGGATGAGGAAGGAGTTGAAGAAGAGAGGGAAGAGGAGGAAAAGGAGGAGGAGGAGAGAGAGAAGGAGGAAAGAGAGAAGAAAGAGAGGGAGGAAAGAGAGAGAATGAATAAATATCAAAATATGGAAACCAGTGAGATTCAAAAAAGAATAGAGGTATTAAAGAAATTAACTTATCTCACCAGGGAGGAATACAAAGAATTAAAAAGTCTATTTACAATACTTTCGACAAGACTATCGACATCGAGAAGACATGTATTTTAATTCAAGTTTTTTCTTAAATAAATGGAGGAGAGAGTGAAGGCATTTCTAAGGATTCTTTATGTTTTAAAAATTAAGATTCAAATGTGCATGTTGGAAACTAAAAAGGTTTTTGCACTCTGCAGAAATTTTTCTCATAAATAAATGAGTTATTGTCTCAAATGTAAAAAGAAAACCAATACTAAAAATATTTCATATATTAAAAGTAAAAATAACAGGGTTATACAAAAAGGTATATGTTCGGTGTGTGGTTCAAAAAAAAATCAATTTATCTCCAAACACAAACTCGGAGGAGATATACAAAAGTTTTTATCAGGAAGTAAATTTACAACTACTGGAATACCAGGGGAATTACATCTTCCAGGGTATTCTTTCTGTGGTCCAGGCACAAACTTGGATAAAAGATTAGATGAGGCAGACAATCCTAAATCCTGGAGTAAACCAATCAATAGAGTTGATGAAGTGTGCATGAGACACGATATTGATTATGGGAATACCACAACATTGGAAGAAAAGCATGAAGCCGATAGAGAAATGTTATATAATTTGTCTCTGATACAAAATCCAACCTTGAGAGAAAAAGTTGATAGGTTCATCGTGAAGAAGATGATTAGTGCTAAATTGAAACTTGGACTTGGAAATTCAAAAAACTTATAGGCTCTAATGATGCCATTAAGACTGAAGAGCAATTAGCTGATGAATTACATAAACCAATATTCACAAAGTTTCAGAGAAGGAAAGTTTATTCCAAGGAAGTTGATTATATCTGGTCTGCTGATTTGATTGAACTCAATAATGATAAGGGGTACAAGTATGCTTTAACCGTTATTGATTTGAGGAGTAGATATGCGTGGGTTGTCCCTTTAAAAAACAAAACAGGTAATACTCTTATGTTAGCTTTTCAACAGATATTTAATAAAAGTAAGAGAAAACCTAAGAAATTGTGGACTGATGAGGGTAGAGAGTTTTATAACAAGACATTTATGAATTTTTTAAAAAATAACAGTATTACATTATACAGTACCTTTAATGAAGGGAAGGCAGTTGTTGTTGAACGTTTTAATCGTACCTTAAAAGAGAGACTATATAAAAAATTCACACAACTCGGTTCACAACAATGGTTATCTTTTATTCAGGATATTGTGGATAAGTATAATGACACGATTCACACGTCAACGAATATGAAGCCATCAGAAACATTTACAAAATTAAAATATGAAAAAGAGATTAATGTCAGAAAACCTAAGTTCAAAGTTGGTGATATCGTAAGAATATATAGGTGGAAATCTCATTTTGAAAAGGGTTTTACTGAACGATGGACGAAAGAACTTTTTAAAATTGTTGATGTAATAGATACAGTTCCTTGGACTTATAAAATATATGATTTGGAAGGGGAAGAGATTTTAGGTTCATTTTATTCACAGGAATTACAAAAGACAAAACTAAGCATATAATACACCTTTGTGGACACTAGAGGGACAAGTCCGAGGTGTATTACAGTATATAATGTGTGTCAAGGGGGACGTTCTTAGATCTGTGAACCCCAAACACAGAATCCTCAACTGAATAGTCAAGGCTTAACTTTTGTTTGTGTGTGTGTGTGCAATGGGAGCAATAGGTTGGCGCTTCACTCCCTCCTACTATACACCGTTGTGGACACTCGAGGGCCAAGTCCGAGGTGTATAACAGTATATAATGTGTGTCAAGGGGGACGTTCTTAGATCTGTGAACCCCAAACACAGAATCCTCAACTGAATAGTCAAGGCTTAACTTTTGTTTGTTGATGTGTATGTGTGTGTGTCCCAACCCTCACATTCAAAATCTCAACCCCAACCCTCACATTCAAAATCTCAACCCCAACTCAATCCTCGCCCAACACAATGTCTTTTTCAAAATGAGATTTCCACCTATATATATATATATTTTTACGTTTTTTTTTTTCTTCTTCCAATTCTGTCTTTTAAGGCTTTCAGGTTTGATGACGTAGAAAGGGGGAGTAAGCCTGCACTTTCTTCCCAGAACTTTCTTGATCTTGCTCCCATCAAGCACCATCCGACAAAGAACTACATCGATAGGTTTAGATCCCAAAGAGTGATAGCAACTCCAAAAGTCTCCAAAATATAAATAAATAAAATAATAATAATAATAAATAAATAAATAAATAAATAAAAGCCCCCAAAAAAGTTTCAAGTGTTCAACATAAACCCAACTTTCCAAGTCTTCAAGGTATAACCACATTCCCGTTGAGTTTCCAAGATATGTATCACATTGTGAGTTATCAATCCAGAACCCACATTTC
>NC_140964.1:106362619-106370119 GCF_056783735.1 Eptatretus burgeri | reverse complement strand
CAAACTGAGCCACAGGATGCGGAGCTGCCCGACATCTGGGAAGCTCTGCCTGCCGAGGAAAAGATGCACGAGAACGAGGAGATCGAGCTGTCTGACTTTCTCGAAGCCGACGAGCGCCTCGCGACTGGCGGGTATTTCACGCTGGAGGAGATTGCGGAGGAGATTCTGTGCAGTGAGGAGCCGGTGGAAAGCGAAGATGACGAGGTAACTGTCGAGGAGGAAATCGTTCCGTTCGAGTAAGCCCGGCGCGCTTGTAGCACCGTCCGGAAGTTCATGCAGCAGAGAAGCGGGAAGCCCGGTGTGATGCAAGCGTGCGATCGGCTCGACAACGAGATGCACGAGATCCGCCGAAAGAAGATGCGCCAGCCGACGATTCTTGAAAGCTTTGTGTGTCGTGAATTTCTCGCCATGCCATATGTTAGTGTGTGAACTCTGTTAGTGTGTGTATGTTCTCCGTTCGCTTAGCTTATACAACAGTCGTGCCTTTTACTTGCTGGAGTAAATTTTGTCTAAAGATTAACTACAGATGGGTAACTTGAGAAAATAAGGCCGTTTTTACAAAATCTCGCTACTATGCCACTTTTGCACGGTCCCGACGGGTGGCATAGTAACGAGATTTGACTGTATATATATATATATATATATATATATATATATATATATATATATATATATATATATATATATATACTCCCCTGGAGTTTGGGCCCTGGACAAGTGTCCCGTTGATCCTTCCCTAAATCCGGCCCTGATCCCATGGTGTTGTTCATGAAGAGGAGGCAAACTATCCCTGGCACCATGGCTAAATTCCAAATTCCTGCCATAACTAGTCGAGCGTCAGGCTGGGTCAGCCGGTTCGTGAAGACTTGGATTAAGCTTCCACCGATCAACCCCACAAGAAAGGTGGGCTAAGTGTGGCTGTTAACGAAGAGGAAGAAGAAGAACGAAAGATGTCTCCCAATGCCTATGCAAAAAAATAAAATAAATAAATTGGCTCAATGTCCCAGCCATAATATTTGTTTACAAAGATGTACTGTGAAGGAATATTTTTTATCAATCCCACTGGCTGAATACGTTGACAAAGATCGCAATCATTTTTGCTTATTCTGAGCTTAAAAGCCCCCAAGAGTGAAATGACCATACTAAAATGGCAGCTGCATGATCTTACTTATGTAACCATTGATGTTTCCCATTGCCTTGGTTGTTCAAAGACATTATCTGTTTGTGTAGTGGTGGCATTACCTGTGGTTTGGGTTCACTGAGGGCTGCAGGGACCTTTGCTTGGAAGGCAGTTCGTGTTGTTTAAAAATGTGTTTTCTTGATTAGGTGTTTTGTAAGCATGACTTATTTTCTGAGCAAAAGAGCTGCAAACCCCTTTATTTTTATTTTTTTTGGTTGTTGTCGGGACATTTGCAATTTCTTTCACTAGCACAGAATGTATCCGATTCCATCATAACCAGTAATCCAATCCCTTGATGTTATGCATGCACGATTTTGTTTATTCCAGGTCATCATCAACTTCCCTGATCCATCCCAGAAGAGTGATGTTGTTCAGCTCCGTGGGCCAAAGAATGAGGTGGAGAAATGTGCCAAGTACATGCAGAAGTTTGTTGCGGAACTGGTACGCTTCTATGTGTATGCCTCCTCTTCCTCCTTTTTCACTTTTTTTTTGTGCAATTGAAGAAAATTTGTTCACTGTAAATCTCTTATCTCCACCACCAAAGGTGGACAGAGGTTGTTTTCACCCCTGTTTGCTTATTACTTGCAAAATCGAACATTCTTCAAGTATATTGTTCAGTCTTGTTATTCTGTCCGTCTGTCTCTGTCAATCACCTACAGGTCACAATTCTAAATAAATAGTCATGAAACTTTACCAAGTTGTAGAGGTAGTCTCAACTGAGAAGCCTATTTATTTAGAGGTCAAAGGTCATCTTGAGGTCGTATTTCTAAAATCCTTAATTTTCATCCGATTGACTTGAAAGTTGAACAGGATTTGCATATTGCGTCACTGAATTGGGAAATCAACTATTTGAGGTCAAAAGGTCAAAGGCCAACTCGAGGTCAAACTTCTAGAATCATCAATTTCAATCAGAAAAATCAATTTTCATCCAATTGACCTGAGCTTTGATTAAGATTGCCAATTTTAATCTTAAAGAAATGAACAATTTGATGTAGCCATGGCAACCTTTGGAGATGGGGGTGGATTTTGCGAGTATCTTGCTCTGCACAACATTTTTGTTTTTGGTTTTTCTTCTCTGTTTGTCTGTCTGCTTGTGTATCTATGAGCAGGATATCTCAAAAGATTGTAGACGGTGTCAGACCAAATTTGGTGGACAGGTTGGGTATGTGACTCGGAAGAATTGATTTGATTTTTGTGAAGATACGGATGCGAGATTTTTTTTTGTTTTTTTTTATTTTTTAATTCATCAGTGATTCTTCACCGTTGAGAAATTGGGCCAAAAACGACATATAGCATGATATATCAAAACGTTCTGGACAGGTTATGATAAAACTAGGTAGATGAGTTGGTTAGGTGACAGGAACAAGTTGATTCGATTTTGGTTCAGATCTGGATCTAGATCCGGCCCATCAGTGGGATACAAAATGTAAACTGTTCAGCCTGGCTGAGGTATGCACTCTACCGAGTGCCGTTGTGTTGGACTTGCATCTACGTGCATATGTTTCAGTCTCAAATTCTGCTTGCATGTTGAGTTTACTTCACTGCAGATGTCTAACTGTTTTTGTGTTTATTGGTCCCATTTTTAAATATTTTGGCATAGTCATGGGTGAAAATCTTCTGGATGTGTACAGAAATCGGTAGTTTTTGTAACGACCCAGATGGAGGTTTCCATATTTTCGGCGTCAGAAAAGCATGCTGCGATTATAGGGAATTGATGTTCGATTCCGAAATGCCGATTCATTTCTTAACCCATTTCGTCGAGACGGGGTGAATGTATCATACGTCATGACCAATATTATGTGAATTACTCCCATGGTAGGTTAATTTATTTTATTTTTTTCAATGAGGTATTTTTGTTGAACTTAGCTGGGTACAAAATCTTGCAAGCATGTTACTGTGATTAGATGTCTTCCAGGCAGGTGAACATGTGTCTATGTAGGTAAATACGTAAATAGCGTCCATTGTTGGATTCTTTTTTTTCCCCTTCCACCATTTACTTCCACCTTCCGTGAACTTCACAGAAATACCGAAGTGCCACATTTATATTGCATGAAGTAAAGACTCGATTCTGCTGCTCACAAATACAAATCCTCATAATGCCTGTTGGTTGCGGTGAAGTTTATGACCACATCGATACGAGACCAATGAATCTCAACAAGGCATTTTGATGCAGAAGGAGGCCATTTGGCCTGTCACACCTTTGCTGCACCACCACCACCAACACCACCACATCAAATATATCTGTCAGGCTCTTCTGGGGGGGGGGGAGGAGTGGGGATGAGAAAAGTGTGGCAGGCACAGGGACTTGAGTGTTTTAAATGCAAATAAAATCAATATTTTAAAACTCATTTTTATGACGACTTGCAACTTTCCTTTGTGCATGTCACATGTGGCATTGTGTCTGTTTACTGGCCCCTGCTGGCGGGGCTGGTTGGAATCTATTCCGTCGGTGTTTTTTTGGAGAACATTACCAATTTTAACCTCCCCAGGGATTTGCCATTAAAGCCACGCTGAAAAAGTTTCTCACTTGCTAAATCTGCAATAGTCGGTCACCACACAACGCGTGTTCTTCCAGAATCGTAGTTTATTATAAGAAGGCACGGGACGATGGAAACGGAGAATCCCGGGACAAAAGAGACTTACATGAAAACTGGCAGAGAAATAAATTGATGAAATGCACTCGTGATCCGACATAACGAAAACCCACTTGATACAGGAAATATATAACACTGGTCAACAATTTTTTACTTTTCTGAATGTTGTCTAGATTTCTACAAGTGAATTAGGGTATTCTGGCACTGCTGAATCAGGAAATGGCATCCGTTTCTCTCCATCAGGTCAGGTTTTTGTGCTAAGTTGATTTGAAAAAATCAGATCTTGTGACAAAATCAATTACATTTTTGTGGCATTATCAGCTGATTTTTGTCAACACATATCATCCTAAACATGTTTTTAAGAAAAAAAAATGTTTTGCCAACAACATTTATTGATTACATGATAGAAACATCGATTACTGTCATCTGAATGGTGGGCATTGATTAAGGTAAGTACAAGTAAATTGCATGTTGCGTCACCACTGTTCAAACTTCAGGGCTTGAACTTCCGTTTCTTCGAACTCCTGGAATGTTCAGCGGCAGGGAGGTCTCTCTTCAGATTCCAACAGTAGTCAGCCATCATGACTGCGTCCCAGCGACCCTGATACCTGGTCTCCATCTCCTTCATGTCCTGATGGAATCTCTCCCCTGCTCGTCACTCATTGAACCCAGGTTCTCAGGAAACCGGTTCATATGTGAAAATAGGTAGTGCATCTTGATGCTCATGTTGCAGCCCAGGTTTCTGAAAGCAGTCAGCATGTTGTTGACAAGTTCTGCGTAGTTTCTGGCCTTATTGTTGCCAAGAAAGTTCTTCACTACCAAAACAAATGTCTTCCACGCTTCCAGTTCCACTTCGTTCATTGAGTTTTTGAACTCTGAATCTCTGATGAGCTGACGGATCTGAGAACCATCAAAGATGCCAGCTTTCAACTTCTCCATGGTCAATCCTGGAAAAGCCTGGCACAAGTAAGTGAAGCAGTCACCATCTTTGTCCAGAGCCTTGGTGAACTGCTTGATTAAGCCGAGCTTGATGTGCAGCGGTGGGAAGAGTATTCTGTCTCTGTCCACCAGAGGGTCGTTGATGACGTTCCTTTCTTTGCATGGCACCAATTCCTCCCGCACAGGCCAGTCCTTCTTCGTGTAATGCTGAGCACGGTCCCTACTATTCCACATGCACAGAAAACATGGGTACTTGGTGAAGCCAGACTGTTGTCCCAACAAAAAGTTCACCATCTTCAGGTCAACACAAATAAACCACTTATGCTGATCATAACCAATTTTCTCCAGCACGTACTTCACCGCTTCATACTTCTCCTTCAGTGTAGTCGAGTGAGCGATGGGTACAGAGGCAAACTGGTTGCCGTTGTGTAGCAGAACACATTTCAGTGATCGCTTGCTGCTCTCAATGAACAGTCTCCAGAACAGTCAATGAACAGAACTCCAATCTTTGGGTTCGTACTGTGGCACTCCAAGCTTGAGCAGAAGCGCATGTCATAAATTGGCGCATGTAGGTATTGTACATTATTCAGAGTTCGTTATTTCAAGAAATACAACTTTTTTGTATCACATTATTACAAAATCTGCCCCATTAACTTTAGTTTTGATCCACGAACTTTATGCTTTGCCTCACCAATTTTTGGAAGATTTTGAGGTTTTATGACTTCAAACTGATCCCTTTTCGACATAATCACCCAGAACTATCGTACCTGAATACTTCTTGTCATTAAAATAATTATTTCCAATCAAAACAATTATTTGACATGACATTTTACCCCCACCAACTTCTTCTAAAATGCTCCACACATGCGTACATGTGAACAAAAATGTAAAAAACGACATGTGGCCATATCTCAAAAACTTGACCTGATTGAACAAAACTAATGTGAGTTTTGGATTCAGCGCATCAGATTCGTCCTAAATCAGCTTAAAAAATGCAGACAACAAATTTGTTGTTGACCAGTGTAATCTAATCAAAATGGCCCCAAGCTCACAACAGAGGGTGCCTGGTGAGGTGTTTTGGACAGACATTATGGCATTGAGTCCAGTATCTGCCAAGTATTTTTTTTTTAATGAGCAGAAAACGTAAGAGATATTGAATGCTATGGTTTTGCTCGTAGAGGATGATTCCGGTAAACCGCTCCTTTGCGTGATACATGACCCTCCCCCCCCTTACCCCCACCCCCATTATTAAACTCGAGTATTAAAAGTCCTGGAAAGGTATGTGCTATTCACTATTCACTTATTTTGTGATAACAAAATGCTGTACCGTATGAACCAACTGACAATAATCTTCCCAACAATGGATATTCAGGTGAAATAAATAAATAAATAAATAAATTATTCCCCAAATATCACTTTAATTTGTTTCTTGTTTTTGTTCCAATTTGGACAGGATCACCCCCATTTAATACACATTTTGACTGTAAAATTTGTTTTTCAATACTGTTTCAAAAATTATTGTTTCAATACTCAATGATTTTTCAAAATTTTGTCGGGAGGGGGAGGGGGGGTGGGATTGGTCTAGTAAGAAGTCATTTTGCTCGTTCCTTTCCTTTTTTCAAAAGTTCTGCAGTTTCACCCATGCATGGTGTTCACGTTGTTTGTTCACACATTCTTCCCCCATACTGCCTACTCCAGCCATCATCTTGTCATATTTTATTGCTTTCTTTTTCTCCATGGAATTAACATTGTGACAGAGGCATCAGATTAAAATGCAGCACTATCGTGTAATGTTGGTAAAATATAAACATATACTGGGGTTACATCTCTGCCTTTGTTAATATACTTACAGTTCACTTGGATTCTTCTAATCAGTTGTTGTTAAAGGAGAGAAACTAAAATATGAGAACAAAATAACATTATTTTCGACGTTGGTTTTATTGTGAAGCATGTGCATCATCTCAATTAGCCAGGAGGGAGTAATTATTACTTTGTATGCAGCCTGCAGCTGCTGGTGGTATAATTTTCCTTATGCACGGCTGTGCCATTGATGCAGTGCCTCCTGCTACCAGGAAGCTGGTCCTCATTTTACTGACCTCGGAAGGATGACAGGCTGAGTCAATCCACATGATGTTATTTCACGACATGGCAGGGTCTTGAGATATCAAGACCAGCCACCTTAACCTTTAAGCCAACACCAGCATTAGGAGGGGTTACTCGTATATCATGTATATGCATGCACATTACAAATGTGCATATATATATATATATATATATATATATATATATATATATATATATATATATATATATATATATACATATGTATATATGTACACAGTATGTGTTTCAATACTCAATGGCAAACAAAGTGCACACACACCATCAGAGGAGTCCCATAATAAAAGGGAAGAGGAACCCCCCCCACCCCTCAAAACCCCTTACCAGGCTGTCACCCACATTTCATCAACAGCCAGGGTGTGGTGAGATGTTAAAAATATTAATTTTAGAACCAGACGTGCCGGAACGCACAAAAAAACACATATATATATATATATATATATATATATATATATATATATATATATATATATATATATATATATATATATATATATACATCGAGCCTGGTGTTGGCGCAGTGGTTAGGGCAGCGGCTTGGGATCCAAAAGGTCCTGAGTTCAAGCCCCGTTAGGCCACTGAATTAATACACCAGGGGGTTGACTCAACCTGTCATCCTTCCGAGGTCGGCGAAGTGAGTACCAGTTTACTGGGCCGGTGTATACC
>NC_140964.1:106342619-106355119 GCF_056783735.1 Eptatretus burgeri | reverse complement strand
TTGTGAAAGGTTGTGTAACTCTCCAACAAGATATTGAGAAATGCATTGTGCACTTTAAGCGAACAAATGTGACATTATAAACCTTTGCCCCTGTGTGTCAGAGCCTGATACAGCATAACGAAAGTTATTTTTATATATTTTTTTTTTTCCTGAAAAAAAAAAAAACTGTTTGGTGCCATTTTTGATTCAACCCGCCGGTTGGATCATGGCATAGGAAAGAGAAAATGCTGATCACTGAATACTAAATTATTTTCATCTTAATTTCTATTGATCTCTTCAAACATTAAAGTGGAATTCCACAAACAAAGTTCTTTCAAAATGTTTTTGTTGAGCACAGAAAAAAACAGAATTATGATTCAACTTTCATTCACAGTGTCGTGAAACAAGTACTCAAATCACAACACCAGTCAGACTCTCTATTACCCTGTGCTCGCGAAGCGAAAAGTAGGGTTCGGCATCCGGTTGTGTACGTGCGTACGTACGGCGTACAGGTGTACATATAGTGGACGTGTGTATGTGTCTGCATTTTAAAAATTCATTTTCTCGGCAATCGTTGGTCCGATTGAAACAAAATTTTATCATAAGAGTGCATCCGCCTGTAGAATTTTTTTTAAATTCATAATTATGATGTCATAGGTCACGTGGTACGGACGCCATCTTGGAAAAACGTTCAAACTCTATCTCCGAAACTGCTCAATGGAAAAAAATATTGAAAAATGGCTTATTGTCAAGTACTCTCAATGGGGAATAAGATATGTTGTTGTCATCGGTGCCTTCCTTATGACGTCATTCGAGAAGTACAACGCTTGATCTGATCGGCATGAAAAAACAAAAAAAAATCTGCAACTGTTAGTCTGATGAACACAAAATGTTCAGAATATGAGCAGCTCCTCTAGAATGTTTTTTTTTTTTTAATGATAATTGTAACGTCGTAGGTCACGTCGTGCAGGCGCCATCTTGGAAAAATCGAAAAAAGTTGCACCTCTATATCTCCTCTATATCAACGCTTGATTCGATCGGTATGAACTTAATTTCTCTGCAAATCTTGGTCCGATTGACACGAAATTTTCACCATCGGGGCATCTCCTGTAGAATGTGTTGATGATAATTATGACGTCATAGGTCACGTGGTACAGGCACCATCTTGGAAAAACTCCGCACCTCTATATCTCTGAAACCACTCCATGGAAAAATTGAGACCTGGCTCATTGTCAACAACTTCCCATGGGGAATAAGATATGTTAATGATGTCATTGGTGCCTTCTTTATGACGTCATAATTCGACAAGTACAACACTTATCCGATCATTATGATTTTTTTTTCTCAGCAACTGTTGGTCTGATGGACACGGAATTTTCACCATAGAAGCGCCTCCTCCTGCACAATATTTTAATGGTAATCATGGTGTCATAGGTCATGTAGCACGGGCGCCATCCTGGAAAAACCGAAAAACATTGCACCTCTTTATCTCCAAAACCGTTGACTGCACAGGCAAAGTATTCTATGAATACCATCTTGGTTATTTTTTATTTTTAAGACAAAAATAATACTTGTCTGTTTCATAGAAAAGTATTTTCCTCTCATGCATGCAGCAAGTGAATAGCTGTATGGTCGAGATTCGAGCCAAGCCGGAATACCATCGGTTCCTGATCGGCCGTGGTGGCTCCAACATTCGCAAGGTGCGTGACCGCACTGGTGCACGGATCATATTCCCAGCTGCCGAGGACAAAGACCAGGAGCTTATCACCATCGTTGGCAAGGAAGCTTCCATCAATGATGCCCAGCAAGAACTGGAAGAGCTTATCAGGAACCTGGTGAGAAGCCTTATTCATGAATGTTGTTTATTTTAAAACAAAAAGGCAAGGGAGGGTGGGGGTGGGTTGAAAACTATCAGAAAACAAATTGAATATGTGATTTTAACGAATAGTGTATGGAATGTCGATTTCAATTTAGGAGATGTTGTTTCTACATTTAGACAATATTTTTATTGCTGAGCATATGTTGCGATACTGAATGTGTGTGAGCGATCTTTTGAACCAACCACCCCGGGTTTCTTTATCTACTTGTGCTAAAATAATATTCTGGCCTTTCCGTTCCTTTCAAAAGGACAACGTCATTGAGGAGGCCATAACGGTGGACCCGAAGCACCATCGCCACTTCATCGCCCGCCGGGGACAAGTGCTCCGAGACCTGGCAGAGGAATATGGAGGTGTAACTGTTAGCTTCCCACGTACGGGTGTGAAAAGCGACCGGGTTGTGTTGAAGGGTGCAAAGGACTGTGTGGAAGCTGCAAAGAAACGAATACGGGAGGTTGTGGAGGATCTGGTAAGAACACTTGGAGGAAAATGTGCCCTGTTGGTTGTTGGTTTGCTTTAAACTGAGTGAAGCAGGGCCATTGTGAAGCTTGGCACATCATAAATTATTGAGTAACTTTGTGATGAGTGTGCATTAAACCACAGAACATGAAGGAGTATTACAGTTGATAAACATTCTCTTATTTGCTGCTTCCATCCTCAACCTGTGCGACAGGATGCGCAAGTCACTCTGGACTGCATTATCCCCCAGAAGTTCCACCGTGTGATTATGGGAGCTAAAGGTTTTCGGGTGCAGCAGATAACTCGTGATTATGACGTACAGATAAAGTTCCCAGAACGAGAGGACAGTCAACAGAGTAAGGATGATATGTGACTGAAGTCCTTTATTGATTGATTTTTGTTTTGTGCATTTTTATTTTTTTTGGCAAAGTGCAATGAATCATAATTTCCTTTCTTCCACTATTGTTTTGTTCTGTTCATCTTAAATAATCTTATAAATTGTCATTCCTTCCTGTTCTTCTCCCTCTTCATTCTTCTTCTTCTTCCCCTTCTTCATTCTTCTTTTTCCTCCCCTTCTTCATTCTTCTTTTTCCTCCCTTTCTTCGTTCTTCTTTTTCCTCCCCCTCTTTGTTTTTTTTTTTCCTCCCCCACCGTTATTTTTTTTTTCCTTCCCCTCTGTTCTTTTTCCTCCCCCTCTTCGTTCTTGTTCCTCCCCATCTTGTTCTTGTTCTTGTTGTTCTTCCTCTTGTTCTTCTTCCTCCTCTTCCTCCTCTTCCTCCTCTTCCTTTGTTCTTGTTCTTCCTCCTCTTCCTCCCCCTCCTCCTCCTTTGTTCTTGTTCTTCCTCTTCTTCTTCCTCCTCCTCCTTCGTTCTTGTTCCTCCTCCTTTTCGTCCTCCTCCTCCTTCGTTCTCGTTCCTCTTCTTCCTCCTCCTTTGTTCTCATTCCTCCTCCTTCGTTCTCATTCCTCTTCTTCCTCCTCCTTTGTTCTTGTTCTTCCTCTTCCTCCTTCGTTCTTGTTCTTCCTCCTCCTCCTTTGTTCTTCTTCCTCCTCCTTCATTCTTGTTCTTCCTCCTCCTCCTCCTTCGTTCTTGTTCTTCCTCTTCCTCCTTCGTTCTTGTTCTTCCTCCTCCTTTGTTCTTCTTCCTCCTCCTTCGTTCTTGTTCTTCCTCCTCCTCCTCCTTCGTTCTTGTTCTTCCTCTTCCTCCTTCGTTCTTGTTCTTCCTCCTCCTCCTTTGTTCTTCTTCCTCCTCCTTCGTTCTTGTTCTTCCTCCTCCTCCTCCTTCGTTCTTGTTCTTCCTCCTCCTCCTCCTCCTTCGTTATTGTTCTTCCTCCTCTTCTTCCTCCTCCTTCGTTCTCGTTCCTCCTCTTCCTCCTCCTCCTTCGTTCTCGTTCTTCCTCCTCGTCCTTCGTTCTTGTTCTTCCTCTTCCTCCTTCGTTCTTGTTCTTCCTCTTCCTCCTTCGTTCTTGTTCTTCCTCCTCCTCCTTTGTTCTTCTTCCTCCTCCTTCGTTCTTGTTCTTCCTCCTCCTCCTCCTTCGTTCTTGTTCTTCCTCCTCCTCCTCCTCCTCCTCCTCCTTCGTTATTGTTCTTCCTCCTCTTCTTCCTCCTCCTTCGTTCTCGTTCCTCCTCTTCCTCCTCCTCCTTCGTTCTCGTTCTTCCTCCTCGTCCTTCGTTCTTGTTCCTCCTCTTCCTCCTCCTCCTTTGTTGTTCTTCATTCTTGTCATTGGTTATTAAATTATTATTATTATTATTATTATTATTCTTTGCCTTCTTCGTCTTTGTAGTTTTCTTGCATGCAGCACATGGCTGTTGGCATCATCCTTTGCTGGGTGTGCAGTGTTGCAGTGCTCATCTTATGCCGCTTCTTTTTGGTGCTTTTGGAGTTGTTTTTGTTGTTAATACACAGCACTCACTGGTTGAAGAAATAATTTACTAAACCTGGGGCATTAATGTTTTCCAGCTCCAAGTGTGCAGCAGCAGCAGCAGCAGCAGCAGCAGCAGCAGGATTCTGTGACTGGAGTGAATTGTGAGGTTGATTCCATCTTGCCAAACCACAGAGACATAATTGTGATTTCAGGACGGCAGGATAAGTGTGATTTAGCCAAAGAGGCACTCCTGGTAAGTATACCTTGGAGTTACTTATTTTCTCATCATTTGTGTGTGTGTATATGTATATATATATATATATATATATATATATATATATATATATATATATATATATATATATATATATATATATATATAGTTATTGTTTGCTTTTAAAAAATGCATATTTTCTTTTTTTGGTTGAAAAGTCAGAAGTGGGAATCTGTCTCCTCCTTTTCCACCTCTTCAGGCTTTAGTTCCAATTACGAGGGATATGGAGATCCCCTTTGAACTCCATCGCTACATCATCGGACAAAAGGGCACCGGGATCCGCCGTTTGATGGAAGATTATGGGGTGAGATACCGCACGTAGGTTACTCTGCTGGTGATCGGCTTAAGATGCCTGGTGTAAATGCAGCTGCAGCAATGCTCTGGCATTTTTGTTTTTCTTTTCATTGTGGTTGAGGCTCAACTCTGAAAATAGAATTGGACCAAAAAAAAAATCTTTTTAAAAAAAATGGCCGATGCATATTATACTAAAATACGCAATTTGTCTGTCTGTCTAACTGTTTGTTTTTTATGACGATACATTTGCTTGTTACTTATCCAATCTCACCCAAACTTGACAGGGGGACGAAGGGTCACTTGATTGAGGTTGTTAAGATTTATCTTCCCCCCCCCCACTCCCCAATGGGGGTATTTACACCTTGAACAATTCCGTGTTGAGGTGTATAATCCATATAATGATAGCTTATCACATGGCGTTTTTACAAAGCCGCCACTTATCACAAAAGGAATAACAACAATAATGAAAGCATCATATTAATGTTATTGCAAACCAATATTAATACCAGTACTAATAATACCCCCTCTCTCCAATGGAGTTTTTCCTCCTTGAACAAATGCCTTATTAACGTGTATAAATAGCTTATCATGGTGTTTTGTGGGGCAAGCCCTATGAAGACTGACGGGGAAGAAGAAGAGGCTTACCAGAAGCAAGTAATATTATAAACCACAAACACATACGATTAGCTTTTTAACTAGTCGCTGCTGCTGTTTAACGCTAAACTGAAAAATCTGGAGAAATCCCGACATCCTTGAAGCATTCCCTTCTTATCGCGCCCACAGAAGAACAGACCCGAGACTAGATATACTCTAATCTATATACCCCAGAGAGGATAATACCATGACCCTTCCTGTTGCTCCGAGAAGGAGTGGGTGTTCTCGTTTTAGTGAATGCACAACATTGTTGCGGGCCGGGGACCGGTGGCGAGAACGACCGCTAGGTGGGGGGGAGTTACGTCATCTCCCACCAGACTCCTGGAATTGTAGGCCGTCGCTCACAGATAACTCCGTGAGGTGATGGGTCGCTTAACCGACCGTGGATGCCAATACCTCCACCGCATAGTGTAGGGTCTTTTTGTCTAGAATCAATTTACCTAATTAACCACGCGGTGTCGTCTACTGGGGAACCACGCCCTCGGAACGTCTTGCTCGAACCGGGCCACTCTACCGACTGTGGTAGAGTTCAAACTATCGACGACCAACTCCGGTTCGGGTGCAGTCGAGGGGAACTGCCAAAGCCATGTAGGTTAGGATGAACAGATTAACAGGAACAAAGACCCGGCTGAAACTCAGATCCGAACCATGCTGGACCATAGAAGGAAAAGACGAAAACGAACTGGGAACATTTCTACAATAATTTATTTATAATAAATGACGAAATTTAAGTGGCACAGAAACAGGTTTATTGGGGTGTTATGCAGGGGAAAGAAAGATGCCTGGTGTTGGCGCAGTGGTTAGGGCAGCGGCTTGGGATCCAAGAGGTCCTGAGTTCAAGCCCCGTTGGGCCACTGAATTAATACACCAGGGGGTTGACTCAGCCTGTCATCCTTCCGAGGTCGGCGAAATGAGTACCAGTGTACTGGGCCGGTGTATACCCCGGTTAAAATAGGTGTACCATATCCCTGTGTCGTAAGAGGCGACCAGGGTTGCGTCAGGAAGGGCATCCGGCGTAAAACATGTGCCAAATCACGATGCGGATCATACGGATGATCCGCTGTGGCGACCCCTAATGGGAGCAGCCGAAAGAAGAAGAAGAAGATGCAGGGGAAAGAAAGAAGATGTAGTGCGACAATTTTCAGCAACTTACAAAGCAGACACAGAGGAGACTTATGCGGGAATTATACAGGCAAGATTTACAATGATCGAAAACACTTATAGAGTTTCTACTTATTAGACTGGCTCCACACTCAGACACACACTCGGACAAAATATACTCAGTTGAAGGCAAAGGACTTTTGCAGCCAGGGAGGGAGGCGGGCTGAGGTCGCAGTTCTTTCGAGTACCTGAGTCTCGGGGAAAGGAATGCTTCATGGTGCGGCACCTGCCAACGGTCGTGCAGTCAGGTCCACAGCTGGAGGAGGAGTCCTCCTGGAGTCACTCCTGGTGGATAGCAGCTCTGTTCACCTCAGTGTGACTTTAAAGAAGTCACACGTGGTCACCTTTTGGCAAGATACGGGTCACCCTGCGGGTGACATTGGTTTATTTTCCATGTTGGTTCTACCGCTTCTAATGTATAGTTGGTTCCATTTACTCAGATGTACCGAATACTGCATCCATTTGGTTTTACGGTGATTAAAACCCGTGTGTACTTGCTACCTTGCTCTACATAGGGCTCCACTTTAACCTTCATTAACTCACAATAATGATGCACACATAATCAAAATTTAACATAGAATGGAAAATAAAATTTCCGCACTTGCAAAAGTCATGCTGATGGACTCTTCTGAAGAACGGTGATATTTTGATATTGTTCCAGGGCATTTCCATGATGGAGCCGTCTTGCAAACTTGGTTCTGGCTGTCCATTGAACTGGCATTGCTGTGTCTCCACCTTCAGCACATCCCATTCTTTGGAATTGATATCGTCAATGCATATGATTTATGGAATGTATCTTTTAATTGATGAGAGCTGACGGTAGTTGTTTGGAGGGGTTGGGGGTGGTGAACCTAAAATTTAAAGCATTGTTCTTTCAGATTTCAGAACAAAACCGTTTAATGATCACTCTTTGTAAAGTCGTAGATATCTTCGCGGAGGCACGTCCGTCGACGCATTTACGTCAAATTCAATTTCCTATTTCTGACAGGATTGGGAACAAAACAGGTTGTTGATCATTCTTTCTGAAGTCATAGGTATCTTCCTGGTTTTCTGTGATTGTTAAATGAAAGCAGTTCATGCAAGCACACCGTCTTCAGTTTATCATCTATAATATTGTGAATACGGCGATGGTTTTACACTTTGAGTTCGTGTTTCGAGGCATGCTCTGGTTTGTAAACTTCGTTTTTTGAGAACTAATCGTATGATACCAAATGTTGTCTTTTTGCAGGTTAACATTACCATTCCACCACCCGAAGAGAAGTCAAACGTAATCAAAATAATGGGCATGGTACTAAATGTGGAGCGGGCAGAGAAAGGCTTAATGGACAGAGCAAAAGAACTCCAGGCTGATCAGGAAAACCGGGTATGGAGAAAGTATAAAGTTATTTGTATGTAATTTGCTTTGATAGTAGATTGTTTGGGATTTAGTGCTACTTTATCATTTTACAGTGCTCTTATCCGTTCCTTGTTCTCTTTCAGGTTCTCCGGAGTTTCAAGTTGTCTGTAAATGTGGACACAAAATATCACCCAAAGATCATCGGGAGGAAAGGAGCCATCATCAGCGATATCCGCAAAAAGCACATTGTCTACATCCAGTTCCCAGACAAGGGCGATGAAAACCAGGTTTTTGTCGACATAGTCTTGCTTCCCTTTTCGTTTGACATTGCTTTTTGTCTTTTACTCGAAACATGCATTTCTGAACATTTGCTTGATGTTTTGATGTTGAAATACAATTCATTTGTATCATTTCTGCTTTTGAGCACTCAAACTCACACTAAAAAGAAAATTCCAAGCTGCAGTGCTCTGATGGCTGTGCGAGGGTTACCTTGTAAGTCCTGCCTGTTGGGATGTTACTACTACTACTACTTTATTGTTACAAGTATTCCTTTGTCGTTGAAACTACGTGTGTTGCTTTTCCACAACCGACATCAAGTGCAACACATTCATTCCATCTGTTAACCAATGCCTGAAATGCACAACAGACAACCTTCTTGTGAAGAGATTTTTGAGGGGACAATTTTGCAGCACATTTGTTTTTGTAATCTTCTGCAAAACGTTCTCCATATTGTCCTTCACGGGTCGAACTAATCAAGTACAAATCTATTGTGGCCAGTTTGGGACCCTATGATGGTGCAAGTAATTCAAGTAAATCTGAACCATATTTAACGCAACAGTATGTGTGACCATGTTATCATGGTGTGAAGTTTTGCCATCTGTATTGACCAGTGGTGTAATTTCTTCCTTCAGGCTTAATAAGCCAGTCCTTGTTGGACTGTATTGTCTGCCTCTAAGAAATTGATAAGAATTGCCTCCTTATTTGTCCCCAATTATGGTCACATGACTATTTTGGCTTTAAGTCAAGTTTTGAATTTCTTGGATTCATGCATCTCCATTTGATGCCTTCTTATCTGTTGCAACACTCGTTGGTCATCCACTGTGTGGCTTGTCAGTGAGTTGCATTTCTTCCTCTTTGATGCAGCAAACCATCTTCGAACACAGTTTACATCAATTTTACCATCTCCATATAAACTGGGTAAAGTTGTCTTAAGTATCAGTGGCACAATGAACTTAAGTAATTTGAGCACAGCCTGTTGACGAAGTTTGCTGTCAACTGTTGTGCTGATAATGGTGGAGACATGCTGGAAGAACATCTGTATCAAATTTCATTCATATAAGTCAAACGATGTAGCCCAATCGGCTGAAGTTATTGTGCAACCCTCATAATTTACTTTTTTTTTTAATTATTATTATTTCGTTTTTGTTGTTTTTTTTTAAAAAAAACTGGTCCGACAAAATGCTTTTATTTACAAGTTGCATTTAGCATAGCAGTAAACCAACCCCCTGTGGGAGTTGCAGGAAAGGTCATGTTGTTATCCTCTCCAGGGTATATGCAAGCCTTCAGAAGGTATAGTATTCACACCCCTTGACTTTTTCACATTTGTCGTGCCACAGCCTGAATTTAACATGGATTAAATTTTAGATTAAAAAAAATTGTCAACGATCTACACAAAATACCTCATTTTGACAAAGTGAAAATGTGTTTTTCGAAGTTTTTACGAATTTATTGAAATTGAAATACAGAAACATCTATAATTTACACCAGTATTCAACCCCCTGAGTAAATACTTTGTAGAAGCATCTTTGGCAGCGATTACAGCTTCGAGTCTTGTTGGGTATGTCCGTACCAGCTTTGCACATCTGGATCTGGGGATTTTCTCCAGTTCTTCCTTGCAGACTTGTTCAAGCTCTGTCAAGTTGGACGGGGAGCGTCGGTGAACTGCGATCTTCAAGTCTTTCCACAGATTCTCAATGGGATTCAAGTTTGGGTTTGGCTGGACCACTCGAGGACTTTCACGTCCTTGTTCTGAAGCCATTCCAGTGTTGCTTTGGCTGTATTTTTTGGGTCATTTTTCCTTTTGGAACATAAATCTTCACCTCAGTCTCAGGTCTTTTGCACTCTGAAGCAGGTTCTCCTCAAGGATTTGCCTGTATTTGGCTCCATTCATCATTCCCTCTATCCTTGCAAGTCTCCCAGTCCATGGTGCTGAAAAGCATCCCCATAGCATGATGCTGCCCCCACCATGCTTCCAAGTGGGGATGGTGTTAGATGGATTATGAGCTGTGCTCGGTTTGCGCCAGATGGAGAGCTTTGCATTCAGGCCGAAGAGTTCAATTTTCATCTTGTCAAGCCACAGAATCTTTTTTTTTTTCTCATTCTCTCGGAGCCTTTCATTTGCCTTTTTGCAAACTCCAGGCATGCTGTCATGTGCCTTTTCCTCAGGAGTGGCTTCTTTATGGCCACCTTGCCATAAAGCCTGGATTTGTGAAGTGCTGCAGAGATTGGTGTCCTTCTGGCAGGTTCTCCCATCTCAGCCAAGGAACTCTGTAGTTCTATCAGAGTGTTCATTGGGTTCTTGGTCACCTCCCTGACCAAGATCTTTCTTGCCCAGTTGCTCAGTTTGGTCGGACAGACAGCTCTCGGAAGAGTCTGGGTAGTTCCATCTTCTTTCCATTTCTTAATGATGGAGCTCACTGTACTCATGTATACTTTCAACACTCTATAAATTGTTTTATAATGTCTCTTCACAATTCTAGCTCGGAGTTCCACTAACAGTTCCTTGGACTTCATGGTTGAGTTTCCGGTCTGACATGCACTGTCAACTGCGGGACCTTGTATAGAAAGGTGTATTTCTTTCTAAATCATTTCCAATCAATTGAATTGGCCACACGTGGGCTCCAATCATGTTGTAGAGACATCTCAAGGATGATCAAAGGAAATTGGATGCACCTGAGCTCCATTTGGAGTGTCATAACAAAGGTTGAATAGCTTATTGATGCAAGACATTTTAGCTTTTCATTTTTAATTAATTTGTTAAAATTTCTGAAAAAGAAACTCCACTTTCACATTATGGGGTATTTTGTGGAGATTGGTGACCAAAAAAAAAAAATCTCAATTCAATCCATTTTAAATTCAAGCTGTAACAGAGCAAAATGTGAAAAAGTCAATGGGTGATATAATTTCTGAAGGCACTATAGATTACAGTAGATCTGGGCTCGGGACCGTTTGTCTGTGGGGTACGCGATGAGCATATAATGCCAAAAGAATGTTGGGTTTCCTCCCTTTCAGTTTAGCGTTAAAGAGCAGGAGCGATTTGTTAAAAAGGTAATCATGTGTTTGTGATTTAGAATATTTTTTTTTTCACTTCCAGTAGGGGTTCCCCACAAAATGTCACGATAAGCTCTTTCAACATGTTTACACAGTGTTTCTCCATGGAGGAAAAAAATCCCTTGGGGAGAGATTATATTATTAGTATTAATATTGTTTTGTAATAGCATTAATATTATGCTATTATCATGATTGTTATCACTTTTGTTTTTAATTAGATGCGGCCTTGGAGAAATGCCATGATTAGCAACATTTTAACACGGATTTTACCCAAGGCAGAAAACCCCCTTGGGGAGGGGGCCAATTCAAGTTACGACAACTTCCATCATGTGACACCCCCCTCCCCCAATCCCCAGTCAAGTTTGTTTTAGATTGGTTTAGTAACGACTGAATGCATTATGGTCAGACCCAATTGTGTATTTTAGTCTGATGAAGATTGGCTCAATCACCATCTATTAATGAAAATCACAATAGATTCACCTCTCGTATGCTAAACATCCACTGTGACTGATGAATAAATTGTGACTTTTGAAATTTTGTCTTGTCTCAAAATTAAGATACAACTTGGTTGTGAATACCTCTAACCTTGTTTTGTTTATATCTTTTAAAAAAATTAACTTGTTTTGCTTTTTTTTCGGAGGTCTTGCATGAGCTAATGTGTTTATATAAAAAGTAAGTATTTGGACTGGTGTCAACACTGAAGACTTTTAAAAATTAGTTTATTTTCAATTAATATGGCAATATATTATTCCACTTAAATGTCCACGATTTGTTGTTTTTGTACAGAATGTGATTACCATCACTGGTTACGAAAGCAACGCACTTGCCGCTCGTGATGATATACTCAAGATCGTGTCCAACTTTGAGGAGATGATCAGTGAAGATATTAAGCTGGATTCCCGTGTCCACTCTCGGCTTATTGGATCACGTGGAAAAGTCATCCGCAAGATTATGGATGAGTATAAGGTGTGTTATATAATTTCCTCATTTACAACTTCCCTTTGTTAGACAACTACATGACATGTTACACTGATTCTCATGAGTGAGTACGAGATCCACTTGCTCTCATTCTCCATAAATCTAAGATTTCAAACTCACCATTGCTCCTTTTTTTCACCTTTTCTTATTCTCTTTTCTTCTTTCCATTCAATTACATTCTTTCTTCTACTCTTTCAAAGTGGCAATTTGCTGCCACCACATGTTACCTCTAAAACTTTCATGTGTCCTTTTTTTTTCATGATCCTGATTGCCTGTACCCCTTGTTACTATCAGG
>NC_140964.1:106225119-106335119 GCF_056783735.1 Eptatretus burgeri | reverse complement strand
TAGTGAAGCAAATGTTAACTCTGTCATTGCTCCCAGTCTATCATGTGGTGAAGCTGGAAATGCAGGAAACGTTAAAATGGATGCTTTACGAGAGACCCCCAAAGTACTGTATACCTCCACGCCGTTGGAGGTCGATAACACCGTGACGGTTGAGGGAAGCGATATCGCTGCATCCACTGATGGTGTTTCCGTTTCATCAACTCCCCCGGTTATTTCCGTTACTTCACCAGGAGATGTTTCCACAATGGAAGAGCACATAGACGTCGTAACCAGTACAGATCCGTGTATTAATACTGACGGCAGTATCGATATGCAGGAGAGTACAAGCTTGTGTGACTCAAAAACTAAAACTGACTCTGACGAATCTGACCTGGAGGAAGCAAACAGGAACAGTCAGGTGGAAACTGTGGAGAAGCTGACCAGTCAAGGTCCCACCACCCCCCCCCCCGAACAAATAAGACTCTTCTTACAAAATACATGCAGGAAACGCAATATAAACCTGATGGAATACTTTCCAGATCTACCATCCTTCCTTGAGTGTGCTCAGGCTATCGTACGTAAGCCTGACTTATTCGGTTTCCACCAGACACACTGTCACCGCTTAAAAAAATTGATTTTCAAGGCGAAAAGGGATTCTAATCAATTATCCCACTTCTGATCTTATTCTTAGAAGCTACTATTTTCCTCATGGCCAGTTTCAAGATTGGAACAATAAATGTTAATGGTGGAGGGAGTCCAATCCGCAAGATCCAAATTAAACAGCTGGTAGAGGTCAACGGTCTTGACATAGCTTTGTTACAAGAAACCTATGCTGTCCGATCTGTTCAGGCTCAGTGGCAACTATTTATGGACAAGGAATATTTCTTCAGTAACAACTCCACGTCGAAGGCAGGCATCATGTTTGTCTTAGGGAAACATTTCCATCCGTCCAGCCTTAAATTTATGAGTGTTATTGATGGACACCTTGCCTCTGTGACCTTCTCTATCAATCAGGTCAAGTTCACAATTCTCAATGTGTATGCTCCAAGCAAGAATGACGAGCGGATCTCCTTTTTTGCCGAGCTGAGAAAATTCCTGCAAACACTGGATTTGCAGACTTGTCTAATTATTGGTGGTGATTTTAACTGTACTGTTAATGCTTCATGTTACCGGAACTGGCCGGAACCCCAACCATGTACCGCAAAACTTTTTGCAAACATCATTGTGAAATGTAATCTCCATGATATTTGGCACATACAGCACCCTTCTGATCAGTCTTAGACATGGTGTCGTTGTTTAAACAACCACATCTCACTCGCAAGGCTTGATCGCATCTATGTAAATTCTCATTTATGACATGGAGTTTATAAATCCAATATCATGCCTTCTGGTTTCTCTGACCATTCCCGAGCTCCAGTCTTAATTCAACTCTCTAAACCACGTCCAGGGAGCTCCCATTGGAAATTCAATAATAGTTTACGAGAAAACCTCAACTTCATTCAGGGCTTTGAATCATTCTGGACGGCTCTTCTATAACAGAAGTTAAGCTGTTCCATTAACCCGCTGATATGGTGGGATTTATTAAAAACCAAAATTAAAGGTTTCTGTCAACAGTAGCAGTTTTTCCAAACAAGGGCTGACCATGAAGTTTAAAAAAAAATTACAATTAGAGATTTTACAACTCCAACGAGTCATCGGACTAAATAATAGAAACATACAAAAAACTTTAACTGAGAAACAGTCCTTATTAAAGGAAATAACCGAGAGGAATGCATGTGGTGCCTTAGTTCGGATGAGGGAGCGACACCTGAATGAGGCTTACGTACCAACCAAGTACTTCTTTTCCTTAGAGAAACGTCTTCCCAGTAAACAGCTTTCTCAGCTGCGATTGGCAGATTCATCCATTACCTTCACACAATCAGAAATCAAACTTTTCGTGAAAGAATACTTTTCGAACATATTGTTACAGATCTCGCCCGCCCGCTTGCGGGCAGCCGCTTTTAGCCGAATCGCGGCCGTACGCCCACCGGACGAGCAATCCAGTCGCGGCTTTCCGGATCAACGCCGAAAACCAGCCACGGGTGTGTTTTTAAGCACACCATAACCTTGTCCGTACTCTACCCGCGTGCTACAGGGTCAATCGCCGAATTGTCGATGTACCTAATTAATCGCGTGGGTAGATTACCGAGAGATTTACCTCAACGGGACCGCTTAGAAACGAGCCGCTTAAGCAGCTCGCTTCCTTTTGGGATAACCGAGCGGGGTATTATCGTGCAGTCCCGTTGGACCCGATCACTATACCGGCTATTTAAAAACCAACTACATTCCGAGTGCAAGATGGCAGCTCAACTAAGGAAAAGACGCAACAAACAGGGTACGTTTAAACAGGCACATTTATTTAATACAAGGCAATGCAATTGATGGGGATGATGCAGTGGGGGAAGGGGAGAAGGAGAGGAAGAGCAAACAAAAGCCAACAGCCGATTACCATAATTATTATTCACAAGCACTTATGCAGTTTTACTTAGAGATGGCGCCACAAACACACACACAAACACCCAGAAGACAATGAAAGGAAAACGGGACCGGGTGGTGAGCTCCACGCGCCAGTGTCCTCCACGATCTGACCCAGAGCGACGACCGAGCTCCCTCCAGCTCTCTCCTCTCCTCAGCACGCCTCCCCGAGACTCACGGACTCCAAGCTCCGCGCGAGACTGCGAGAGCCAGCCCCCACAACCACGACCCAGCCACAAACGGCCACAACCACTCTGATGACTCGGACCACTCTTTTCTTGTCACAACGGTGACGACTCTCCCACTCTTCTTCTCAGCGCTCGCGTTCCGCCGCTTTATATTCAAGCCCCGCCCCTTTTCAACTCCCGCCCTTCCTTCCAGAACATGCGGGAAACTTCCATAAGGAAGCGTTTTCCCACCAAATTAGGGACACGCGCCACTGCGGTAGTTGTCTTGGTTCTTCTCTTTGTCCTTCGCAGGGTGAAATCCACCACGGAGATGCCATTCGTTCAGGGGAGGGGGGAAAGGGGGGGCCGCGTGCTTTCCCTCGACGAAGGCCAGGCCTCTGGCAACCGTGTGCCGAGGTAGAAAACGCGGTGGTGGTTGAGGAGGCGTGGTGGTTGTGGTTGAGGCGATCGTGGTTGGTGGTTGAGGTGATTGTGGTTGTAATGGTGGCGTGGTTGGCGTTGTGTGGTGGTCGTGAGGGTGGTGTGGTTGGGCGCATGTGGTTAAGGTGGTTGTGTGAAGGCGGTGGTGGAGAAGGTGTTGGTGGTGGCGGTGGTTGTTGTAAAGCGGTTGATGAGAGCCAATGTTGGTGGTGGAGGTGGTGGTTGTGAAGCGGTTGGTCCAAAATAACGACAGTAGAAGAAAAACGGCTAACTCAAAGATCATAGCGATTATCACACAAATAATTCCCATGAGACAACGGTGGGGAAATCTATCTGAACACAGACTTATCGGCATACCTAAACTAAGGACCTAAATGGTGGTCTGCGAATTTCCACAGCCGTAACACTAACCCCTCCCCTTTTTACAGACTCGTCCCGAGTCGTCCAATTTTCGTGTGCCATCATGTGTAAGTTTCCCCTTGTACATTTTATCTTCGGATCCCTGAGTGCGACATTTAGTGTATTCGTGTCTCAAAAATAAATAACCTATGGGTTACTAACTAAACAAACTCACTCATGCAGACGACTTAAATAAATTGCTGGCGCTACGACAAACAGGCAGGGGAAGTTTGGAAGTTTTACCAGAAGGGGGTTGTTGGCGGACCTTGAGCGCCCTGCGGAAATGTGGTGGGGGCAAATCGCAGAGAGAGCAGGGGGGCGAGGCTGGAGAGGAGACCGTAGAAGACAGAAAGACCACCGACCAACCTGTGGTGAATGAGTGAGAGGCCCAGAGACTCAACCTCATTGCGGGAGATGCCAATGATCCGAAATACCTTGGTTTCTACAGCGTGAAGCCGAGAAAGGTGGGAGGCAGGAGCACCAGCCCAGAGGGGAGAGCAGTACTCCATCAGACTGCGGACAAAAGCTTTGTAAGTGGTCAGGAGCTCAGGTGGGCCGAGGAAGGACTTTGCACGATAGAGGATTCCCAGTCGGCGACTGGCTTTGGAGGCGAGGTTTGAAATGTGGCTTTCCCAGGAAAGGTCATGGCAGATAGTGAGACCCAGAAGCTTGAAAGAAAGGACTTCTTCCAGAGGATTGTTGAGAAAGTGGATGGGGGGGGGAGGGGGGAGTTTCTAAACTGTCCTTTCGAAGAGACATAGTGAGAGTGTGAGATTTGTCTGGATTGAAAGACACGTTCCACGTGTTGGCCGAACATGTTTTGGCCGAGTTTACCAAGTCACATGACTGCGGCTTATCTAACCACTACCAATCTCCATGTTAAGCAAATTCCCCCTTAGCCACCATTTGAAACCATCAGGAGCAAGCAGGATGAGTTGGAGACCAAACCAGCTTAACAAGTATATTGTAAGAAAGGCACATACTGTGTGTACAAGGCAAGCAGCAGCACTAATCCGCATTACTCACTATGTTGCACACGTGACCCATGCAATGTTTGGGTGCATATTGTCAACTTACCGATATAATTAGGGCCTGCGTTTTTTTCCAAATGGCTCACCCCGGATAGCATAACCCAGCGCAGCAGTTCCGCAGCCTGCCGGAACATTGGTGTCACTGCCAGCGCCGCTATCCACACAAAGTATCCCAGGGTATGTCTGCACCATGAGCCACACCAACCAAGCACCAAGCCACTGAGAGAGACCATGAGCGAGACAACAAAAGGCACTGGGAGACACCAAGACTCAAAATCACTGGGCTTTTATCATCCGTCCCCTGGTGCGTGGCTCCACCTCGTGTCACTCCTGATCCGAATATTTGCATTCCGAACCTGGCACCTGGCACCTGGCTCGAGGACGTATAATTATTGTTGTTGTTGTTGTTGCCATCTTCTTGCTATTGGCCTTTACATATTAGATCTGATTGGTGCCTTCCATTCCCCTCCCCTCATGCTGTGCTGCCCTCCCCTCCTCTGCCCTTTTCTCACACTGCCCTCCCCTCACAGTCCTCACGCTGCCCTCCCATCACACTGCGCTCACCTCACGCTGCCCACCCCTACCCTCTCCTCATGCTCCTTCCCCTCCCCTCGTGCTGCCCTCCCTCCCCTCACACTGCCCTCCACTCCCCTCACACTGCCCTCCCCCTCCCCTCACACGTCCCTCCCCTCCCCTCACCCTGACCTCCCCTCATGCTGACCTCCCTCCCCTCCACTCATGCTCCCCTCCCCTCCATTAACAAGCCCCTCTCTTCCACCCATGCTCCTCTCCCCTCCACTCGCGCTCCCCTCCCCTCCACTCGCGCTCTCCTCCCCTCTCCTCACGCTTACTCCCCTCCCCTCATGCTGACCTCCCCTCTTCTCCCCTCTCTTCCCCTCACGCTGACCTCCCATCCCCTCCACTCATGCTCCCCTCCACTCATGCTCCCCTCCACTCCATTCACGCTCCCCTCTCCTCCACCCATGCTCTCCTCCCCTACCCTCCACTCACGCTCCCCTCCCCTCTCCTCACGCTGCCTTCCCTTCTCCTCTCCTCACGCTGCCTTCCCTTCTCCTCTCCTCACGCTGCCTTCTCTTCTCCTCTCCTCACGCTGCCTTCCCTTCTCCTCCCCTCACGCTGCCTTCCCTTCCCCTCTCCTCCCCTCATGCTGCTTTCCCTTCACCTCCCCTCACGCTGCCCTCTTTTCCCCTCCCCTCCCCTCACGCTGCCCTCTTTTCCCCTCCCCTCCCCTCACGCTGCCCTCTTTTCCCCTCCCCTTCCCTCACGCTGTCTTCCCTTCCCCTCCTCTCCCCTCATGCTGCCTTCTCTTCCCCTCCCCTCTCCTCACTCTGCCTTCCATTCCCCTCCCCTCCCTCCCCTCCCCTCACGCTGTCCTCCCTTCCTCCCCTCCCCTCACGCTGCCTTCCCTTCCCTCCCCTCCCTTCCGCTCATGCTGCTTTCCCTTCCCTTCCCCTCTCCTCATGCTGCCTTTCCTTCCCCTCCTCTCCCCTCACGCTGCCTTCCCTTACCCTCCTTTCTCCTCACACTGCCTTCCCTTCCCTTCCATTCTCCTCACGCTCCATTCCCTTCTCCTCTCCTCACGCTCCCTTCCCTTCCCTTCCCTTCCCCTCCCCTCATGCTGCCTTACTTTCCCATCTCCTCGCGCTGCCTTCCCTTCCCCTCCACTCCCCTCACACTGCCTTCCCTTCCCTTCCCCTCCCCTCATGCTCTCTTCCCTTCCCCTCCCCTCACGCTCCCTTCCCTCCCCCTCCCCTCCCCTCACCCTCCCTTTCTTTCCCTTCCTCTCCCCTCGCGTTGCTTTCCCTTCCCCTCACGCTGCCTTCCTTTCCCTTCTCCTCCCCTCACACTGCCTTCCCTACTGCCTCTCTTCCCTACTGCCTCTCTTCCCTACTGCCTCTCTTCCCTCCTGCCTCTCTTCCCGCCCCTACCCCCTCCTCTCTCGCCTCTACCCCTTCCCCTCCCTTTGAGTTCTCGCCAACATTCCCACAGCAAAACGGGCCTGTTCATACAGGCGAGCTCAAAATGTCAGATAAGCAGAGTACGTGGGAAGTATGCTGTGCAAAAGAGAATGGCAGTGCTGTGGAAATTGATATCTGACTTGACCTGCCAAGTTTCTGATGCCCCCATTACACTCATTACCATTTCCATTAATTTCCCACCAAATGGCTTTCAGTGCTCTCAACTGCGAATGAATCAGCATTGCAATTTATTTAATGGGAGGAAGAAGGTTAAGTTGTGCCTTCTGTATTCACCAAAGAATGTATTTCATGAAATGGTTGCTCATCATTGTTTCAGTGTGTAGCATGGTAATGACACTATTAATGTTGTTTTGGACCTGCTCAGCTCAATCACCCTCACTTTCCTTCTCATTCCACTACCCTGATGCTGTGTTGTGCAGGTTGAGATCCGCTTCCCACAAGCAGGTGCTGAAGACCCCAACATAGTCACAGTCATCGGTCTTCCTGAAGATGTGGATAATGCTATTGACCACTTACAGGACCTGGAGGACACTTATGTGAGTTTTTTTTTGAGCCTTGAAGATTTTTCCACTCACCAGAGGAGAGGGTATTGCATTTGGGTCTGTACCTGTCCTCTGTCCTGTCCTGTCTGTCTGTCCGCGCAGAACATGAGTGTTTTTAACTA
This sequence comes from Eptatretus burgeri, assembly GCF_056783735.1. NCBI lineage: Eukaryota > Metazoa > Chordata > Myxini > Myxiniformes > Myxinidae > Eptatretus > Eptatretus burgeri. The sequence continues at coordinate 106,327,924 of NC_140964.1, read as the reverse complement.
CAATCACTTCTCAGATTGAGATGAATTTTTCACCATTGGAGCGACTACTCATCTAGAATGTTTTAATGATAATTATGACATCATAGGTCACGTGATGGTCACGCAGCCACGTTGGAAAAAAAGGAAAAACTTTAGACCTCCATCTCTGAAACCGCACCAAGGAAAAAAATTGAAACTTGGCACATGGCAAGTACTCTTCATGGGGAATTTGTGATATATGTATGTATGAAAAAAAAATATATATATATATATATATATATAAACATATGGACATATCTAATGATGTCATAGGTGCCTTCATTATGACATCATAATTGCATTACATAGAACGCTAGGTGTAATCAGTATGAAAATTTTTGGTGGTCATCTCGGGTTAAATTCGTCGACAGAACAAAATTGGATGGCATCATCAGTCGTGTGGTTCGACAGCCATATTGTTTGAAAATTGATTGTTCTGGTTTCTGGTTTGGAGCGTCGGCAGGTCTTTTTCACGGCTCTCTGCTGACGATGCCAAAGTTAAGTTTCCGGTTGTCATATGTCCCGTTTTAACTGTTTATTTTCTCACCTCCATGTTACTGTGTGTTCCGAGTTCGCTTTTGTTTCAAACATTGTGCTATTTTGTGAGTTTACATCGATTTTGTCTTACTGGGTTGCTTGAGTCATACCCATCCTTCCCCTCTTGGTGTACGATCATGTTTATTTGTATTTTCTCCCCATTATCTTCAATTCCTTTCTTCCCCACTTTCCCAACGTCCCCCATCCCTCCCAACTAAACACTCTGTTTCTTGTCTTGAATCCAAAAATAAATAATAAAAAACTACCTTTCTCCTTGCATACCCACGAGTCCCGATCATTATTCTTCTTCTTATTATGATTATTATTCTTCCTCCTGCCGGCACACCATCTTTTTTCTACTGAGCTGACCTTCTCTCGCCATGACCTTCACAATTTCTTCCTACAACCTTCCATTCCCGAATCTTACCTGATCATCAAAAATCCATCGAAAATCAATAACCTTCCTTGTATCCTTTCGATCTATACACCTCCTGTAACCACGTGTCTCTCTACTCTGCATGGTACTTTTCATTGACCCAACAGCTTCACACTGCATTTGCAGTTCCAAATTCACCACACACTTCCACGATTTTACTTCAACCTTTCCTTTTCCGAATGTTACACAATCCTTATTTGAAATAAATAAATTCACTTTTGACTATACACCTCCCATAGCCACGTGCTTCTTCCGTAACTACGTGATCTGTTTCCACCTCCTGCGTTTACCGATCCAATTTCACCATTCACCTCACGATCTTTTTCTGAAACACTTCCATGACCTAATCTGATGAAAACTCTCTCAAACAATAATAATAAAAACAATCTCTTATATTGCTTCATCTTCCTCTTTCACACATGTGGTACTCTTAACTGTATCATAATGCACTACTCTTCTACTATTTAAACAGACTGCCCCCCCCCCAGCACCACAGAGCCTTTTCTCCTCCTCATCCAGCCCCCTCCCCGAGCTATTATGCAATCCCCCACACTCTTTCAACAACTCTCCTTACGTCCTCCCCCCTCTCCTCCCATTTCCTCCCCTCCCACCCCCTGCACCCAAAGCCTCCTCCCTCCCTCTTCATAAACAGTGTGGACCTCAAATATCCAGGGCCTTCGCTCAAACCTTTCAGATCTTTCCATACAGGTTGCCATTGACAAACCAGACATCATTTGCCAAACAGAAACTTTCCTCCCTCAAGACGTCTCTGACTCCCAAGTATCTCTCCCTGGTTACTCCCTCCTTTGGTAAGACAGACCTGAGCCTCGTCCTGGTGGAGGAGTTTCTCTCTTCATCAAAAACTCTATTCCTCACTCTCCATGCACTGCCCTCACTCCCCCACACCCCCAGGAATACCTCTGGCTATGGCTTCCCCTCCACTCCCACCTCAAGTTTATATGTGTACTGTACCGGCCACCAAACAGTGATGACTCTATCTTCACCTCACTTTCCAAAAACATGGGCCAACTTCTATCTTCTCATCCAAACTCCCTCTTCCTCATATGTGGTGACTTCAATTGCCATCATACCAGTTGGCGAGGTGTGGGTACCTCTCTCACCTGTCATGGCACTTCAGCAAAAGCTTTCTGCGACTCATTGGGACTGACTCAATCGGTCAATTTCCCAACCCGGATTTCAACCAATGGTACTCCATCTCTTCTGGATCTGATTTTGACAAATTTCCCTGAAAATATCTGCTGCTCTTCCTCCGCTGCAATCGGTTCTTCTGACCACGTCCTTGTCAAATTGGACATCTCTCTGGCTATTATCAGAGAACCACCTCACCGCCGTCAATCTGGCATTTCACTCAAGCCAACTGGCAGAGTCTCCAAGCAGCCCTCAAACTTATAGACTGGTCTCCTATCGCTACTTTCTCCACGTCAACTCATCCTGGGAATGCTTTCAAAGAAACTTGTTTCCCTCATGCACAGATTTATCCCCTCTCGTCTTCAGTTGTCCTACTCTTCCTCCCGCCCATGGTTCACTGAAGTTTGTGACGAGGCAGTTGTCCTGAAACAACTTCCCTTTGCCTCGTCGAAACAAACCCAACTGAGGGTAATCTCAGTTCCTTCCATAAAGTTCAGAACAAGTGTGTATCTACCCTCAGGAGAGCCAGAAAACAACATCTCTGAGCAAAAGTCTGAACTTTCAAACCTCTCTCCCTCCTCCAAATCCTGGTGGCATGTAATCAAATCTGTTTCTGGTGTATGTTCCTCCTCCATCCCCTCCCTTACCTCAAATGGCCACAGTGCTGATACCGCACGTGAAAAGGCTGAATGCCTAAACTCAGTGTTTGCATCGAAATATTGTGTCAAAAACCCATCGCTTTCTCTACCCACCTTACCCAGTCGCACCCAACTGTTCCTGGACTCGGTGTCCTTTTCTCCTGACAAGGTGCAGAGCTTGCTGTTGTCAAACCTCATCTCAGATTCTGCAACCGGTCCAGAGGGCATCAGCCCACGTGTCATAAAAACCTGCTCCTCTGCACTTGCTCACCCTCTCTCTGTTCTATTCACCCTCTCATTTGCTCAAGGTCATCAGCCCTCTGCTTGGAAATCAGCAAACATTACTGCCCTGCATAAAAAGGTGCAAAACAGATCCCTGCAACTACAGACCAATCAGCCATCTCCAAGTAATCAGCAAGGTTATGGAAATATCATCGCTTCAGACATTAAATCCTTCCTCTTCTCCAATGGCCTGATTTCCGATCATCAATTTGGTTTCAGACCAGGTCACTCGACCCTGGATATGCTGCTTCTGCTCTCCCAACAATGGATGGAGGAACTCAATGCTCGACATGAAATCAGACCCACATCCCAAGACATATGGCGTGCTTGACATGGTCTGGCACCCTGCCCTGCTCACCAAACTCTCTTCCTGTTGTATCCAAGACCATCTCCACTCATGGCTCGCAGACTTCCTCTCCTGTCACAGTCAACGTGTAGCCCTAAATGGAGTTTTCATCCCCTCTTCCTGTCCAGGCTGGAGTTCCTCAAGGTAGTGTTCTGGGCCCTGTTCTTTTTCTGGTTTTTATCAATGATCTCTCTGACTCCATGGAAAATCCTCTTTATCTCTTTGCTGATGATTTGTTTATCTCTGCCATACCATCTGTCATCCCTCAAACCGGCATGCAGCAGCTTCTTCGCTCACTGCAGATCTGGGTAAAATCACAAGCTGGTGGAGCATGTATTTCAATCCGGACAAATCTCACACCCTCACAATGTCTCTCCAAAAGGACCATTTAGAACCCCCCCTCCCCCATCCACTTTCTCAACAATCCTCTGGAAGAAGTCCTTTCTTTCAAGCTTCTGGGTCTCATTATCTGCCATGATCTTTCCTGGGAAAGCCACATTTCAAACCTGATCTCCGAACCCAGTCACCGACTGGGAATCCTCCATCGTGCAAAGTCCTTCCTCGGCCCACCTGAGCTCCTGACCACTTACAAAGCTTTCGTCTGCAGCCTCATGGAGTACTGCTCTCCCCTCTGGTCTGGTGCTCCTGCCTCCCACCTTTCTCGGCTTCAGGTCAGGTCAGGTATGGGAGCATGTGCCAGAACAGCGCGTCACTGCGTCCACTTTCCGCCGGTACTCCGGGGGCCTCCGTCTGGCCATCCCCCAGGCAGATGCCAGGCCCATCCCCATCTCATTGAGATGATGGTCAACCTGCTGCAACCACGAGGCACGTGGTCGGCCCACTGGTCTCCTCCACTCACGAGACTCCCCCGCTGAGAGAATCTGGTGAGCAGGATCAGCGTCAGGAAAACGAGCCACATGTCCATACAGCCGCAACTGATGCTCACGGACTATGCAGGTAACATATCTCATCTGAGTCTCCCTCAGCAACCGCTCATTGGACACAAAATCCGACCAGCGATAGCCAAGGATTCTCCGAAGAGACCTGGTACCAAAGGAATTAAGTCTCCATCTCAGATCCTTGGTCAGAGTCCAACTCTCGCATCCATAATGCAAGACTGGAAGAACCAAGGACCTGAAGACTTGGACTTTGGTCCTCCCGCACAGGTACCGGCAGCGCCACACCCTATGATCCAGTGAATCCATGACTCCCCAGGCCCGACCCAGACGTCTCTTGACCTCTGACTCACAGCCAGCAGAGACATGAATATCACTGCCAAGGTCCGTGAATCTCTCCACGACCTCAACATCCTCACCACAAACAGACACAGACAGGACAGCAGCATCCAAGATGTCAGCGAAAGCCTAGATCTTAGTTTTGACCCAAAAAACCCGTACTCCCAGTGGCTCCGACTCCTCATTCAGCCCCTCGAGGGCCCCCAAAAGGATATATAAAGTCTCCGCAAAGATGACTGCATCATCTGCAAAGTCAAGGTCCGTGATCTTGACATTCCCAAACGATGCACTGCAGCTTGATCTCTCCGACATCCTCCCTAAAAACCAGTCCATACAAGTGCTGAAAAGTGTGGGGGCCAGTACACACCCCTGACGAACTCCAGTAACAACTGGAAATAAGTCAGAGATGGCACCACCACACTTCACAGCACTCTAAGTACTAGAGTAGAGTTCAGACATCAGATCGATCAGTTTTGGTGGCACCCCACGAAGACCAAGAATTCTCCAGAGGACATCCCGATTCACTGAATCAAACACTTTACAGAGATCAACATAGGCTGCAAGCAGCCCCTGCCGAAACTCTCATCTGCGTTCGGTGAGGACACGAAGAGCAAGGATACGGTCAATCGTTGACCTCTTTGGTGAAAAGCCTGACTGCTCTGGACGCTGGTGCTCAAGCAGATGGTAGCGAACCCTATCAAGAATGATCCGAGCAAAGACCTTGCCCAGCACTGAGATCAGCGTCACCTCAGTAGTTGTTGCAGTCTTGGCGATCACCCTTCCCTTTCCAGAGAGGAACAACAAGGCCCCTCTTCCAATCAGTTGGGATGATGCCTGTGTTCCAGGCAGAGCACAAAACTGCATTCAACAACACGAGTGCAGCATTTCCACCAGCCTTGAGAAGTTCAGCATGGATGCCACAGATCCCTGGTGCTTTGCCTCGTTTCAACCGGTTCACCGCAGCCCGTGTTTCCACAAGCGAAGGTGGACCACAGTTGATTCAATGGTCAGCAACAGGGATTGTAACACCCTTGACGTCCAACTCGACAGCTGGGGGATCAGCCCGGTACAACCGCTCAACGTAACCAGCCCAGCGGGCCTTCACTTCAGACTCCTCTGTCAAGAGCCTACCACCCTCTGCTCTAACTGCAGTGCTCCGAGGGATGGGCTTGGATGAACGCAATGCGCGAATTCCCCTGTAAGCGGGACGAGAATCACCTGTCCACAGGTGATGCTCTACCCCCTCACAGATTCCTCGCACATAGGCCTCCTTGTCCAGCCTCAGTGCACGTACAGTTTTACGCCTCAGCTCCCTGAACAGCTCAGCTCTGCCATCAAGCCTGGCCCTGTGACTCTGGTCAATGGAATTCAGTGTCCCTTGAGAGATAAAATTCTTCTTTGCCCTGCGGTGAGTTCCAAGACATCCACCGGCAACATCAAGGACGGTGGTCTTGAAGGCACTCCACAACTCTTCAGGACCCCCCAAAGCACCCAGACCCCCCTAAGTGTCCACTCAGCCTGTTCGCAAAGTCCTCAGATACTCTCTCATCCCTGAGCTTGCCAACATCCAGCCTCGGCTGGGATGGTACCATTCTCCAGGATTTAAGATGCAGCTTTGGAGTTGCTAAAACAAGCCTGTGGTCAGTATTGAGGAACTGAGCACTCCCGTAGACCCTGCAGTTCTGGATCATCCTCCAGCGACCGTCAATGAGGACATGGTCAATCTCCTTTGCCGCACCGCCAGCATTGGAATACCATGTCCAGCGATGAGCTTGTGGGCGCTGAATCCATGAACCAGCCACCCTAAGTCCATGACTTCTTGCAAAGTCAAGGAACTTAGTGCTATTCTGGTTCATAGTTCCTGACCCATGGGGACCAACACATACCTCATAACCATTGCTCTCAGTTCCAGTCGATGCATTGAAATCCCCCAAAACTAGAAGTGTATCTCGTCTGGGGCACTGATCAACCACAGACTCGAGCGTGGCATAGAATGCATCCTTCACGATGAGATCACTCGCCTCAGTCGGAGCATAAACAGAGACCAGGAAATGACACCCAAGGAGTGACGAATCCTTAATCTCATAATACGCTCGTTGACCGGTGTTACCTCAATTATCATTGGGGTCAGCTTATTGGACACAGCTACAGCAACTCCTTGGGTATGGTAACCATCAGAGCTACCAGACCAATAGTAGCTGCAACCACCCACCATTATCTCGCCGCAATCCGATCTCCGAACCTCAGAGAGTGCTGCAATACCGATGTCCAAACGCTTGAGCTCAGATGATAACAGGGACAAGTGATCATCCTCTCTTAGGGATAGGACATTCCAGGCACCCACCCGAAGGGACCGCCTCAGGTTAACCCAAGGAGACCGCCGTCTGGTGGACGACACCTCAGCACCACTCCGACACACTCTCCTGCAATCTGACCCAGAGATGTTACCCCGTGGTTTCCCTCCTATCATCAAATATTGGGGGTCCCGAAGGCTTTGCCCCAATCCCATCATCCGGTGAGCTGCCCTGCGAAGGGAAGCTGCACAGGAAGGTACTCCCACGGAGTGGGTTTTCAAATTTTTTTGCGTTTTTGTGTTTTGCGGAATGAAGGGTTTTACGGTGGCGGAGTGCAAATCCTGCCACCAACCTCCTGATAAAAAAGTAACCCAACTGCAGGAGGACGTCCGCAGACACAGTTGGGCACTAGATATGGATGGCCGTTGGCTCACAAGGAGCTCCTCCGCCCTTTCTCTGTTCCCCACTGTTTTGTCCTTCTCGGCTTCACGCTGTGGAAACCAAGGCATTTCTGATCATTGGCATCTCCCGCTATGAGGCTGAACCTTTGGGCCTCTCACTCTCTCACCACAAGCAGGCCGGTGGTCTTTCTGTCTTCTACTGTCTCCTCTCCAGTCTCGCCCCCCTGCTCTCTCTGCGATTTGTCCCCACCACATTTCCTCAGGGCGCTCAAGGTCCGCCAACAACCCCTTTCTGGTAAAATGACCAAAATCACGAATCACCTCTCACCTTCACTCTTTCATTCCTCTTTTTCCCCACCTTTGGAATAAACTCCCTCACTCTATTCAATCCCATTCTTCCCTCCAGGCCTTCAAAACAGCTGTTCACCACCACCTCTTATCATCCCCCATCCAAATCTTCGATCTTTTCTACCCCCGTTAATCCACGCAAGCCCACTTCCTTCGAATTCCCTGTTTTCCTTCCTGAAAGTCCCTGTAATGTTCATCTTGTGTTCCCCATGTTCCCTGCCCCATCCCTCTCCCTTCCACAGATCTCCTAATGTCTCTGTTCCCCACTGTTTTGTCCTTCCCTTTCCCGCCCCTCTTGTCTCATACCCCCCTTGATGTGTGTTGTGTGTTAGCTCTCATACGAGCCTCGACAAGGTAAACAACAATAAAATAAAATAATTTTTAAAACCCTTCAAAAATCATCATCTCTGAAACAGCTGAACAGATCAAGGGGAAATTTTACTTGTATGACCACCTATCGATGAGGACCAAAACGTTCACACATAACATCATAGGTCACAGTTTTGCAGCCATATTGGAGTTACCCTAAAACGTATAAACATCTTCTCCAGATGGCTGATCAGATCGAGGAGAAACTTTACACAAGTGTTCCCCAATCCTTGGGGATACTAGGGTATTCACGAATAACTAGCTGAAACCCCGTCACAGACGGATTCCGTTCATTCAACCACCCTCACCAGCTCACACACACTCAAGGGACATGGACTGGACAGGGTGTGCTTGCCCCCGCCTACTCATCCCCCGCCCCTGCCCCATCCCCCCCCGCCCCTGCCCCATTCAATCTGCTTACCCCCGCCCAAAAATGTAATTACCCCAGCCCCGCCTCTTCACTCCCCACCCCCCGTCTATTGATTCCCCGCCCCACTTGCCCCCGGGCCCCCACCCCCTGTCCACCCCCTCACACTCAACTCCGCCTCATTCAACCCAGCCCCCACCCCCTTTCCCCCTGTCTCCCGCTTTCAATTTGCTTACCTCCGCCCAAAAATTTGCTTACCTTGCCCCCCGCATCTTCACTCCCTGCCCCCGCCTCTTCACTCCTCGCCCCCATCTCAATGAAAAGTGTTTATTCTGCTTCAGAGTTGAAGTTTGACTATTGCCACTATGCGCGATTCACTCTTACAGGTACGAAGTTTCTTTCAGTCCAGGTCACAGTACCAAGAAAAACGTGACGCGACCGCTTGGAGGAGCACAAAATTGGTCCTTCAGTATTAATATATAGATTGATTGATGATTGATGATAGGTCACATGATCTGGAAGCCATGTTGCATTGAGCAAAAATCTTTTAAAAAATTATTTCTCTTGAACTGCTTCATCAATCGACGTGAAAGTTCACAATTATGATGTAGTGGTGATGGGAATATACATTTTTAATTCCAACCTGATGGGGTGCATGGTCTCGCAGCCAGAATTATTTGATTTTGTTGAACTGGGTTTTTTGTTTTGTGTTTTATTTTGTTGTTGAATAAGGCTCTCTTGGCTGCAGCTGGATGGGTTTGAGGGTGGAGGAGGAGCACCTGAAACCCTAATCCTATCCATGACTTCATCTTCGCTTTTTGCTTGTTTGGGTTCCTTCTGATTACTCAAATGCAGGACTGTACCTATTTGGTCTTCCATTTGATTTGAATTGAATTAATTTTAATCCCATTCTGAATTAAATTGAATCATAAAAAATGTATTGGTCAGGATCAGGTCTCCATTCAAAGTGGGACATCTTTGTACCCAGTCATCACTGCCAGCAGTTATAAAGTGGCAGTTCTAATTATGTCTGTTATTAATTAACACACCAGTACACAAATGCCACACAAAACAAGTCCTGGTGAGGGTCTCTAATCTCTGATTGCTCTTGATTGTTGTTATCTTTTATTTTGAGTTATCATCAGACTTTAATTTGACAGGTCAGTAAGGGAGTTTGATTTCCAAAATGATGAGGCATAGGAAGGTATATTGTACCTTTGGTGCTTGCATATGAGCCTGTCTACATGGCACAATTAGCTCTCAACTATTTTTTCTTTTTGTGCAGATGATGGATGTGGTGGATTATGAACAACCCCCTTCCGTTGTGCTGCCTGTGATGACTGAGCAGGAAAAGGGCGATCCTAAGGGCTTCATGGTCCGAAACGCGCCTTGGGATCATAGTGACACCAGGGTGAGTGGTTTTATCATTCGCTATCTGCAGATGTAGAAGCAAGCAGAATTTTTTATCCCTCCTTTCCCCTACACAATCCTTTTTTTCTCTTTTTTTGGTCTCAAAGCATCATATGTACAGGAGAAAGGTAGGACCCATCGTCATTTGGAATTGACCTTCTGTAACGAAGGAAGGGAAAAAGAATCAACCACAATGGTTGGACTCGCATAACATTTTGACCATGGGTCTGGCAGATTATCCCATCCTGGATGCTGTTAATGAGAGAGCTGTTTGTTTTGGTTTGTTTTTAATCAACAATCTAACAGTGCATTGCAGTCATCCTGAGACAAATGACTTCCTGGAGATTAGAATTGAAATCCTTAATCCAGCTGCCTTCTGCTCAATTTGAATCCAAAACCTTTGGAATTCCAGTGCAGTATCTTCACCAATAAACCACCACTTTTACTCAAATCAACTTAAAACTTTCTTACAGCAAATTACTCTACCCCCTACAAGGCCCTCCCAGACCTTCCTTCTTTTGCATACCTCACATATCGACTGCCTCTTAACTCGACATTCTTTTGAGCTGTATCATTCATTTATTCCTTCCCTGCTGGGGAAGACTCATCTGAATACAACATATCAATTACTGAATTCAACTACACCCTCTTCATGACATGCAAATTCTTCTGCTTTTGTTTTTGCCAACATTTGTATCCCAATCTTCTGAAGTAACGTTAACCAAAGTGCAAATCATTTGACATTTCAAGATTCAACCTGACTAACCTGTAAAGAGGTTAATGTAGCCTTCAGAGTGAAGTTGTTTTGCTCAGCATCTTTGGGTAGAACTTAATCATTTGCTATCAGTAATTGCAGTTTGGTTAATTTTGCTGGCATTGCACAATTTCTTCTCGACCCATTTTCCGTTGCTTTGTACAGATGATTGATGTGGTGCATTGTTATCAGCCATGATGATGATGCACTGGTCATGTACTACTCTATTGTAGGGGGAGTGAATTTTAATGCAAATTCATTTTGTGCGATTGCAGATGTCCTTGTCGATGATGCATTTCCTCAGAAATGTACATTTGCCTTGCCTTAGCGATGTGCCCTCATTTTATGTCGACAGTGGGTGTTGCTCATATGTCCCATTGCACCGATGGTTGCTCCGTTGATTCTGATAGTGTGGAATAGTCATCTTTAATATTCATGCTCAAGTTTTTATTCAAATTATTCAGGTATGAGATTGGTAGAGATAAATCTGGAAGAAAATGTGATTAGAGAAAAAAAAATTGGACAGTAGATTGGAATATTGACGTACAATGTTATTAACTTGTTTGGGAACAGGAAAGTCAGATTTATTTAGTTTTTTTCCCCCAGTGGATCTTGCAAGATGGGTCCAAGGTGCAGTTGACCGCTCGGTCGAACCGATATTCTGTCAAACCACGTGATCAGCCGATATGCAGTGCATTTGTAATTGCAACTAATGGAAATGACATGGTTCCTTCACACACAGCCTCCCCCTCACCCCTACCCCTGCGCCACTCCACATTCATACAGTACATGTTATTTGGACCATAAAAGCACTTTAAAATTAGAACGCCACTCAGTAGAACCAGGCTGAACAGTTTACGTTTTGTATCCCACTGATGGGCCAAATCTGCATCCGTACTTTAGCCAAAATCTCATCAGCTTGTTCTTATCAACTACCCAATCTGTCCACCAAGTTTCATCTGAATATGTCCACAACGTTTTGAAATGTGGTGATATAAATCATTTTTGGCCCTATCTCTCAATGGTGAAGAATCACCTTAAAAAAAAAACAACTCTTATCCAGATCTTCACCAAAATCGAAATCAGCCTTCCTTGTCACACACCAAACCTGTCCACCAAGTTTTGTCCATATCTGTCCACAACATTTTGAGATGCCCTGCTCACAGACAGATAAACAGGGGTGAAAATATATCCTCCGTCCTCCTTCAGCGGTGGAGGTAATGATTGCTTTTGTTTTTTAACTGTAGTACATGTAATTTATTATTAATAACGTTATGTTACAACAAATACAGCAGTAAAATATGTGAATGATGGTACAAGATGTGAATGCAAATTGGTCGAATACATCAGGATTCAGTTCTCATTCAAGAACACTAAAAATAGGACCACAGGACCTGTAACTTATCTGGACCCTGGCCTAATGTTGTAACCCAAGTTTGGTAGCATTCTCATTGGCGGGTCTGGAGAGGAAGGATTTTGAAGGAATTTATGTGATTTTACAAAAAAAAATCAAGTCCGCCATTTTGACGCTTCCGGTCATGTGATTGGCATGACTTCCGCAATATAATTAACATCCCTACTCCAGCCTAATGTTGCAACCCAAATTTGGTGTCATTCTCATCGGCGGGTCTGGAGAAGAAGATTTTGGAAGGAATTTGCGTGACCGTCTTTTTGACACTCGTCTGGTCACGTGAACAGCATGGCCATCGCAATGTAAGGTCAGGACCCTCTCTTCATGTTGTAACCTAAATTGGGTTGCATTCTGACTGGTCTGTCTGGAGAAGACGATGTTCGAAGGAATTTGATAAGTCGGCCATTTTGACCTGCTTAAAGTCGCGTGACCGGAACAAGCTTTGCAATTCCTGTTACCAGCCAGGAGAGGAATGTTGCTGACAAATTTTAGCTGGATCAGCCCAGCGGTTTGGCTGGACAAGTCGAAATAGGTGATGGATGGACGGACGAATGGACGGTGCGAGATGACAATACCTTATCTGGAATTTAAATTTCAGATAAATTAATAATAAGTCGTCGGTGAGGTTTAAGCTTCATTTTTGTATATTTATGCTTAAAACTAGCTTGGTAAATGTTACTACACCCCTATCACTTTGACTCACAACATTATACAGTTGATAATCGACATTGCGCTTTGCTGCATACCAGGAACAGAGATGGAAGAAGGTGCACAGTGTGTCTCGCGTCTTCAAGTCGCGTGGGGAGAAGGACTTGCGTGTTCAAGTGCAATGAAAAGAAAAACAACCTGGCAAACGATTGTGGGGAAAAAAATTATAATAATTGTGCATTCAAGGAGGAAATGTTAAAAAAAAAATTTGCACAATCCATTGAAAAGCAATTCAAGTGCCATATTTTCCGCTGTATAAACCATGGCTGTGTATTAACCGCGCCCCTGTTTTTCACCCTCAAAATAAATATGTATATTGATCATTTTATTTTCTGATCTAGATCTAAATACGTTTGTATATTAACTTTGGACAGAACAAAGTGATGGAGATATCAACATGCTTACTCCCATGTCCACTTAATTTCGTCGAACAGTCTTATTCTCATTTTCAAGAAGTTGGAGAGAGGACAGGAAACCAAGAAGTTTTTTTTTTGTTTGTTTTTTTTACTTTCATTAACGGTACTTCAAAAAAAAAGATTTTTCTTTCTTATTTTTCAAAATATAATATCGAGGGTTTTTTTTCTTGTATACACTGTCAAGGCAAGGGAGTTTGTCTTTTTTTTGCCTATTAAAAAATTGTGGATTATACACCAGAAAATACGGTATGCGCAATTGAGTGGGGTCCGATAGCACGTTCTGCGCACACGTCTGGATAATGAATGTACATGTACGACTGTGAAAGGGAAATTTGTATTGGAACGATGAGCGAGGATGATGGTAAATATTATTTCTCTCTGCAGGTTGTATTCATTTAAAGTCTGTTTCTTGCAACAAGTTTCAGAATAGAAGTGTTCTGAACGTTTTTTAAATTTTTTGTTCTTTTTCTTCATTTAGGCTCCTGACATGACCAGTTCTGAAGAATTTCCAAGCTTCGGTGCAGTTGTGGCTCCAAAGGCTACTACCATTTGGGGACCAAAAAAATTCTGATCATGCAGTCTTGTCTCTGGCCTTGTGCCTTCTTTTCATAATCATCACCTATCGCCTTGTTCTCTCTTTATTTTAACTTCCACTATTAGATTTCTGTTTCCCAGATGCTGCCCTTTTCTCCGAGTTTTTATTTTTATTTTTTTTGCTTTTCCATCTCTCACAAGCTGACTGACGGCGATGTCCCTGTTCTATGATTTTATTGTCATGCTCCAAAGATTATGCACATTTCTCCGAACCCACAAACCGGCGCTGCTCACCCTTCTCCAACGACGTAAGGTCTGTCATATAATTCCATTTGTCTTTTACAGCCCAAATTGTGGGATGGGGGGGGGGGGGTAGGAGTGGGATGAGGGGAAGCTTGTGGTGAGTGAATTGTTTTCCTCTAATGGGTTTGTGCCCCAGAAGCTATTTGCCCTCTGAGGCATTCTTCCCATGAAAATGCATTTTTGCATATTGCCAAGTGAGGGCCTGGGTCTTCTCCCAGCCTTCGCATTTACATCTGGCATGTGCATGGAGTAGTCACAATCTTGCTGAATTACTTGATCGATCTTCCTTGAAGTGGGCTGGTGCAAGCAAAGTTAAAAAAAAATTACATATATATATATATATATTCTGCAAGTTGCAGCGTTATTGAAAAGGCAAGGGTCATGAACGGTGAATATGTGGTTAACTGCTAACCGCTACGTTCAAAAGGATGTTTGAATCTCACATCTTGAACCTCGCATTTTTAACGACAGATTGCAAACTCCTGCTGTACCTTAAGTAAAAAAAACTTTGGCTCCTCATGGGGATATGCACAATATAAAAAAAAGAAGTATTTCTGTATGATGAGAATGACAAAAAGTAAAAATAATCAGAACTGTGATCCTTGTTCTTTGTGAACTGCTTTTCTTTCTTTATTTTAAAAGATCAAGGCTCATGTAAGAGCAAGGTGATGGGGAGGATGTGAGCTGACAGTGGGGCAACAGTTGGATGAAATAAGCAAGGAAATGAATGAACGGGAAGAAAGGGAACACTACAACCTGCAAGAAGGTAAGGTTAATTGTTGTGATAAAGAATGTGGGTAAGGATGGGGGATGACATGGGGTTGGCGTGCACACATTTCTTGAATGCCTGGAAGGGAGTGATCGAACTGCCTCTGGAAGGTGGTTCCACAGATGAGAGAAGCAAAATAGGTCGACATGTTTCTTTATCATGTTATTTAATTTCGACATAGTGCTTAGATATAACATGTGATGATGGGGATTAGGAGAGGAGGGGAGGGGGGTCCGCTGGGTTCGAGGTTGAAATGCATGGTATTCATTACAATGAGTTTGAGACCACAAACAAGTATGGAATGTGAAATAAGGCTAGTTTGAAAGGCTGTAATTTCGATCAGGGCTTGGTGGAGGCATAAAATGTTCTTCATGTGGATAATTAGACAGGATTAGCGAACCTGGACAGGTCACCTACTTTTAGCAAGAAGCACAAATCATGTGTGTGTTTCACAAGCATGAGTTGATTGCAAATCAAATGACGATGTGTCATCGTCTTGCCTCCTATTATTTTCCTCCAAAATGGGGAAAGATATTCGAATGAAACACAGCGTGGTGTACACATCAGTTCCTTCCACCACTGGGTGCGAAGTTTTGTGATTCAGACATTCGATGTCTCACTGCTATGTTAGTCAAGATAGCAGAGGGCAGTATGACGTCGGTGCTATGAAGCTTGAAGTGCTCGAGATGAGAGTTGGGATGATACGACTCGAGATGAGGGTTTCGATGATGCGGCCAGCCCAGGGTGAGGGTTGTGATGATGCGGCTCGGGGTGAAGGTTGTGATGATGTGGCTCGGGGTGAGGGTTGCGATGATGCGTCTCAGGGTGAGAGTTGCGATGATGCGGCTTGGGGTGAAGGTTGCTATGATGCGGCTCGGGGTGAGGGTTGCGATGATGCGGCTCGGGGTGAGGGTTGCGATGATGCGGCTCGGGGTGAGGGTTGCAATGATGCGGCTCGGGGTGAGGGTTGTGAGGATGCGGCTCAGGGTGAGGGTTGCGATGATGCAGCTCGGGGTGAGGGTTGCGATGATGCGGCTCGGGGTGAGGGTTGCGATGATGCGGCTCGGGGTGAGGATTGCAATGATGCGGCTCGGGGTGAGGGTTGTGAGGATGCGGCTCAGGGTGAGGGTTGCGATGATGCAGCTCGGGGTGAGGGTTGCGATGATGCGGCTCGGGGTGAGGGTTGCGATGATGCGGCTCGGAGTGGGGGTTGCGATGCGGCTCGAGGTGAGGGTTGCGATGATGCGGCTCGGGGTGAGGGTTGCGATGATGCGACTCGGGGTGAGGGTTGCGATGATGCGACTCGGGGTGAGGGTTGCGATGATGCGGCTCGGGGTGAGGGTTATGATGATGCGGCTCGGGGTGAGGGTTGCGAGGATGCGGCTCGGGGTGAGGGTTGCGAGGATGCGGCTCGGGGTGAGGGTTGCGAGGATGTGGCTCAGGGGTGAGGGTTGCGAGGATGCGGCTCAGGGGTGAGGGTTGCGAGGATGCGGCTCGGGGTGAGGGTTGCGCTGATGCGGCTCGCGGTGAGGGTTGCGATGATGCGGCTCGAGGTGAGGGTTGCGATGATGCGGCTCGGGGTGAGGGTTGCGATGATGCGACTCGGGGTGAGGGTTGCGATGATGCGGCTCGGGGTGAGTGTTGCGATGATGCGGCTCGGGGTGAGGGTTATGATGATGCGGCTCGGGGTGAGGGTTGCGAGGATGCGGCTCGGGGTGAGGGTTGCGAGGATGCGGCTCAGGGGTGAGGGTTGCGAGGATGTGGCTCAGGGGTGAGGGTTGCGAGGATGCGGCTCAGGGGTGAGGGTTGCGAGGATGCGGCTCAGGGGTGAGGGTTGCGAGGATGCGGCTCGGGGTGAGGGTTGCGCTGATGCGGCTCGGGGTGAGGGTTGCGATGATGCGGCTCGGGGTGAGGGTTGCGATGATGCGGCTCGGGGTGAGGGTTGCGATGATGCGGCTCGGGGTGAGGGTTGCGATGATGCGGCTCGGGGTGAGAGTTGCGATGATGCGGCTCAGGGTGGGGGTTGCGATGATGCGGCTCGAGGTGAGGGTTGCGATGATGCGGCTCGGGGTGAGGGTTGCGATGATGCGGCTCGGGTGAGAATTGCGATGATTCTGCTCGGGGTGAGGGTTACGATGATGCGGCTCGGGGTGAGGGTTGCAATGATGTGGCTCGGGGTGAGGGTTGCGAAGATGCGCCTCGGGGTGAGGGTTGCGAGGATGCGGCTCGGGGTGAGGGTTTCGAGGTAACGGCTCGGGGTGAGGGTTGTGATGTGGCTCGGGGTGAAGGTTGCGATGATGCTGCTCGGGGTGAGGGTTGCGATGATGCGGCTCGGGGTGAGGGTTGCGATGATGCGGCTCGGGGTGAGGGTTGCGATGATGCGGCTCGGGTGAGAATTGCGATGATTCTGCTCGGGGTGAGGGTTACGATGATGCGGCTCGGGGTGAGGGTTGCAATGATGTGGCTCGGGGTGAGGGTTGCGAAGATGCGCCTCGGGGTGAGGGTTGCGAGGATGCGGCTCGGGGTGAGGGTTTCGAGGTAACGGCTCGGGGTGAGGGTTGTGATGTGGCTCGGGGTGAAGGTTGCGATGATGCTGCTCGGGGTGAGGGTTGCGATGATGCGGCTCGGGGTGAGGGTTGCGATGATGCGGCCCGGGGTGAGGGTTGCGATGATGCGGCTCGGGGTGAGGGTTGCGATGATGCGGCTGGGGTGAGGGTTGCGATGATGCGGCTCGGGGTGAGGGTTGCGATGATGCGGCTCGGGGTGAGGGTTGCATGTGCACTTAAGATGCTGAGTGTAAGAGATGGTCCGCATGAAATTTGGTGGAAAGGTTGGGTGTGTGACGATGATGACCTTATTCAATTTTCGTGAAGATCCAGATCCGACTACGAGAGTTTTTAAAGTGATTCTTCACCATTGAGAGATGGTAATCTCACTCTCACTCTCACTCTCACTCTCACTCTCACTCCCTCTATTCTTCTTTCTTCTTCTCCTTCTTCTCACTTATCTTCTTCTTCTCTTTAAATTTTTTTTCATGTGACCTATAATTGACATCAAAGTAACAGTGGGTTGACATCTAACATGGGTGCAGGCATATCCATTGATACATTCACATCTCATTCTACTTTCGAGTTTTATAAAGCCTTTGGTGTGACAGCCCGGGTTTGAACCACCAACCTCCCCAACTCGGAGTGGACTTTCTAACCATTACACCACCGCGTCTGGTTTTAGGATTAAAACATTCTTCAAAATGTCGCTGTCTGTCCCATTGAATGTCTTTGCAAAGTTTGAAGTACCTCCTGTGCAGTAAAATAAGGACAAGGATAGAAATTTATGGTTTTGGCTAAGGGACTGGCATGCTGGTCTATTCTTTTTGAAAGGTACCTCATTCGGCTGGGGATTGAGGTCATGTGAGGCAACTTGATGGGTTTGTCTGGTCCTTTGGTCGTACAAGATCACGTGATGCAAGAGTCTTGCACTGTTCAGCTGAACCTCTTCCATGTGCTTCGCAAGTCCTTGAAAGTTATTTTGTGCGGGGTGGAAACTGCAGATGGCAGCAAATACAGGGTGTTCCATAAAAAGGCCTGGACAACTTTGGTTGTTAATAAATTTCATACCACAAATGATGATGCCTTTCGTTTTATATGACACAGAACCTCATAGTTTTCTTTATTTTCAGGTATGGTGGTTTAATGTAAAAGAAAATGGTGACCACAGCAGAAAGCTCAGTACGTCGAATGGTTCTTTGAGATGAGCTCCGACGCGCGAGTGCAGCATAATTTCCATACAAGATAAGCAAGGAATCCACCATCGTGGATTAGTATCACAGAGTGGTACAAAGTAGAATGGAAGTTTTCCGAAACAAAAGTACCGGTTGGCCAAGCACAAGTGCAGCAGACATTGAACGAGTATGTGAATCATTTCATCAAAGTGCCAGAAAATCTATTTGAAACTTATCCAGAGAACCAGGATGACCAACCACTACTGTGCACAGGATTTTGCATAAAAGACTGAAGCTTTATGCTTATAAGGAGTAGATTCTGCAGGAACTCAAACAAAATGATGGACCCAAACACAAAGAGTTTGCCTTGGTAATGCTCAGTCGCACAGAGGATGACGAAGATTACCTGAAAATGGTCACGTTCACAGACGAAGCTCGCTTTCATGCATCGGGGAAGGTCAGGTCAGGTGCGGGAGCATGCGCGGGAACAGTGCATCACTGTGTCCACTTTCCGCCAGCACTGCAGGGGCCTCCGTCTGCCCACCCCTCACCCCCCCCCCCCCAGGCAGATGGCTGGCCCATCCCCATCTCCTTGAGATGCTGATCAACCTGCTGCAACCATGAGGCACGTGGTCGGTCCGTTGTCCTCCTCCACTCACGAGACTCCCTTGTTGAGAGAATCTGATGAGGAGGATTAGTGTCAGGAAAACGAGTTACATGTCCATGCAGCCACCGCTGATGCTCACAGACCTTTACCTTACAGATATTTCCATGCAGGTTGACGCTGACAAACCAGACATAATCTGCCAAACAGAAACTTTCCTCCCTCATGAAGTCTCTGACTCCCAAGTATCTCTCCCTGGTTACCCGCCTTTTCTGGTATGACAGATCTGAGCCTTGTCCTGGTGGAGGAGTTTCTCTCTTCATCAAAGACTATTCCTCACTCTCCATGCACTGCCCTCACTCCCCCACACTCCCAGGAAAACCTCTGGCTATGGCTTCCCCTCCACTCCCACCTCATGTTTATATGTGTACTGTACCGTCCACCTAACAGTGATGACTCCATCTACACCTCATTATCCAAAAACATAGACCAACTTCTATCTTCTCATCCAAACTCCCTCTTCCTCATATGTGGTGACTTCAATTGCCATCATGCCAGTTGGCTAGGTGTGGGTACCTTTCTCACCTCTCATGGCACTTCATCAAAAGCTTTCTGTGACTCATTGGGACTGACTCAGTCGGTCAACTTCCCCACCGGAATCTCAACCAATGGTACTCCATCTCTTCTGGATTTGATTTTGACAAATTTTCCTGAAAATATCTGCTGCTCTTCCACCACTCCAATCGGTTCTTCTGACCACGTCCTTGTCAAAGTGGACATCTCCCTGGCTGTTATCAGAGAAGCACCTCAGCACCATCGCATCTGGCATTTCACTCAAGCTGACTGGCAGGGTCTCCAAGCAGCCATCAAACTTCTAGACTGGTCTCCCATCGCCAGTTTCTCCAACATCAACTCATCCTGGGAATTCTTTCAAAGAAACTTGCTCTCCCTCATGCAAAGATTTATCCCCTCTCATCTTCAGTTGTCCTACCCTTCCTCCTGCCCATGGTTCGCTGAGGCTTGTGGTGAGGCAGTTGTCCTGAAACAACTTGCCTTTGCCTCATGGAAAGCAAACCCAACTGAGGGCAATCTCAGTTCCTTCCATAAAGCTCGGAGCAAGTGTGTATCTACCCTCAGGAGAGCCAGAAAACAACATCTTTCTAATCTCAAGTCTGAACTCTCAAACCTCTCTCCATCCTCCAAATCCTGGTGGCGTCTGATCAAATCTGTTTCTGGTGTATGTTCCCCCTCCATTATCTCCCTTAAGGCCCTGTCACACCTTGACGATTTAGCCAGCGTATGCCAACGTATGAAAAATTTGTCTAAAACGCTGGCACACGTCGAATACGTTAAGAACACGCTGGCATACATCGTAGTACGCCGAGCTGTTAGACAAATATTCCATGCTTGAAATTTTTCGACGTATGCCAACGTATGACTCACACGTACCGCATAGGCTGGCCATAAGTTGTCGGCACGTCACGCGATCGTTGACACACATTACTTCTAAGTTACTCAAAAGTCGAAACACGTCGAAGTAATGTTTAGCATACCCGAAACTTATTTCTAACCTATGAGTAACGTGTTGTAGGCACGTTACGCGAGCGTTGACACATGTCGACACACGTTACTCATAAGTCGAAACACGTTGAGGTTATGGTTAGCGTCAGTGTTCCAGACTCCCTGTTGGTTTTTTTTCTTTCTTTCGTCGGCATGACGGTGATGTTGACACTTCGATTTCTAGTGCGGTTATGATACAATATAATTAATAGGCTGCCGCTCAACGATTTAAATCATAACCGCATGAGAAATCAAAGTGTCAACATCACCATCATACCGAAGAAGAAGAAAAAAAAAACAGGGAGTCTGGAACACTGACGCTAACCATTACCTCGACGTGTTTCGACTTATGAGTAACTTACAAGTAACTTGTCTCAACGAACGCATAACGTGCCTACAACTTATGGCCAGCGTATGCAGAATGTCATATCCTGGCATATGTCAAAAAATTTTCAACATGCTGAAAATTTGTCGACGTACTCAGCATACTATAACGTATACCAGCGTGCTTCAGCGTGCTCTTAACGTATACAAAACTTACCCATAACGTATTCGACGTGTGCCAGCGTATTCGGCAAATTTTTCATACGTCAGCATACGCTGGCTAAAACGTCAAGGTGTGACAGCGGCTTGACACTTCGATGTCTAGTGCGGTGATGATTTGAATCGTCGAGCTGCAGCCTATTAATAGCCTACGCCACGTGATCATCGGCGATACGCTGCCGCGCGCTATGCATAAATTCGACTATCGTTGGGCATAGGTTGTGAACGCCGACAACACACTCAGCATTCGTTGAAATAAGTGATCTATATGTTATCGAAACGTTCTGTGTATGTTACTAATACGTTATGCATACGTCCAACTCATTATGAATACGTCCAAAACTGGAAAAAAAAACCATCAATAGTTCAGCGTACGCCAGCTTTTTACATACATTTTGATACCTTGCCATACGAGGGCTAAAACGTCAAGGTGTGACAGGGCCTTTACCTCAAATGGCCGCAGTGCTGATACCGCACGTGAAAAGGCTGAATGCTTAAACTCCGTGTTTGCATCTAAATATTGTGTCCGAAACCCATCGCTTTCTGTACCCACCTGACCCAGTCGCGCCCAACTGTCCATGGACTCTTCGTCCTTTTCCTCTGACAAGGTGGAGAGCTTGCTGTCAAACCACGACTCAGATTCTGCAATCAGTCCAGACGGCATCAGCCACATGTCCGAAAAACCTGCTCCTCTGCTTTTGCTCACCCTCTCTCTCTGTTCTATTCACCCTCTCATTTTCTCAGGGTCATCTGCCATCTTCTTGGAAATCAGCACACATTACTGCCCTGCACAAAAAAGGTGCAAAAACAGATCCCTGCAACTACAGACCAATCAGCCTTCTCCCAATCATCAGCATTGTTATGGAATCCATCATCGCTTCAGACATTAAATCCTTCCTATTCTCCAATGGCCTGATTTCTGGTCAACAATTTGGTTTCAGACCAGGTCACTCGACCCTGCATATGCTGCTTCTGCTCTCCCAACAATGGTTGTCAGACATGAAATCAGAGCCCTCTCCCTCGACATATCGCGTGTTTTTGACCCGGTCTGGTACCCTGCCCTGCTCACCAAACTCTCTTCCTATGGTATCCAAGGCCATCTCCACTCGTAGCTCACAGACGTCCTCTCCTGTCGCAGTCACGGTGTGGCCCTAAATGGAGTTCTTTCATCCCCTCTTCCTGTCCAGACTTGAGTTCCTCAAGGCAGCGTTCTGGGCCCTGTTCTTTTTCTGGTTTTCATCAATGATCTCTCTGACTCCCTGGAAAATCCTCTATATCTCTCTGCTCATCACTCCACCCTCTGCCGTACCATCTGTCATCCCTCCGACCATCAAGCCGCAGCTTCTTCGCTCACTGCAGATCGAGGTGAAATCACAAACTGGTCCAACACATGGAACATGTCTTTCAATCCAGACAAATCTCACACTCTCACTTTGTCTCTTTGAAAGAACAATTTGGAACCCCCCCCCCACCCACTTTCTCAACAATCCTCTGGAAGAAATCCTTTCTTTCAAGCTTCTGGGTCTCACTATCTGCCATGATCTTTTCTGGGAAAAGCCACATTTTCAACCTGGCCTCCAAAGCAAGTTGCTGACAAGGAATCCTCCATCGTGCAAAGTCATTCCTCAGCCCACCTGAGCTTCTGACCACTTACAAAGCTTTCGTCTACAGCCTGATGGAGTACTGCTCTCCCCTCTGGGCTGGTGCTCCTACCTCCCACCTTTCTCGGCTTCACGCTGTGGAAACCAAGCCATTTCGGATCATTGGCATCTCTTACGATGAGGCTGAGTCTTTGGGCCCACACTCTCTCACCGCAGGCAGGTTGGTAGTCTTTGTCTTCTACCATCTCCTCTCCGGTCTCGCCCCTCCCCCCCCCCTCCACTACTCTGTTTGCGATTTATCCCCACCATATTTCCGCAGGGCGCTCAGGGTCCACCAACAACCCCCTTCTGGTAAAACTACCAAAATCACGAATCACTGCTCACCTTCAGTCTTTCATTCCTCTTTTTTTCCTGCCGTTGAAATAAACGCCCTCACTCTGTTCATTACCCTTCTTCCCTCCAGGCCTTCAAAACCGCTGTTCACCACCACCTCTTGTCGTCCCCCATCCAAATCCTCGATCTTTTCTACCCCCGTTAATCCACCCCAAACCCACCTCCTTCAAATTCGCTATTTCCTTCCTGAAAATCCCCGTAATGTCAATCTTGTATACCCCATGTTCCCCACCCCATCCCTCTCCCTTACACAGATCTCCTAATATCTCTGTTCCCCACTGTTTTGTCCTTCCCACACCCACCCCTCTTGTCTTATGCCTCCCTCGTTGCGCATTGTGTGTTTGCTCTCATATGAGCCTCGAAAAGCAATACAAAAAAAAAGGCTATGCAGGTAAGAAATCTCATTTGAGTCTCTCTCAGCAAACGCTCGTTCGACACTAAGTCCGACCAACAATAGCCAATGATTTTCCGAAGACACCTGGTACCAAAGGAATTAAGTCTCCGTCTCAGATTCCTGGTTGGAGTCCAAGTCTCACATCCGTAGAGTGAGACTGGAAGCACCAAGGACCTGAAGACTCAGACTTTCATCCTCCTGCACAAGTTCCGTCAGCGCCACACTCCATGGGGAGGGTCAACCGACACAATGTAAGGATCTGGGGCTCTGAAAAACCCCACATGGTCATTGAATACATACATGATAGCCCAAAGGTCAATGTGTGGTGTGGCCTTCTCCACGGCCGCTTGGTGGGTCCGTTTTTCTTTGCGGAGGATGCAGTAACCTCAACAACTTGCATGAACATGTTGGAAGGATTTGCCTTCCACAGTTTGAAGACCTTCAACCCGATATCATTTTTCAACAGGACGGCACTTCCCCTCATTGGGCCTTAGTTGCTCAAGCCGTCCTGAATGTAAAATTTCCAGATTGCTGGATTGGCCGAGACGGGTCAACCGCCTGGCGCCCACAATCGCCAAACATAACCACCCTTGATTTCTTTCTGTGGGGGTTTGTCCCAACGATGTTGTCTACAACACCAAGGTGGCAAAGCTACAGGATCTGCGTTCTCGGATCACAGTTGCATATGCACTGATGGACGCAAACATGCTGAGGTGAACATGGCAAGAACTCATGTACCACCTCGATGTCCTGCGCACGACAAACGGAGCTCACATTGAAGTGTATTAATGGTGTGCACAAAACCTTAGGAGGTTCTGTATTAAAAAAAACAAAGGGTATAGATTGTATCATTTGTGGTTCTACATATATTAACAACCAAAATTGTCCTGATATTTTTGGAACATCCTGTATGTGCCAAATGGCCAAAAAGCATCACAGCTTTTGGTCATGCTAATTGACAACCGCTGGCGTGGTCTGACTGGGAGCAACCACGAAGGTGAGGATTGGGTTAATTTACTGCGATTTGAAAGTCACGTATTAAAACTAGAAGGGCACTCGTTAGAGCGCGTACCTCCGCCACGCAATGCGTGATCCACGAGAACATACCGGGCCCAATACATTTTTGAAATATCATGCTCCACCTAGTTTTTGGCCCGATCTCTCAATAGTGAATAATCACTTAAATTAAATAATTATTGTATCCAGATCCGGATTTAGATCTTCACCAAAATTGAATCTATTCTTCCCCCTGGCACTCCCAACCCGTCCACCAAGTTTCGTGTGAATCCATCCATAACCTTTTGAGATATTGTGCTCCATATCGTTTTTGGCCTGATCTCTCAATGGTGAAGAATCAATTTTAAAACATTCTCAGATCTGGATCTGGATTCGGATTTTCACCAAAATGTAGTATAGTATTGCTGTCCTTGGCCGGTCACCTGCACACACACAAAAATTTCAAAACGATTGCTTGAAAACTGTGGCCAATAACCATGTGACAGACAGACAGACAGACCAACATATTTGGAGAAAAAAAAGTTTTGCCAAGTAAGACAGAAAGGGGTGAAAACATAACATAACCTTCACCTTCGTCGGTGGAGGTAATTATTTAATTAAACAGTACATCGAGGGTTTTCAATAGGAAGGGAAAATACGAGAGATTGCGACGTACACACAAATAAAGAGAAAATAAAAATCCATGAGTGAGAACAATGCGTTCATAAATAATAAAATATGGAGAGAATGAATAAGGAGGCGTGGTCTCCGGGAGGCGTGTGGTGCTGCTGCTGCTGCTGCTGCTGGGGGCTCGCGCGCATCGCCGAGCTCGTTCGTGGCCGGACATGGAGTGCGGGCGCGCGCTTGGCGGAGCCGGTCACCGCTCGCGAAAGGTGCTCGTCACGGACTGGGAGTCTTGGCGAGGCTGCAGACCCGGGCACACGAGCACCCAACCCAATGTGAGTACCTCCACCGTTCCCAGCGTTCCGGCCTTTCTTCGCACCCTTCACGGGTCGACGGTTTGTGGAGGAACGACCGCACAGTTACAACCGAGTCTGAGCGGCCTCGCCGAGCACCTCGTTTGCCGCATTGTCCCCGCAGCCGGGGGTGAGAGCCGGCGGCGGGTGTCACTTTGTTGGCGTAACGCCTGCGATGACGACTCCTTAACGCGCTGACCCCTCCCGCTCCCAGCTATTTCAACCCGGCGTGTTCATCAAGGAAGGACTGGGTTTTCCGCGCGAACCCGGGCGCTGCAGCCATATCGGCTGAGGAGAAAATAAAAATCTCTGCACTCTTCTTATTATTCTTATTATTATTATTCTTCTTCGATTGGCACTTGAGCGTGATGATCACAACGTTGTTTAATCGAGGTGACATCAGATGATTTATTTTATTATCAATCCCCGAACTGTGCCCCGCACCCTGCATTCGTGCCGTGAATCCCAGAAACGAACACTCCGGAGTCCGAGTTTGAATCCTTGAAGCAGTTTGCGCGCCGTTCCAGGCTGGATGACTGGTCATGGACCGAAAACCCGTGGTGCTGCAAAACTTTCCATCGACCGAGTGCTTCATGGCCTCGTTTGAATATCCCGCCGTGATCCTCCCAAACGTCCGAACCATCTGTGTGTGTTGAAATGAGGGAGAAGAGCGACGCACCTTGAGTGGCACCCGTGGTTGGAGATATCAGAGAGAGGTTGAGGGGGTGGTGCGGGGGTGCTTGGCAGAGTGGAGGGGGAAAGTACCAAAAATAAATAATAATTTGGTAATATTGTCTCTCAAGGAACGTCGGTGCAGGAGGACGTCAATGACCGAACAAGCCTGTGAAATGGTTGTTTGTCCGTGCTCTATCCTTTTTAAATGCTGAACGTCAAGCACGGAAGCAGCACGTATGACTGCCATGACACGCTCGAATCATTACACCATTGAGTCTGGTAAGGAGTGGTTTGGTGGAGGATAGAGAAAGGTGGGTGGGTGTAAAGGGTATATGGAGGAGGGATTATTGATACCGCGTTGACCGCCAGCCCGTGTCATAAAGCAAGACAAAAACGTACACATGAGCATGCACAGAACGAACACACACACACACACACACACACACACACACACACACACACACACACACACACACACACACACACACACACACACACACCTCAATGTTTTGAACAAACTCTGGATAAACCCAATCTGATGAACTGGTCTTGCTGATGAAGGCTATAATGTCTATCTGCATCGGCGAACAGGTAGAATAATGGATGAAATGAACAGGAATTCGATTGAGGTGTGCTAACTGCTGTGGTTAGTACACCTCCACTTGCTTTCAGCGATGGTTAGCACACCTCAATCAACTTCCTCTTGATTTCATCCACTATGGATAAACCCACCTTCATGATGCGTAGTTTTGGTTTTCAGCAGAGATTTCCTAATCCCGCCTTTGAATTTTGATATTCCTTTGTCCGTCTCGACTCCTCTTGGCGATGCAGGCATCTTTCCAAATGGAACAACAAAAAGAGCAATCAGAGATTGCGGACCCTCACCAGGACTTGTATTGTGCGGTGTTTGTGTAATTTTGTTTGGCTTTTTTATTCATTCTTTTTAATGTAACATACCAGTTTGTGTACTGATGTTACATAATTAATGAGACATAATTAGAACTGCCACTTTATAACTGCTGGCAGTGATGACTGGTTCAGCCATTTAAGAGAAGGTGTTTTTTGAAGGTTAAAAATGGCTGCCGAATCACGTGACCGATGACATCAAAAATACATTTTGTGGAACATTTTATCCCTAGATGACCCTCAAAAATTTTCATACTCATCGGATGTAGCGTTCTGCATATGCAATTATGACGACATAACGAAGACACCGATGACGTCATTTTTAAAAATCACACTTATTCCCCATTAGGTCAGGTCAGGTATGGGGGCATGCGCCAGAGCAGCGCGTCGCTGCGTCCACTTTCCGCCGGTCTTCCAGGAGCCTTTGTCTGGCCATCGCCCAGTCAGATGCCTGGCCCATCCCCATCTCCTTGAGATGCCGATCAACCTGCTGCAACCACGAAGCATGTGGTCGGCCCATTGGTCTCCTCCACTCACGAGACTCCCTCGCTGAGAGAATCTGGTGAGCAGGATCAGCGTCAGAAAAACAAGCCACATGTCCATGCAGCCGCAGCTGATGCTCACGGACTATGCAGGTAACAAATCTCATTTGAGTCTCAGCAACCGCTTGTTGGACACAAAGTCCAACCAGCGATTGCCAAGGATTCTCCGAAGAGACCTGGTACCAAAGGAATTGTCTCCATCTCAGATTCCTGGTCAGACTCCAAGTCTCACATCCATAGAGCAAGACTGGAACCACCAAGGACCTGAAGACTCAGACTTTCGTCGTCCAGCCAGCAGAGACATTAATATCACTGTCAAGGTTAGTGAATCTCTCCACGGCCTCAACATCCTCACCACAAACAGGCACAGACAGGACAGCAGCATCCAAGATGTCATTGAAAGCCTGGATCTTAGTTTTGACCCAAGAAACCCATAATCCCAGCGACTCCGACTCATCATTCAGCACTCCGAGGGCCTCAAAAGCATATCTAAAGTCTCCGCAATGACGAATGCATCATCTGCGAAATCAAGGTCAGAGATCTTGACATTCCCAAATAATGCACCACTGCTTGATCTCTCTTGCATCCTCTCCAAAATCCAGTCCATACAAGTGCTGAAAAGTGTGGGAGCCAGTACACACCCCTGACAAACTCCAGTAACAACTGGAAATAAGTCAGAGATGGTACCACCACACTGCACAGCACTCTCAGTACCAGAGTAGAGTTCAGACATCAGATCGATCAGTTTTGGTGGCACCCCACGAAGACCAAGAATCCTCCAGAGGAAATCCCGATTCACTGAATCGAACGCTTTACAAAGATCAACATAGGCTGCAAGCAGCTCCTGCCGAAACTCTCGTCTGCGTTCGGTGAGGACACGAAGAGGAAGGATACGGTCAATCGTTGACCTCTTTGGTGTAAAGCGTGACTGCTCTGGATGCTGGTGCTCAAGCAGATGGTGGCGAACCCTATCAAGAATTAATTATCCGAGCAAAGACTTTGCCCGGCACTAAGAGCAGCGTCACCCCTTGGTCGTTGTTGCAGTCTTGGCGATCACCCTTCCCTTTCCAGAGAGGGACAACAAGGCCCCTCTTCCAGTCCGTTTGGATGTTGCCGGTGTTACAGGCAGAGCACAGAACTGCATGCAACGACACGAGTGCAGCATTTCCACCAGCCTTGAGAAGTTCAGCTTGGATGCCACAGATCCCTGGAGCTTCACCCCATTTCAACCGGTTAACCGCAGCCTGTGTTTCCACAAACAAAGGTGGACCACAGTTGATTGGAGGGTCAGTAATATGGATTGTTACACCCCTGCCATCCAAATCGACAGCAAGTGGATCAGCCTGGTGCAGCCAATCAAAGTAAGAGATCAGATCCAGCATGGCTGCCTGGTGGCCATTTTTATACTTAAATGTGTCCCCAACCATTTCTCAAACATGCATGGTCAGATTTTGCTCAAACTTGGTACAAGCACAGTACATGGTGGCATACACATTCACCTCACTTTATTTTGCTGTCTGATCAAAAATGGCCGACTGGTAGACTGGCGGCCATTTTAGTTGCAGATAAATATTGACGAGCCATTTAACTCCATACAGCAAAATAACAAAAACAATGGTGGCGATGACATTTTATGTCTTTTTTTATCCCTTGTCCACGACTATTTTCTCTTGAAATAGCGAGTTGGACGGGTGACTGTGACGGGTTTTTGTGATGTCGGTGATAACATGATAGGGGAGTGGAAAGTGTTAAATATTTTGCTGTTTTTGTGTGGGAATGGCCATTTGTTTTTATGAGTGGGAGGAGGGGCTGGGGAGTAAAGATGGGACAGATTTGGAAGGGGGAGATTGAGCTGTGGAGGTGAAGACGTTCAGTGTGGGGGGTGGTGGTTAAGTGGGGATGGGAAGGGGTTTGATCCCATAAGGTTGGGAGGAGTTGTGGTTGGGGTGGAGGGGAAGAGCATACATGGGACAGAGTTGGGAGGGGGAGGTTGATGCTTGGGGAGGGGCGATTTCTTCTGGTGAGTGTGGGGGGGGGTTGAATTGTCAGAATTGCATTTGTATGTTTACTCACATTAAAAATGTAATTGGCCACATGTGTGCGTGCGTGCTAGGGTGAAGGGGGATGGGGTTGGGGAACACAACCACCCTATCCCTATGGGTAATGCAATGTACTGATATATATATATATATATATATATATATTTATATATATATATATATATATATATATATAAATATATATATATATATATATATATATATATATATATATATATCATTCACCCTTTGGAAAAGACAAAGTTCGATACTATTGTCATATATAAGGAAATTTGGAGTAGCTCATAATGCTTGTAATTCAAAGTTTATTTTCTCCGTTGTGTTTTTTTTTTCATAACTAAGGTACTTATCTATAAAATAATTATGTCATACTCTGATTATATCTCTGCCATCCTTCAAGGGATGAAACGTATGTTTGTTTTGCAGCATCCTATCCGATTCAAAAATCCAATGTTCAATTTTTAGATTACTTTAAATTTATGGCAAACTCTCCAGAATTGGCTGAAAGTTTAAAATCTTTTCCAACTCTACAACAAGAGTTGATTAATGACAAAAGAGGTGGAACGACTGTAGATATGAGCTATCTGGTGAAAAGGAAGAATAATAATTCGAAACAAGTTTATCCTTATGTTTATGTCGATACCTTTTGAAAAAAAAATAATGAAATTCATTATCCAAGTCATGAAGATTTTTAAAACAAACTGAACGATATTAATATTTCTGATGATTATAAACATGCAAAGAAAGTATGGGAAATACTTAATATTTGGGAAACATTAAATATCGGGAGAATGTCATGGACATGATTTACTAATGGATGTTCTTCCTCTTACAGATATTTTTGAAGTGTTTTGTAAAACTTGTTTAGACAAAAATTCTCCTGATATTGAGCCCATACACTTTTACCCATCTCCTGGATTAGCTTGGAGTTCCGCATTAAAGGTCCCATTACACTCAAAAGTACTGAAATTGCATATATGTATATATATATATATATATATATATATATATGTATGTATGTATGTATATATATATATATATATATATATGTATGTCCTATCGTAGTTTTTCATCGTGATTTCTGATCTGACAATGTTTTTTTCACAATACTCGTTCTGTAAAATAAAAAAAACAAACCTCTTTGGGAACACCCCTAAAAATTCTGCCGAAATCCACTGAAAGAGGCGTAACCCACATGACGTCATCTCCAGAACAACAAAGGCTGCACGTAAATTACTCGGGTTGGTGGTCGACGTGATTCTATTGGCTTGCTGTGTGTTTCCACATTCGATTGGTCAACTCAAACGCTTCGTCATTTCTGCTTTTAAAAAAATCAAGCATTCGGTTTTGAATAATGGATGACATGGACTTTGATTTGTCTGGTAGCGACAGTGAGTGTGAGAGAAATGAAGGATTTTGGTTTGAATCAGATGGAGAATTGTCGGATAACGTAGTCGCGGGAGGTGAAGTTCAGGCAGTTGGAAATGAAATACGGCCTTACCAGTTCGAGCCCGAAGCAGGACAAGCAGAGGAAAATGGCGATGAAATTCCCAGAGTTCATGATGATCGGGAGGACATCGAAGGATCGGGAGGAAGACTTGGCAATAACAACAAGTTAGACTAAATCCTATTCGTAATTCAATAATGTAAATTTGACTTGCATACTGCTCGATATCAGAAATATTTTAGTGAGGTGACGTGACCAGTGCAGCGCAGCGGACATGTTGCACCACGGCAAATGAATCGCAAACAAGGCCAGCCCATGTCATCGGCCGTATCTCTGCGCGCATAAAACGAAGCAATCTCGCTGTCCGGATATGATGAAAACTTGTGTGCAGAACACACCTTGCAACACAATTGTCTAGAGTAGTCCGATAAATCTGACGTTCTGTTGCATTTTTATTTATTTTATTCCTACTGTCGTCATGTAGCGCCAGTAGAAAACAATGAAGAAAAGAGAATAATAAAAGAAAGCTACAGCATGTTAGATTTATCGGACGAGTCGGACGGACGACGGATTTATCGGCCTCGTCTAGACTCGAGTTGACAAGTAACTTGTATTAGCATGCACACAATGTACAAGTCAATGCGTAAGAGTCCCGAGGATATGAGGCCGTGTAATAGGACAGATAAATTTGTTTTTCATAGTTGTGCCAACATATTTTTTTTCCTGTTCATTTATTTCAGCATTTTGGCGAATTGTTAATGAATAGAAAGCCAATGGAAGCAGTACCTTCACTTTAGAATAAACCCATGTATGTCGAGTGCAGCCATACCTGGCTTGCATGTATGGGGAATCGTACCTATCCCAGCAGGCTGGTTTCAACGAACAATTCAATAAGCTGCAAAATGTGGGTGCAGGTTTTTCACATTGTTTGATTTTAAAATTATCTCCTTGCGCCTTGAAATGATGCAATATTAATCTCTAGTATTTTACTCGTATGTCCCTGTAAGTTTCTTTTTTAATGGAAAGGTTCAACAGTCACATTTTATATTTTGTGGACATGGTATAGCCCTTTATTGTGCATACATGTATTGGATTTGTACACGACTACGACAAGGTAGTAAAGGGATAAGTAATTGCCTTGTGATTGTTGTGCAAACACGGCTCAGAAGCAGAATTTCTTTTCCGCGAAACAATCACAGGAATTAAGATGATCAGTGAGATAGCAAACACATGTGCACAATGCATTTGTACGTACTTTATACGGCGCGCGACGTCTAATCAATCCACTCTGTGCGAGTCGCGTTCTGGAGATGACGTCAACGGTCACGTGACCTGCAGTTCGCTGAACTCAACTTTTTTTTCGGGGCGGGGCATAGCAAGTTGTGAAAAGCACTACAAATGTTCGAAATATTGGTCTAATTATCCCATTGTTGATTTTAAAAAATGAAACATGGGTGGTTTCTTCACTAAGAAGGTCAAGTTAATATATAAATAACCAGAAACTTTTGAGTGTCATGGGACCTTTAAAGAGGATGGGAGTAGAGTTAGAATTTTTTTTATAGATATGTTGTTAATGTTTGAATCTCCTAAAAGTGAAAGTTTTCTCGAGTCTGTTCTAAGAATTATTCAAAAGCAATTAATTCACAGCTTTAAAACGATTACGATAAAAATAGAGAATCCACTTATTAGGTAATCTCATCTCGATTCTCGAAGAGACGAACTTGTAAAATGGATCGTGATGATGTCCGTCGGTCGTCTGTAAACATGTTGCTATTTTCGCTACTCCTCCCTTATCACCTGGCTGATTTTTCTGAAACTTGACACATTAATACAAGAGAGTAGCACCAACAATCACTCGGGCATTGATTTTCGATTTCAGATCATTGGGCCTTTGGAGGTGTGGGGGTGGCGGGGGTCTGGGTGATACACCCCTTGTATTAGATGGTCCACAGGATCACTTGGTCTGAGATTTTTCAGTTTTGGATCAAGGGGACTCCCAAAGGGGTTCCTCACAATGGACTCGAGTTTAACGTTCGTAACATTTCCCAGATTTTGGATTCAGCAGTGATCTGAATTACAACCTCAAGAAATGACCATTAGCCCACTCAGAGCTGTTTATTATCCTCACCAGAGGAGAGGAGATTGCATTTGGGTCCATTTGTTTGTTTGTTTGGTTTGTTACTTAGCGAAATCTTTGATTTTGTCAAGTATGTTGGTCTGTTCCATTTGTTTGTTTGTTTGTTTGTTTGTTTGTCCGGTCCTCTGCAGCCCAAACGGCTGGACCAGTCGTTCTTAAATTTTTACACCTGATAGGCAATCCACCTGAGACGGTCCGCGTTCAAACCCCGTCTTAATCGGACTAAACGTCGCGACGTGACGTCACACAACGTGAAAACACATTTTTGGACATAACTCTGTGACCTTGTTGACGCCAAATTAAACTTCATTCAAATATCTAAATGATTACTAAATGCATCTTATTACAAATTACGCATAGTTTTCGCAAGCGTATGACGTCAAATTTTTGCCTATTGACGTCATTTTTTAAAAAATGTTTATGCTCGTGTGCAGCCGAAACTACTGAAGCAATCGTTCTAAAATTTTAACACGTGATAGCCAATCTTGCTGAAATAGTCTGGGATCAAATCACATCATTAATCGCACTTAACGTCACGACGTTACGTCAAAAAAGGTGAAAACAAGCTTTTCAACATAACTCAGTAACTGGAAGTCGTAGCGACTTCCTGTTGACGCCAAAACAAACTTCAATGGAATATCTAAATGTTTTAAAATGCATGTTAGTACAAATTATGCACAGTTTTTGCAAGCGTATGACGTCAAAGTTTTTAGCTATTGGCGTGATTTAAAAAAATTCTATTCGTTCTTCAGGTCACAATTCTTAACCGATTTGGATGAAATTTTAACTACTGATAGAAATCCACAGTGCAAAAAGATATGTGACTTTTGGTGATGTTCAACATCAGGATCTGGATTCTGCATCACTTTATATTATCGCCCATTATAAACCAATGGGGAATTTTGTGAATTACACATGGCTATTTCTCAAACAGTTTTGCACTTATTATATTTAAACTTATCCTGTCTATTTATGCATGTAATATTAACATGTTTACAAAGTTTGATCGAAATTGACCCAAGGTCAAGGTCAGGGTCACTCAAAACATGAAAAACACACATATAAAATACATATTTTTGTTTTACACCATATTTCAAACCTGATAACGGGGTCGTAAAGCTGGTTGAAAAGCAATGTTCCTAGGTATTTTCAAATATTTTCTACAATCAGAATGAAGGCAACAAGCACCGATGATAAATTGTTGAATGTCACATGGTGGCCTTAAATGAGTTGTGAAAATTTTCAATCTGCTGCCGTTACCATGACAACGCGCGCCTGATGATTGTTATTTGTGACGTCGCGTCATTTTATTAATGTACGAACAAATAAACAACACACATTCCATGACATTACAGCTTGGACCACCACACGGAAAGGTCAACTAATTCGCCAAGTGTCGTGCTGAGCACGATTTTTCATTTGTTTGTATGTTTGTGTGTTTGTTTGTATGTTTGTCTGCACAGAACTTTCATGTTTTTCTCTGAAACCGCTTGTCAGATTGAGACAAAATTTTCACCATATGAGCAACTACTCGTGTATAATGTTTTAATGATAATTATGATGTCATCGGTCATGTGTTGTGGCAGCCATGTTGGAAAAACAAAAACTTTGGACCTTTGTATCTTTGAAACCTCATCAAGTTAAAAATTTAAACTTGGAACATGGCAAGTACTCCTCATGGGGAATGCGTTTTTTTTATGACGTCATAGGTGCCTTTGTTATGACATCATAATTGCATATGTGGAACGCTACATCAGATCAGTATGAAAAATTTTGAGGGTCATCTCGGCATAAATTGGTCCACAGAAAAAAAAATTGATGGCATCATCGGTCATATTATTTGGCAGCCCCTTTTTATTTTTATTTTTTAAACCTTCAAAAATCTTTGAAATGGCTGAACAGATCGAGGCGAAACTTTACACATCGGACCGCATATCCATGAGGAACAAAGCGTTCACACATTTGACGGAGGTC
This sequence comes from Eptatretus burgeri, assembly GCF_056783735.1. NCBI lineage: Eukaryota > Metazoa > Chordata > Myxini > Myxiniformes > Myxinidae > Eptatretus > Eptatretus burgeri. The sequence goes on along the minus strand of NC_140964.1, from coordinate 106,292,669 downwards.
ACATGGTTTTGCAGCCATATTGGATTTACCCTAAAACCTACAAAAAATCTTCTCCAGAATGGCTGGCCAGGTCTTGGGAATACCAGGGTATTCATGAATAATTATTGATGCCACATGATCTGGCAGCCATATTGGATTGAGCAAAAATCTTAAAAAATTCATTTCCATTGAACCACTTCATTAATTGATGCGAAACTTCACAATTATGATCTAGTAGTGATTGGGAATATATGTTTTACATTTCAACCTGATTGGATACATTGTCTGGCAGCCAGAATGATAATTTTTTTGAATCTGGATTATTTTTGATGTTTTTTATTGTTGTTGTTATAAGGCTCACTTGGCTGTGCCTGGATGGGTTTGAGAATAGAGGAGTAGCAGCTAAAATGTGAATCCTATCCAGGTTCCTCCTGATAACTTCATCTTTACTTTTTGCTTGTTCAGGGTCCTTCTGATGACTCCATTGCAGGACTGTACCTATTTGGGCTTCCATTTGATTTGAATTGAATTTATTTTAATCCCATTCCAAATTAAATTGAATAATCATAAACATGATTGGTCAGGGTCAGGTGTCTGATCAAAGGAGGACAGCTTGGTTTCGGACACAATATTTAGATGCAAACACGGAGTTTAAGCATTCAGCCTTTTCACGTGCGGTATCAGCACTGCGGCCATTTGAGGTAAAGGCCCTGTCACACCTTGACATTTTAGCGAGCGTATGGCAACATATCAAAATGTATGTAAAACGCTGGCGTACGCTGAACTATTGATGTTGTTTTTTTCAGTTTTGGTCGTATAATAACGAGTTGGACGTATGCATAACATATTAGTAATGTACACAGAACGTTTCGATAACTTATAGATAACTTATAGATAACTTATACCAATGAATGCTTAGCGTGTTGTTGGCGTTCACAACTTATGCCCAACGATCGTCTAACTTATGCATAGTGCGGCAGAGTATCGCCAACGATCATGTGGCGTAGCTTATTAAAAGGCTGCCGCTCGACGATTCAAATCATAACCGCACTAGACATCGAAGTGTCAACATCACCGTCATGCCAAAGAAAAAATATAATAATAAAAAACATGGAGTCTGGAACACTGACTGGTTCCTCCTGTGAAGCCCATTTTTATTTACCAATTCCCCTAAACGCTGCCACTATGCCATTATACGGTAGCTGTAAGTTAGAAACATGTTCAGTAAGTTCTGTGGTCGCCCGGAAGACGTCAATCAAATACGTCTACATACGTCAATATGCGTTTGAGATACGTTACACATAGGTTCAAAGCATGTTACTCATAGGTTAGAAATAAGTTTCGGGTACGCTAGAAATTACCTCGACGTATTTCGACTTATGAGTAACTTACAAGTAACGTGTGTCAACGATCGCATAACGTGCCTACAACTTATGGCCAGTGTATGCGGAACGTGTGAGTCATACGCCAAGCACGTCGGAAAATTTTGAGCATGCTTAAAATTTGTCGACGAGCTCGGCGTACTACGATGTATGCCAGCATGCTTCAGCATGCTCTTAACGTATACAAAACCTACCCATAACGTATTCAACGTGTGCCAGCGTATTTGCCAAATTTTTCATACGTCGGCATACGCTAGCTAAAACATCAAGGTGTGACGGGGCCTTAACCGGTCCTCACTGCCAGCAGTTATAAAGTAGCAATTCCACTTATGTTTATTTAAAATTCCATAACACATCACACAAACCAAGTCTTTGTGAGGGTCTGCAATCTGATTGCTCTATTTCTTGTTTAATATTGTAATGAAACAAATCTTACCTGGGAGACCAGATCCGGTGTCGCTGGTGATTAAACTCCAGAAAACTCAAAAGACAATGAGGAGGCCACACAACAACCCAACTCGACTGTGGTGTGAAGATTAATTAAATGAAGATCAAGCCATATTAATTTACTTGGGATGCTTGCCAAAATTGTGTTGCTCTTATTCCTCAAAAGGTTATTTAATCATGCTGGAAGCTCGATCATGACTCAAAATCCACCATGACTTGTTGCAGATGGATGAAAGTATATTGTGTTGTTAATTTACATTTTGTGCTAAAATGTTATTTCCTCATTGACCAGAGGTAGAGTTTTTATTTTCTTCACCTACTTATGCTGCCATTGACCCAGACTTATCTGCACGTCAGCTGGTGGGCCTGATCCACCATGACACAATCTGCAGGAACGTGAGTGCAGCTCTTGAGTGAGAGAGGAACAACTTGTATTGCTATCAACAGTTTATTTGAGCATTGCAGGTGGAGATGGAGGAAAAGCATCATGCAGTAAGCAGGCCAATCCAACACTCACCCCCGGGCGACAACATTGTCACAACAGCTGCAGTTTAGCCACACAGGCAAAGGGAGATAAAGAACATATCCCCCATCGTAATAAATCTTTAATCTTCTTTGCATATTAATGCATAACAAACTTATACAAAATCACCCTTGTGGAAAAGAATCAAACATAGATGGAGGGGGGGGGACTCTTACACTGACCTGTAAGCCACAATCCCTACATAATGTTGAATTCAGTTATTAGCTCTGCTTTCTTTCAATTTAATCTACAGCACTAGGATCTTGCACTACAATGTCGTGCAATTGTGTGCAAGGATTCCTGCATTATAAGCTCTTACATTTATCTCAGCTAATCAATCGTCAACGAACCAAGACAGTCTATAGTCCTAAACAATAACTTGGGGATGTTCCATTTGCGCTGACACATCAGTAAACAAGTGGTGCCAGGCACAACAAATCCCTCCCATTTAAGGCATAAAGTTATTCTGTGGATCAAATTTAAATTTGACACATCATTAACCTGAATGTTGATAATAAGGAATATTTTAGTCTTAGTTTGAAGTCAATTAAACCATTTTTGACGAAGTTATGAGCAAAAAACGATTTTGACCTTTTCATGGCCTGACCTTGACCTTTGACCGAATTGGACCCAAAAGTTAATGGGGTCGTCAGAGGTTCATTACCGACCTGTGGATACAATTTGACAGTGTTTGAGCCAGCCGTTTTCCCGTAAAGTTGTATTTTCGTAACCATGTTTTAGTTTTTATGGAAAATTTGTAATTTTGACCGATGACGATGACCCCCAAAACTTCGGACCCTACCGATCTTCACAAATATGCATTTTTCACTATAGGAATGGGTAGGATTATAAGTGACAAATAGAATAAGGTTCACTATAAGCTTAGTTTGAAGTAAATCAGATCATTTTTGACTAAGTTTTGAGCGCAAAACGATTTTGATCTTTTCGTGACCTTGACCTTGACCTTTGATCCAATTGGACCCAAAAGTTAATGGGGTTGTCCAAGGTTCATTGCCCACCTGTGGATTAAATTTGATAGTGTTTGCTAAAGCCGTTTTGCCGTAAAGTTGCTAACAGACAGACAGACAAACAAACCGGACGATTACAATATCCCGCTCCCTCCCTCTGGGGGGGGGGGGGGGATAAAGATGGGAAAACATTTTAGATATCGTACGTACATGAGTCTCGCTTTAAATGCAGTGATTAGCACAACTAATCCGTGGTGAACCGCATCGTTTACTTAAAATGGTGTACCAAGAGTTGATGAGAATTGTGGGAAGTTCAACAAAAGGTTTTTGTTTTAATAGCTTGAAACATCTTTTATTTGTTACATTTAACTCAAAAAGATCATGGAAATGCTCGCAAAAGCATTTGAACAGAAAAACTAGATAAGATCAATTTAACTTTGCCTTTGCCTCATGGAAAGCAAACCCAACTGAGGGCAATCTCAGTTCCTTCCATAAAGCTCAAAACAAGTGTGTATCTACCCTCCGGAGAGCCAGAAAACAACTTCTTTCTAATCTCAAGTCTGAACTCTCAAACCTCTCTCCCTCCTCCAAATCCTGGTGGCGTCTGATCAAAAAAAGTTTCTGGTGTATGTTCCCCCTCCATTACCTTCCATTCCCTCAAATGGCCGCACTGCTGATACCCCACGTGAAAAGGCTGAATGCCTAAACTCGGTGTTTGCATCGAAATCTTGTGTCTGAATCCCATCGCTTTCTGTACCCACCTTACCAGTCACACCCAACTGTCCCTGGACTCTGTGTCCTTTTCCTCTGACAAGCTAGAGAGCTTGCTGTCCGAAAGGACCGTTTGGAACCCCCACCCCATCTACTTTCTCAACAATCCTCTGGAAGAAGTCCTTTCTTTCAAGCTTCTGGGTCTCACTATCTGCCATGATCTTTTCTGGGAAAAGCCACATTTCCAACCTGGCCTCCAAAGCCAGTCGTCGACTGGGAATCCTCCGTTGTGCAAAGTCCTTCCTCGGCCCACCTGAGCTCCTGACCACATACAAAGCTTTCATCCGCAGCCTGATGGAGTACTGCTCCACATACATTCAACTTGAAATCCACCTAAAATAGGCTTCCTCTGACTACATGTAAGCAACTACAAACTGATTTAAGTTCAATGAACTAAAAAAAAAAAAGCAATTTAGCAAATGTTTTGAAAGATTAATCGGTTAGTTCAAGTCTATTGTCATTTCAAAGTCTCTTTGTCCCCAGATGCTTTCATTAAAAGTTGCACAAGCAGCACCTGAGTTTTAGTAATATCTGCCAACACATCTGGATTGATGTGCAATTCGCTTTCCTCATGTTGGACCATTCTCGGCTGATTAAGTGGGTTGCGATGCAGTCCAGAATTCACTCGATGTTCGTCATGGTGAAATCACATCGATATTTGAGGTGGTGTCACTACAGTCACTGTTGTTGGCGCAACATAGTCACTTTCAATGACTCCTAAATTCACATCAGCAATTTGCACAGGATTATCCTCAGAATCAAAAGACACATTTTGCACATAATCACTGAATGCATCAGCACTGATTCTGGAATCAGAACACAATTGATTGGGCTCTATTGCTGATCGCAAAGCACTCCTGTGACTGTCAGTGACATCATCACAATAAAGTGAAACAATAGATTGATTGAGGTGGTGTGCTGGCATCGTTCACCACCCCACCACCACCATCATCCAATGAATAGAAAAGAGGGAGATTCAGGCAATGCATTGCTGTCGGTTGGGACACCACTCACTCCACTGTTGTGGGAATTGACACAGGATTCAGACAGCGTGGCATCGTTTACAACACGATCACCACTCACGACATCTCACGCACTGCCATTGCAGGCAGTATCCTCACAAGTGGAATTAGAAGCTGGTTCAATTTCTGTCACAAAAGTTTGAGAATCCAAAATTTCTCGATGGTGGACTACCCTTTGACTGTCACCATTCAGCGGTTTCACAACATACACATGAAATCCTCTCTGTTCTGTCACTTTGCATGGTTCAGGTTGCCAGATGTCTCTTTTTTTGTATACATTGTCGAGGCTCGTGTGAGAGCAATCACACAACGCACAGCAAGGGGGGCATGTGGCGAGAGGGGAGGGAGTGAGAGGGACAAAACAGTGGGGAACAGAGACATTAGGTGATCTGTGGAAGGGAGAGGGATGGGGCGGGGAACATGGGGAATACAAGATGGACATTACAGGGACTTTCAGGAAGGAAATCAGGGAATTTGAAGGAGGTGGGTTTGGGGTGGATTAACGGAGGTAGAAAAGATCGAGGTTTTGGATGGGGGAAGATAAGAGGTGGTGGTGATCAGCTGTTTTGAAGGCCTGGAGGGAAGAATGAGATTGAAGAGTGTGTGGGAGTTTATTCCAAAGGCGGGGAAAAAGAGCAATGAAAGAGTGAAGGTGAGCAATGATTCGTGATTTTGGTAGTTTTACCATAAGGGGGTTGTTGGCGGACCTTGAGCGCCCTGTGGAAATATGGGGGGGGGGGGACATATCGCAGACAAAGCAGGGGGGTGAGACCGGATAGGAGATGGTAGAAGACAGAAAGACCACCAGCCTGCCTGCGGTGATCGAGTGAGAGGCCCAAAGACTCAGCCTTATCACGGGAGATACAAATGATTCTAATTGCCTTGGTTTCCACAGTGTGAAGCTGAGAAAGGTGAGGGGCAGGAGCACCAGCCCAGAGGGGAGAGCAGTACTCCATCAGACTGCGGACGAAAGCTTTGTATGTGGTCAGGAGCTCAGGTGGGCCGAGGAATGACTTTGCACGACGGAGGATTCCCAGTCGACGACTGTCTTTGGAGGCCAGTTTGGAAATGTGGCTTTCTCAGGAAAGATCATGGTGAGACCCAGAGGCTTGAATGAAAGGACTTCTTCCAGAGGATTGTTGAGAAAGTAGATGTGGGGGGGGGGGGGGGTCTAAACAGTCCTTTCGGAGAGACATAATGAGAGTGTGACATTTGTCAGGATTTAAAGACATGTTCCACGTGTTGGACCAGTTTGTGATTTTATCCGGATCTGCAGAGAGCGAAGAAGCTGCGGTTTGCTGGTCTGAGGGATGACCGATGGTACGGCGGAGGGTGGAGTCATCAGCAATGAATGTTCTTGTCTGCAATCTGAGTCTTGAATCTTATGTCTACATAATCTGTTCAGGAGTACTGTGCAGAAATCCTTCCCAGGTACTGCCAACAACATGATTCCTCTCTAGTTGTTGCAGTCACTATCAAAGATTACTCTTTTTCGGCATTTTGATGATGACTCCCTTTCTCCAGTCGTCTGGGACATCCTCAGCTGTTCTGGTCTTGTTAAAGAGGTCAGTCGGGTTTGCTGCACCGGCATTCTTAACATGCTTCAGCAGTTCTGCTGGAATCTCATCGAGTCCAGGCGTCTTGTTGTTCAGATTATTGACTGCTCTTCTGACCTCTGACGTGCTAATTTCACCCATGTTAACACCTAGCCGAGGAAGAATCTCATCCTCGAATATGAATGTGGAGCTTGGGATGGGTTGGTTGAGGACCTCACCGAAGTGTTCTCTCCACCTCTCATACTGCTCTTCATTTGTTAGTAACATTCTGCCATTTTTGTCCATTATTGGTACTGATTTGTGACTGCTCATACCACTCAGTCATTGCAATATTCTGTGCAGTGTTCTGGTGTCATTCCAATTCGCTGCCTCTTGTGCCTCTCTCTCTTTGTCCTCCATCCAGCTTCTCTTGTCTCCCTTGCAACTAATTTTTACAGCTTTGTCCAGTTGTCTGTATTCTTCATCTGCTTGCTGTCTCCTGAAGGTAATATGATTGCATAGTTAATGGTTTACATGGTCATATCTTCTGAAAGGTGATCAACAGGCCAAGTGGTCTGAACTCTCATTTTCATACTACCCATTCTGTTGTACCCAAACTTTGTCCTGATGATTCCATCTGCAGGTGAGTTTATCCATCTATCCCTTGCTGCAGTTTTGTCATTCCCCTGTTAATTTGCCAGCTTGTAGTGGTTGTTGTTGTTTGATTCATGCAAGAACAGTATATCTCATAAGACCTATCAACATGTATGCTTTTCACATCCTTTTCTCTTTTTAAGAAACATTCTAAGTGTGGAATCGTACTGATATATTGTGTTGTATTTTGAGATTATTCTCATCCCCTGACTTGCACCCACTGCCACCCCAACAGAGTGCCTGTGAAGGCGTCAATTCAAAAAATGCCAATGATCGGCAGCATGACTATGCTGTCTCCATAGAAAATGTCTGGGAAGGTATCTACGCACACAACAACAGTCCTCAGCAGCCTCGCTGCAACAAAGGAAATTTCTTTCGTGACGGCAGAATCAAAATTGGTAAGTATCTTCATCATAAATATTCACTGGCAAGTTGCTAAGTATCAATGCATCTTTAATATGTTCATTCAAATGTTCCAGGTATGCCTCAGATTATACATTGGATAATACCTTTGCATATTTTTATGATGAGTTCAGCCATTGTCATTGTTGAAAGAATTGAAATGAAAGTGTATTTCTCCACCAGCACCTATTGTCAGGTCAAGCCAGATCAGATCTGTGACTTGCTTACAGGTGCCATGTAAACCTGTACAAGCCTGTTTCATGGCTGGGTTGTCTGCAACTGAACCGTCTCCTCCACCTGGTTTTCTGGTGAGGAGGGTGTATGATATGGACATCCAGCAGGATTAAAAACAAAACCTTTCAAAGGGTGGAGGAGCTCCTTGTGAGCCAACGGCCATCCACATCTCGAGCCCAACTGTTCCTGCAGACGTCGTCCTGCAGTTTGGTTACTTTTTTAAGGAAGTTGGCGGCAGGATTTGTGCTACGGCCACCGTAGAACCCCTCACTCCGCAAAACGCAAGGAAACGGTAAAGAAAATTGAAAACCCACTCCATGTGAGTACATCTTGTGCAGCTGACCTCCGCAAGGCAGCTCACCAGATAACGGGATTGAGGCATAGCCTTCGTGGCCCCCACTCTTCGATGAGAGGAGGAAAGCGATAGGGTAACCTTCCCAGGTCAGATTGTGGTAGTGTGTGTCAGAGTGGTGATGAGGTGTCGTCCAGCAGACAGTGGTCTCCTTGGGTTAACCTGAGGCAGTCCCTTTGGGGGGGGGGGGTCTGTCAATGACATATTGGATGCTGCTATCTTGTTTGTACCTATTTGTGGTGAGGATGTTGAGGTCACAGAGAGATTCACTTGCTCAGTAGTGATATTCATGTCTCTGCTGGCTGTAAGCCAGAGGTCAATGGATGTCTGGGTCGGGCCTGGGGAATCATGGATTCACTAGATCATGGGGTGTGGCGCTGTCAGTACCTGTGCAGGACGAAAGTCTTGAGTCTTCAGGTCCTTGGTGCTTCCAGTCTTGCTCTACGAATGTGAGATTTGGACTCTGACGAGGGATCTAAGATGGAAACTGAATTCCTTTCGTACCAGGTCTCTTTGGAGAATCCTTGCCTATCACTGGTCGGACTTTGTGTCTGATGAGCTGTTGCAGAGAGAGAGACTCAAATGAGATTTCTTACTGCATCGTCTGTGAGCATTAGCTGTGGCTGTCTGGGCATGTGGATCGTTTTCCTGATGCTAATCCTGCTCACCAGATTCTCTCAGCGAGGTAGCCTCATGACTGGAGGAGGCCAATGGGCTGACCACGTGCCTCGTGGTTGCAGCAGGTTGATCAGCATCTCAAGGAGATGGGGATGTGCCAGGCATTTGCCTGGAGGATGGCCAGACAGAGGCCCATAGAGTACCGGCAGAAAGTGGAAGCAGAAATATGCTGCTCTTGCGCATGCTCCCATACCTGACCTGACCTCACCTCACCTCACCCACACAACAGCCCATTGACAGCAATTAACCTGTCGTTTCCTTAAAACACAAGCAAATAAACTCAAATAGAAACATGCCACATTCTAAAACTTCGAAAACCCAAATGTGAAGGATTCCGCTTGGTGGATGATCATGGCCTGTTGCTACATTTGCTTCCCTCTACTCTCCTCTCCTCTCATGTTTTGGTCATCACTTTGTGAAGTCGATGTGTTGTCCCACTGCACCATTGTCAATATCTCAATTTTTTAAATCTTTTTTCTCACCTCCCTCTACCATAAGCTTAAATTTTGTACACAAAAAGGCCTTGTTAATTCAGGCTCTGTTCATCCACTCTCACTCATTTTCCCATTTCGGATCATTGTGTATATGCACGGGCTATTAGAATGTGACTTTCAAAATGATGTATGAATGACTGCGATTGCTGTATGAATGCCCATGGAATGGGTAATTCAAAGTGTTTTTAACATAATTTTCAGCATTTTGATGAAAGAGTGCAATTTTGAAGATGGTTAACCATAATTGTTATATTCCTAAATGCACAGTCGGACTTGAGGAAATATAGGAAATACGAATAATATCAGTGGATGAGAGGGATTGAGTTTCCATCATTTCCTGTTAATACAAGGTAACAGGTGAGGTCAGGTATGGGAGCATGTGCCAGAGCAGCACGTCGCAGCATCCACTTTCCCCCGATACTCCAGGGGCCTCCGTCTGGCCATCCCCCAGATGCCTGGCCCATCCCCATCTCCTTGAGATGATGGTCAACCTGTTGCAGGCACGTGGTCGGCCCGTTGGTCTCCAACACTCACGAGGCTCCCTCGCTGAGAGAATATGGTGAGCAGGATCAGCATCAGGAAAATGAGACATGTCCATACAGCCGCAGCTGACGCTCGCAGACTATGCAGGTAACAAATGTCATTTGAGTCTCTCTCAGCAACCGCTCATTGGACACAAAGTCCGAACAGCGATAGCCAAAGATTCTCCGAAGAGACCTGGTACCAAAGGAATTAAGTCTCCGTCTCAGATCCCTGGTCAGAGTCCAAGTCTCACATCCATAGAGCAAGACTGGAAGCACCATGGACCTGAAGACTCGGACTTTCGTCCTCCCGCACAGGTACCGGCAGTGCCACACCCCATGATCCAGTGATTCCATGACTCCCCAAGCCCAACCCAGACGTCTGTTGACCTCTGGCTCACAGCCATCAGAGACATGAATATCACTGCCAAGGTAAGTGAATCTCTCCATGACCTCAACATCCTCACCACAAACAGGCACAGACAAGACACATCCAATATGTCATTGAAAGCCTGGATCTTAGTTTTGACCCAAGAAACCCATAATCCCAGTTGCTCTGACTCCTCATTCAGCACCTCGAGGGCCCCCAAAAGGATATCCAACATCTCCGCTAAATCAGCAAAATCAAGGTCAGAGATCTTGACATTCCCAAACGATGCACTGCAGCTTCATCTCCATGACATCCTCCCCAGAATCCAGTCCCGACAATTGCTGAAAAGTGTGGGGGCCAGCACCCACCCTTGACGAACTCCAGTAACAACTGGAAATAAGTCAGAGATGGTACCACCAATATCACAGCACTCTCAGTACCAGAGTAGAGTTCAGACATCGGATCGATCAGTTTTGGTGGCACCCCACGAAGACCAAGAATCCTCCAGAGGACATCCCGATTCACTGAATCGAACGCTTTACAGAGATCAGCATAGGCTGCAAGCAGCCCCTGCTGAAACTCTCGTCTGCGTTCGGTGAGGACCCGAAGAGCAAGGATATGGTCAATCGTTGACCTCTTTGGTGTGAAGCCTGACTGCTCTGGATGCTGGTGCACAAACAGATGGTGGCGAACCCTATCAAGAATTATCCAAGCAAAGACCTTGCCCGTCACTGAGAGCAGCGTCACCCCTCAGTAGTTGTTGCAGTCTTGACGATCACCCTTCCCTTTCCAGAGAGGGACAACAAGGCCCCTCTTCCATTCAGTTGGGATTATGCCTGTGTTCCAGCAAGAGCACAGAACTGCATGCAACAACACGAGTGCAGCATTTCCACCAGCTTGAGGAGTTCAGCATGGATGCCACAGATCCCTGGAGCTTTTCCCCGTTTCAACTGATTCACCGCAGCCTGTGTTTCCACAAACAAAGGTGGACCACAGTTGATTGGAGGGTCAGTAATATGGATTGTAACACCCCTAACATCCAACTCGACAACGAGTGGATCAGCCTGGTGCAGCCGTTCAAAGTAACCGGCCCAGCGGGCCTTCACTTCGGACTTCTCTGTCAAGATCCCACCACCCTCTGCTCTAACTGCAGTGCACCAAGGGATGGGCTTGGCCAAAAGAAATGTGTGAATTCCCCTGTAAGCAGGACGAGAATCACTTCACCACAGCTGATGCTCTACCCCCTCACAGATTCCTCTCACATAGGCCTCCTTGTCCACCCTTAGTCCACGCACAGTTTTACGCCTCAGCTCCCTGAACAGCTCAGCTCTGCCATTAAGCCTGGCCCTGCAACTCCGTTCAATGGTATCCAGTGTCCCTCTTGAGACAAAAGTCCTCTTCACCCTCCGGTGAGTTCCACAACATCTTCCAGCAACATCAAAGATGGTGGTCTTGAAGGCACTCCACAACTCTTCAGGATCCCCCAAAGCACTGGGACCCCTCAAATCTCTGCACAGCCTGTTTGCAACCATTCTCCTGGATTGAAACTGCAAGTTAAGAGTTGCTAAAACAAGCCTGTGGTCAGTATTGAGGAACTGAGCACTCCAGTGGACCCTGCAGTTCTGGATCATCCTCCAGCGACCATCAACGAGAACATGGTCAATCTCCTTTGCCACACCGCCAGCATTGGAATACCAAGTCCAGCGATGAGCTTATGGGTGCTGAAACCATGAACCAGCCACCCTAAGTCCACGACTTCTTGCAAAGTCACGGAATTTAGTGCTATTCTGGTTCACAGTCCCAGACCCATGGGGACCAACTCGCATCTCTTAACCATTCCTTTCAGTTACAGTCAATGCATTGAAATCCTCCAAGACGAGAAGAGTATCTTGCCTGGGGCACTGATCAACCACAGACTCGAGTGTGGTGTAGAATGCATCCTTCACGGTGAGATCACTCGCCTCAGTCGGAGCATAAACAGAGACCAGGGAAATGACACCCAAGGAGTGACGAATCCTTCGTCTCATAATACGCTCATTGCCGGTGTTCCCTCAATTATCATTGGAGTCAGCTTATTGGACACAGCTGGAGCAACTCCCTGGGTGTGGTAACCATCAGAGTGACCAGACCAGTAGTAGGTGTAACCACCCGCCATGATCTAACCGCAATCCGGTCTCCGAACCTCAGAGAGTGCTGCAATCCTGATGTCCAAACGCTTGAGCTCAGATGATAACAGAGACAGGTGATCATCATGTCTTTGGGATTGGACATTCCAGGCACCTACCCGAAGGGACCGCCTCAGGTTAACCAAAGGAGACTGCCATCTGGTAGACGACACTTGAGCACCATCCCGACGCGCACTACCGCAATCTGACCCGGGTAGGTTATCCCGCGGTTTCCCTCCTATCATCAAAGATTTGCGGTCCCGAAGGCTTTGCCCCAATCCCGTCATCCGGTGAGCTGCCCTGCGAAGGGAAGCTGCACAGGAGGTACTCCCACGGAGTGGGTTTTCAGATTTTTTTTTTTAATGCTTTTTGTATGTTTTGTGGAATTTTTACGGTGGCCGTAGTGCAAATCCTGCCACCAACCTCCTCATAAATAGTAACCCAACTGCAGGAGGACGTCCGCAGACACAGTTGGGCACTAGATATGGATGGTCATTTGCTCACAAGGAGCTCCTCCACCCTTTGACAGGTTTTGTTTTTAATCCTGATGGGTGTCAATATCAAACACCCTCCTCACCAAGAAACTTGGAGGGGGGGGGTGGGGAGGGGAGACGGTTTAGTCACCGCCAACCCGACCTTGGAACAGTTTAGTACAGGTATACATGGTACCTGTAGCAAGCCACAGATCCAATCTGATCTGACCTGACAATCTGGTAACAAGTCAAGGTAACAGCCTTGTATTAATTTCTCAAAACAGCCCCTACCCCTTCCCTCCCCCCCCCCCCACCACCCACTCCTTTCAAACATGATAAATAGGAGATATCATCAATAAACTTACGCTGCACATTAACATGCCACCATCCTTCTTAATAAGCAACCAAACCAGATGCGTTGTCTTCCAATGGGTAGTCTACCTGAATGTTGGTGATGATTGTACAAGCTTTCCAATTGAAGACATCCATTAAATAAATCACCAAGTCTGCCTTGTTCACACGAGGCAATCCTGCAATCTTTAATATAATGTCCACTCGGTGGCAGTGATGGTCGAAGGTTTGGGGAGAACACACCCACATTTGAGCCTTTGGGACTTGAACCGATATGCGTGGCCTTGGGAGTTTGCAGTACGGGGAGCTGCGAGCTATCAGCTTTTTGTGTAAATTCAGAAAGTTCTCCAACTCTTTTGATGTGTGGAGGCACCCCTTTTCTCACTGGTACATTTCCAAGTATTTTTGGCTCATTTTAGAAGCTTTGTGAGACATTTTATGTGACAATACTTCTCCGGCACACACGATATACAGAACAGCTTCATTGCCGCAGTCTATTGAAAGTCATCCTTCAAGCTCATGTTTTGTTTGAGTAAGTGCAACGAGCGCACACAGCATACACCGCCGAAGATCGTCCAATCATCTCTAGGCCTACCGTGGTGGTGCGACGTGAGCGACCACTGCGTGTCCTGAACACCGCCGTTTCCTGGAGTGTCTGCACATGCTCACCGAGCATTCGGCGGATTATGTCATTTCGAAAGTCTTGTACTGCATGATCATCTGTTGGAGACCATTTATATTATGGGCTTGGTCGTCTTCAAAATTTATCTCCACACTGACACACATTTTCACAAAAGTATAGTTTTCTTTTTTTTTTTTTTTCCTGGAAATTTTAAGGATTTTATTATCTAAATAGGGTCATGAAACCGGTTGTGGGGATTTTTCCAGTTTTTTTTTTTTTTGACCTTGAACCCAACCCTTTACCCTGTAGGGGATGCAGCTATCCTCAAATGTTCATATTGCTGTAAGAATCGTCGCGACCATGTTTTCCAGATTTTGTGAAAAAACTTTTGGGTTCAAGTCTCGTAATGTTTTTCAAATCTGGCTCGTCTGAATCTTTGGTGGATTTTTGAAGTTGAATTTGCCGCTTTGGAGAGATTAAAGTACCACATAGTCCAAACCGAACTGGAATTTTTTTTATTCAGTTCTGTTTTCTGGGGTTAAATCTCGAATAAAAATTGACAGGGTGTACTTCCAGTGGTACTTGCTTGGAGCTGAGGGGTTATGAACTTGCGTGTTATTTTCATCCATTGAAGAATGTGGTCACCAATCACACAAATGAAGCTTCATTCCCCCACCTGATGGCGTTGGTGCTGTTATCCTCAAAAACTGTTTCGGTCCTTCGGTCTTTCCTCACTCTTCTCCACATCTTTGTCACCCATCTTTTTTTTCCCCCCCTTCTTCTTTTTTTGTATAAACACTCTTGTGGAAGAGCTAATACATATAACAGATCAGGATGTAACTGAACAAAAGAAACAGGAAAAAAAAAGAGGGGGAAAACACACCAACAACAGGGCTGAGGGACAGAATCGAGGGTGAATAGTGAGGGGTAGGGTACGACGCATGGAGTGGACAAGATGAATATGGAAGAAAATTCTCATGAGGGAAACACTGGAAATTTGTAGAAGGAGGGGAGTGGGGGGGGGGGTGGAAGGTTGATGGGGGTTCAAAAGATCATGGTTTTAGATGGGGTATAGTCTGATATGGGGGTGAACAGTTGTCTTGAAGACCTGGAGAGAAGAATAAGATTGAAAAGTGTCGAAGTTGGTTTGGCAGGTGGAAAAAAAAAGGAACGAATAAGTGGAGGTGAGCAGTGATTCTGGATTTTGGGTGTTTCACCAAAAGGGAGCTGCTGATTGTCCATGTACACCCTGCAAAAACCTGGGGGTGGGGGGTGATGGGGACAAAGCATGGAAAGAGCAGAGGGTGCAAGACCAGAAAAGAGGCAGTGGAAGACAGAGAGACCGTTGGACTGTCTGTGATGGGAAAGTGATCGGCCCATAGACTCAGCTCTTCGTCATCGGAGATTCCAAAGGAAGTGTTTCCATGACACAGGATGACCAGTCAGTGACCAGCTGTGAAGAACAACCCTGAAATGTGGTTTGCCCAAGAAAGATCATGGCTGATAGTGAGACCCAGGAGTTTGAATGACTGAACTTCTTGAAGAGGGTTGTTAAGAGAGTAGATAGGGATGCTTGCCAGATGGTCCTTTTGGAGAGAAAGAGCATGAGTGTGAGATTTGTCGAGATTGAAAGACACATTCCAAGTGTTTCACCAGCTTGTGTTTATCTCAAGGTCTGGATATATGGAACCAGCCTATCTGAAGGATGTGGGGTGTTATGGCAGAGGGTGGAGCCATTAGCAAAGAGATAAAGAGGATTTCTAGAGAGTCAGGGAGATCGTTGATAAGTACTAGGAATAGGATGGGGCCAAGAACACTACCTTGGGGCATTTTAGCCTTGACAAGGAGAGGAAATTAGAGGATTCTGTTGAGAGCTACATGTTGGCTACGTGAGTGGAGGAAGTCAGTAACCCAGGAATGGAGTTGGCCTTGGATGCAATAGACAGAAAGTTTGGCGATCAAGGCGGGATGCCAGATGGTATCGAAATCACGAGATATGTCCAGAGAGACGGACTTGATTTCATGTCTGACAGTGAGGTCTTCCATCCATTGTTAGGTGAGTAGACGCACCATGTCCAAGGTGGAGTGATCTGGTCTGAATCCAATTTTTGATCTTAGATGACGTTGATGGAAGGAGAAAAGGAAGGATTTCATGTGAACTGCGATGATGGATTCCAAGACCTTGCTGATGATTGGTCGTAAGCTTTTAGGTATGTCGTTAAGGGGATCAGTTTTAGCACCGTTTTATGTAGTGCAGTGATGTTTTCCAAGCAGATGGATGATGACCGAGCGCAAATGGTAGGGTGAAAGAGAAGACAAAGGATGTGCAAGAACAACAGAGCAAATTTTAAGGATACATTAGCTGATGCCATTTGGTCCAGTTGCAAATTCAGTCTATGGTTGCCAGAAACTTATCCACCGTATCAGGTGCAAAAGACAGAGTGCAGGAGCAGTTGGGTACGACTGGGTATGGTAGTGAGAGAGGCAGAGAGGACACAAGTCTTGGAAGCAAACACTTCTGTTGACCAGAAAGCTGTTAGAGTTAGAGAGATCTAACCCTAACCCTAACCCTAACCCTAACCCTAACCCTAACCCTAACCCTAACCCTAACAGCTAACAACCCTAACCCTAACCCTAACAGCTAACAGCTAACAACCCTAACCCTAACCCTAACAGCTAACAACCCTAACCCTAACCCTAACAGCTAACCCTAACACCTTTCAATATCTCGAAGTTCACGATGGAGCAAACTCTCGTCTGCGTTCGGTGAGGACACGAAGTGCAAGGATACGGTCAATCATTGACCTCTTTGATGTAAAGCCTGACTGCTCTGGACGCTGGTACTCAAGCAGATGGCTCGTTTTCCTGACTCTGACCCTGCTCACCAGATTCTCTCAGCGAGGGAGTCTCATGAGTGGAGGAGGCCAGTGGGCCGACCACGTGCCTCATGGTTGCAACAGGTTGACCATCTTCTCAAGGAGATGGGGATGGGCCTGGCATCTGCCTGGGGGATGGCCAGACGGAGGCCCCTGGAGTACCGGCGGAAAGTGGACGCAGCGACGTGCTGTTCTGGCACATGCTCCCATACCTGACCTGACCTGGACGTCAATGGAGGATATCCGACACCCCCTCCCCCTGTTCCCTGGGCAGCTTGGTGAAATATCGAGACTGTTGTAACTTTTGAACTGATGATTGGACCTGAACATACGAAGTCTCCAAATATTTGGGATGAGGAATAGCAACTTTTCTATAAGGTTGTGAAATATGTGCTGCACACAAAAACAGAAGCGATTGAACAGTATTATGCAATCCAAAAACAATTCTGAAATAATGGGCCATACAACATCATCAGAAAATATTCACACCCCTTAACCTTTTCACAATTTGTTGTGTTGCAGCCTGAATTTCAAATGGATTTAATTATAATTTTTCCTCACTGATCGACACAAAATATCCCATAATGACAAAGTGAAAACGAAATCCTCTTCTTCTTGCATATGGAAGCTTAGCTGCCAGGGTAGCTATCATTTCTTGGAAGCACGACTGTGTCGCTGATGCAGTGCCGCTCTACCAGTACACACTTGTACTCATTTCGCCGACCTCGGAAGGATGACAGGCTGAGTCAACCCCCTGGTGTATTAATTTATCAGGCAACGGGGCTTGAACCCAGGACCCTAGGATCCCAACCCGCCACCCTAACCACGAAGCCAACACCAGGCTTGAAAAAGAAATAGAGAAATATCTAATTTACATAAGCATTCAGCCCCCCGAGTCAACACTTAGTAGAAGCGTCTTTGGCAGCGATTACAGCTTCGAGTCTTCTTGGGTATGTCTGTATCAGCTTTGCACATCTGGATTTGGGAATTCTTTCTTGCAGGTTTGCGCGAGCTCTGTCTCATTGTATGGGGAGCGTCGGTGAACAGCAATCTTCGTCTTTCCTCCGATTCTCAATGGGATTCAAGTCTGGGCTTTGGCTGGGGCCACTCAAGGACTTTCACATTCTTGTTCTGAAGCCAGTCCAGTGTTGCTTTGGTTGTATGCTTGGGGTCATTGTCCTGTTCAAATGTAAATCTTCGCCGCAGTCTCAGGTATTTTGCACTCTGAAGCAGGTTCTCCTCAAGGATTTGCCTGTATTTGGGTCCATTCATTGTTTCCTCTATCTTAACAAGTCTCTCAGTCCATGGAGATGAAAAGCATCCCCATAGAATGATGCTGCCACCACCAAGCTTCACGGTAGGGATGGTGTTAGATGGGTGATGAGCTGTGCTTGGTTTCAGCCAGAAGGAGCGCTTTGTATTCAGGTTACAGAGTTCAATTTTTGTCTCATCAAACCACAGAATATTTTGCCTTATTCTCTCAGTCTTTCTTGTGCCTTTTTGCAAACTCCAGGCATGCTGTCATGTGCCTTTTTCAGGAGTGGCTTCCATCTGGCCACTCTCACAGGAAGCCTAGATTTGTGAAGTGCTGCAGAGCCTGGTCTGGCAGGTTCTCCAATCTCAGCCAAGGAACTCTGTAGTTCTGTCAGAGTGGTCATTGGGTTCACGATCACCTCCCTGATCAACGTCCTTCTTGTCTGGTTGCTCAGCTTGGTCAGACGGCCAGCTCTAGGAAGAGTTTGGGTCGTTCCATATTCTTTCCATTTCCTCATGATGGAGCTCACTGTGCTCGTGTGCACTTTCAACACTCTACAAATTGTTTTATACCCTTCCGTAGAGCTATGTCCCTTCACAATTCTATCTCGAAGTTCTACAGACAGTTCCCTGGACTTCATGGGAGAGTTTCTGCTCTGACATGCACTGTCAACTGTGGGACCTGATATAGAAAGGTGTGTTTCATTCCAAATCATGTCCAATCAATTGAATTGGCCACAGGTGGACACAAATCAAGCTGTAGAGACATCTCAAGGATGACCAAAGAAAATTGGATACACCTGAGCTCAATTTGGAGTCTCATAGCAAAGAGGTTGAATAGTTATTGACTCAAATTTCAGCTTTTCATTTTTAATTTGTAAAAATTTCTAAAACAAAAATTCCACTTTGACGTGTGGATCAGTGACAAAAGAAGAATCTCAATTTAATCCATTGAGGCTGTAACGTAAAAAAAAGGTGAAAAAGTCAAGCGGTGCGTGTATTTTCTGAAAGCACTGCATATATATATATATATATATATATATATATATATATATATATATATGTATACATACATACATACATACATACATCAGATGCCATGTGACTTCAAACCATAAGTGGTGAAAGCGCCAGCACTGTCCCATACAGCCCTTGTTGCACGCTGTTAGGAGCGATAAGTGCTGTCTGCCACGTGGAACATTATCTCCCACTTTACCAAATGCAATCTGGAGTCATCAATGGTCTGCAATCAGGCACAATGGTGATAATTAATGTCGTTCTCCAACCTGAGACGAACGTCATCACATCACTGCCATAAAGTACATACTGTCTGCAGCTCCCGGAAGAGCTATCTCGCATCCCAGTCCCAATCGTACACCTGCTGCAGCGATAAACAAGCATCTGGACTACAGCCCACAAGCAATTGGTGCGTGTCAAGAACCCCAGGAATCATCGATGGATGGAGAAGGACGGTAAGCTGGTTCCCATTTGGACCACGTTGCCCCTTGCCAAGGACGTCTTCAAACTCGATGTGAAGTGCACTTGCACACAAGTTCAAGAAGGGTAACTTGAAATGCACACGTCTGTCCAACTACAAATGCACTAAATATAGGTGAGTTAGAACAGTTTCCAATGCTAACAAATACATGGTCCATGTGTTTTTTTTTCATCAGTTTTGGATTGCATAAAACTGTTCAAGCAGTTGTTTACCACCGGTGGGAATTTATTCGTTCTAATGTTCAGGACATATTTAGAGTCCAACGATCTCTCTCCTTTTGGCATATTCCAGCAGGAGACTAAATCTCAAGGCATGCTACTCAACCACCACAGGTAAGTTGGTGGGCTGTCAGTGTTCTGTCGCTTCAAACTCTCTCGTCCATTCATTCTCCATCAACCGACCCAGATCATGCGTGTTCTTCGAGAATCTCACACCTGATTACCCTCCACATTTCCCAGCTGAAAGTTCATTCCTTCTTCCCTTTCTCTCATCTGTCGCCTTGTACTCCTCGTGTCTGTCGTCTTGTACTCCTCTCTCCAGTCCTTCAAGAGTGCTACCATCATCAGCCATGCTTCCTCCCATCCCCACCCCTGCTCTCTTCTTCTCCTATTGACCCCCTCTTGCCCCTTTCCCTTCTATTACCAATCCACTCCTTACCTCCATCACAGAAGGTGGAAGGAGGTTTTGTTTTCACTCCTGTTTGTCTGTTTGTTTGTGTACAGGATATCTCAAAAAGTTGTGAACAGATTTGGATGATATTTTGTGGGCAGATTGGGTGTTACAACAATGAAATGATTAGATTTTAGTGAAGATCCGGATCCGGATCCGGCTACGAGAATGTTTTAAGTGATTCTTCACCATTGAGAGATATAGCAAAACCAATATACAGCACAATCTCTCAAAAAGTTGTGGATGGATTTGGATGACACTTGGTGGACAGGTTGGATGCGTGACAGATGAATTGATTCAATTTTGGTGAAGATCCGAATCCGGATCTGGATATGAGTTATTTAATTTCTAAAGGAATTATTCACCATTGAGAGATTGGGCCAAAACGATATACAGCATGACATTTCAAAAATGTATTGGGCTTGATATGTTCTCGTGGATCAGGCATTGCGTGGTGGAGGTATGCGCTCTACCGAGTGCCCTTCTAGTTTGTGATGTCTTTGACTCCTTATTTCTCAATAATCATCTGTCATTCTGTGTACCTCATTAAGCTCTTTCCTGAGCCTAGATTTCTGAACACAAGAAAAAAAGTGTTCCAGCTTGATTAAAGGATTTGTTGCTCTGAACTTTTAAATGGTTCATCCAATGCTGGCACAACTTTTATGGTTACTTCATGACAACATCTATTTTATCGTCCAATTTCCCCCCCCCCCACCCCAAATAAAATTGCTTTTGCAATTTTGAGTCAAGCTGGGCACATTGTTTAAGCTAATACAGGTTGCTAAATGAAAATCGGCCTCGCTGATAATCAATCAATCCATTTTGGTTTCTTGAAGGAACTTCAAACACTGGACAAGGCAGTCCGTAGACTGATATTTGTCACGTTTACAATAATAAACCAAACTTACAAATATACATGCATATAGAAATCATAATAATCATATAAAATTCCATGAATATGTATATTATGAATTAAAATTAATGCATAAAATAATGAGAACGACAACCATTGATGTCACGACGTCACCAGATATGCCTCCGCCCACATTATTACATCTTTATAATACCTGTACCAAGTTTGATTTAAATTCCTGAACCCAGATTTAAAATAATAAATACTTTTGCCTGCCAGACCATGCATCCAATCAGGTTGAAATTTAAAACATATATTCTGCATGGCTACTCGATCAAACTGTGAATAGTGCAGTTCTGCCTCAATCTGTTGAGCCATTGCGGAGAAGATTTTTGAAGGTTTTATGTTAAAAACAACATGGCTGCCAAAGCACGTGACCAATGACATCATCAATGTTTTTTTTGCCAATTACAATTTAGCCCTAGATGACCATCAAAAAATTTCATGCTGATCGGATAAAGCTTTTGACCACACCACATGGCCTATAATGTCATCATTTCCACATTGTATGCAGGTATATGGTTTGATGATACTAGGTAAATTTCGCTTCGATCAGATAAGTGTTTCCAGACGAAACATTATTTAATATTTTTCTTCAATCCAGTATGGCCACCAAACCATGTGACTTGTCAATTATTATTTTTCATCCTAATATCCACAAGTCATGCGGAACAGGTCTGTGAAGTGTCCCCTCAATCTGTCCAGCAGTTCTGTAGAAGAAGATTTTTGAAAGTTTGAGGGTAAATCCAAAATGGCCACCAGACCATTTGACATATGATGTTGTCGTTTTTGTGACACTTTGATCTGTAAAGCGGTTCTGGAGATTTTTTTCGTTTTTCCTGTTTTTTATCGTTTTTTTTTTAAACAATATGGCTGCCAAACCACGTGACGGGTAATGTAATTTTTTCTTTGTTGAAATATTTCCCCAGATGAACCTCAAATTTTTATACTGATAGAATGCAGCAATTCTACTTGTCGAATTTTGACCGGGTTACCACTTCACCGATGACATCAGAGACAAATAGGTCTGCAGACCCATGCAGAGTACTTGCCAGGTGCCAAGTTTCAATTTTTCTCCATCTTGTGGTTTAGGAGATACAGAGGTCCAAAGTTTTTCCGTTTTTTCAACATGGCTGCCACCCCACGTGACCTATGACGTCATAAATATCATTAAAAAAAATTCTGCATAATGAGTCACATCTGTGCTCAAAAATTTGTGTCAATTTGATAACCGGTTGCAGAGAAAACGGAGAAAATTTGCATGTATGGACGGACGGACAACCTGAAAACATCATGCCATCGGTGACATCGTCACCGGAGGAGTAAAAATACAAATTCGCCGAAATATAGAGACATTCCAAATTACAACAAAAAGTGCCCAAACTTAGAGTACCCATGGCTCAAAGCTCACTCAACCAGGGCACATGAAGTGCCGGCATCAGCGACGAGATCACCTGCAGTTTCCACAAACGTCCAGCAGTCCCTGTGAATGCCAAGGGTGAGCACGGAATGCAGAGCGAGCACCGCTCTGGTTCGTGCACAAATTCCCTGCATCTGGGCCGTAGGAATGGACCTGTACATGCAGAACAGCAGGAACTGCCAGCTCAGAATCCGAGACCGCATGCCCCTACACACCAACATGACATTGAATGCTTCCCGCTCCAGCACCCAGAGCACCTTGTTAGTCCCGACGGTAAGCTCCACCTGCTCGGCTCCCGGGCCTCGGTCATCATACCAACATCCTCTCTCCATGACCACACTCTATTCTACCGTTTCCGCGAGTTGGACCGGCTCTGATACGACAACATCGTGGCCAGGGCCACGCTCAACAGATGGGTCATATCCTCGGCAATAGACTCGGAGAGATTCAGGCCACATGGCTTGGAACGGCTCGTCATGTGAGATGCGTGCACTGGCACGGATACCTTACATGCTACGTCCTCGAGAGGAGGACTTGGCAAAGTGTCTCCCATGCGGTGATGGAAAAATCCTGGAAGTGGAGGTGATGCAGCAACGTCATCAAGGCGCTAATCAGCTGCCAACATCATCACGTCCTTCTCACTCACATAGTACACCTGCATGTAAAATTGAATTTTGAGGCATACAGGAAATGAAATGGGAAATGTTTGACGTGAAGTCAATATAGCAGATTTCAGATAATGGGTGATTGCTGCAGGAATGAAAATTGTCTGCCCTGCTGCATTGTCTAAAAGGTTAACATATTTTTTATTTTAAACTGAAGTTCACCAATCCTGTTTTCCCATACAAGCTGTCCACTTGCTGTGTAGTTATGAATTTGTGTCAAATACTGTGCTTCACCCCCATGCCTTGTACAGACTTTGTGTTGGTATGGGAAGTGAAGATTTTGGATTGTCGACGTCGGCGAAGCAGCAAGCGCTACCATGACATGGAGAGAGAGGACATTGAAGTGCCTTTGGAAGGAGGTGATGAAAAACAAGACAAATGGAGGAAGAAGTTTGTGCTGAACCTTCAGAAGGCTGGCCTTCTGATGGAAGAGGTGATGGGTGAAAAATTCATTCCCACTTCTTACTTCTTCATACCACACACCCATTCATTTTATACCGTTTGTGCAGCACCTGCGACATGTCACTCTTGGGTACAGTGAATATGCTTTGGTGAGAATATAGTGGGTGGAAGTTGTGGGTGAAACGCACCTTTGTCAGCAATAGCAGTGGCAGTGTTCATAATCATTTTACAAAGTCGACTCATTCCACACACACACTTACTTAAAACAGTAGCACCACCAGCAGCAGTGTTTATTATCCTGCTAACTCAACTCATTCTGTCCACTGTTTTAAAACGTTTATTTAATAATACCAATGTCCTGTATCTGTTCTTGTATATGGCAGCTTGGCTGCCACGAAGCTTTAATTCCTTGGAAGCGCAGCTGTGCCACTGAGGCTGTACCCCTCTACCAGTACACTGGTACTCATTTTGCTGACCTCGGAAGGATGACAGGCTGAGTCGACCCCACCCGGTGTTAATTCAGTGTTCAACGAGGCTCGAACTCAGGGCCCTTAGATCCCAAGCAAGCCATTCTAACCGCTAATTCAACATCAGGCTTATACCAATGTTATGTTTTGTGATGTCATGCTTCTTCACATGTTCTCCAATGGTTCGGTGGTGACATGCAATCTACTGGTTAGTTGGTAGCAGCACAAAGTTATTTTGGTACAATAATCGTTGCATCAACATATTGTAGCGGGAACAGTCTTGCCATCCGGATCTCACCAGAGATAAACTCTGCAGGCCAGCCAGCCAGTAGGGAGGTTTTTGATTGAGTTGAGACTGAAAACACAACCCAGAAATCGTCATCATCATCATATTTGTTTTGTGACCCTTACCCCTATTTTAGGGAGTTGGTCGAAAAAACCCAAATGACCATTAAGAATTCATTTGTTCACATTCATTCAAAGCACACACTTATTCAATTTATATATATGGGAGGGTCGAGTTCGAGAATCAAAATCAAATGCGCATCAATTATAAAACAAACAGGTTTAACGAACGAGATGGATAAGGATGGTGAAATCGATAGTAGGAAATGAGGGAACATGACTGAGTGGAGACACACACTCCACTCCAAAACACAAATGGACTCTGAACTTAAAACAAAGTCTGAGTCACGCAGACATACATGATAACGATCGGGGGAGTGGTGGTGGCGGTAGGTGTTAGAAGAAAATATAGAACAGGAATGGTGCATTGAATTATTGAACTTCCCCCAGTATAGCACAGCTCGTAATGGTCTCAATGTCCCAGTTGCAGTAACAAGCATTGAATTCTCATTTGTGGTGATGCCTGATGTGCTT
Organism: Eptatretus burgeri; assembly: GCF_056783735.1. Classification (NCBI taxonomy): domain Eukaryota; kingdom Metazoa; phylum Chordata; class Myxini; order Myxiniformes; family Myxinidae; genus Eptatretus; species Eptatretus burgeri. Next base: position 106,267,683 of record NC_140964.1, on the reverse strand, counting down.
GCTGCAGAAACTGTGATGAGCCTTCACTCGTGGTGGTGTTCCCCACACCCCACGACTCAATTGTTGTAGCACGGAGCGAATGGTCCTTCCTCTCTCCTTGTGGTGCCGATCTGCTCCCTTCTCTCCGAGGTTCCAACAACTTCTCATCTCTCATTCTGGCCAACCATTCGTTCACACCCTCTCCGAGAGCACAAATCTCATTTGTCCAGACATGCACGAACTAACCGATTAGTGCACAACCAGCCATGTGATGTCATGCACGCTGCTCTGTGCACGATAAATCTGCTGTTCATTGGATTTTCCGACAAACCTCGAAGTTCTAATCAAATTGAAAACAATGCGATACTGGCCACATGACTTCTCGCACATCACATCAGGTGGAACAGAGTCCAATCAAACACAACCCTGTACCAGAGTGAAACCCCAAAGGGGATATAAAAAAAGGAAAGGATAGCACATTTAATAGTAAAACAACACAGAGGGGATTAAAGGATGATGAGGCATTGTCCAAACGCTCAGTCTCAGGTGATGCCAATTGAGGTAACTGATAGAACAGCTAATCTAAACACCAACACTAGGAGATGGCTTACTAATGTAATTAATTGCCCCTTTCCCAAGCCATTTTTCCTTATGCGGCCCCGTCCTTCCACTCAGACTCATCACAAGTCCAACTCGCAACGAGGCGAGGAGGAACAGAACAAAAATGCCTCCGTCCTGAAAGAAAAAAAATTTAGTCCACGCAAACCCCAAAATATATTAATTATTGTGAGATGCATCTACAGGGTGGCCACAAAATGGGGGATTTGTATACCGTACCTCTAGAAAGTCGACACCCCCTTTCAAAATTTTCACCTTTTGTTGACGTAGCCTGGAATTAAATTGCATTAACTCAGACTTTTTCCATCTTTATTTACACATCGTAACCCACAACTTCCAAATGAAACACAAATTCTACAAATTTCTGAAAATTCATTGAAAATACAAAACTGTAATATCTTGGTTGGGTATCCACCCCCCCTCCCCCTTATAAAACCAATTGTAAACTAGAAGGGCACTCCGTGGAGTGCATACCTCTGCCACGTCCTGCCTGATCCATGAGAACATATCGGGCCCAATACATTTTTGAAACATCATGCTATACAATACTCTATCGTTTTTTGGCCTGATCTCTCAATGCTGAAAAATCACTAAAACAAAATTCAAGTAGTCAGATCCGGAACCGGATCTTCACCAAAATCGAATCAGTTCGTCCTTGCCCACCAAATTTCATCCGGATCCATCCACAACTTTTTGAGATATCCTGCACACAGACAGAGAGGGGTGTAAACAGCATCTCCTTCACCTTCGGTGGTGGAGGTAATTAGATAAGGTGTAACCAATCACCTTCAAAATCACACACCAAGTTAATTGGCCTCCACCTAAAAAATTGTAGTGATTCTGATTATTTCAGAATATAATCAGTTGTTCCTGCAGGTTTCCTCTGGGTACTGCATTTCACAGTAAAGACTCATCCATGAGCACCAAGGAGCTTTCAAAACACTTCTGGGATAATGTTCTGGAAAGGCACAGCTCAGGGGATGGGTATAAATATATTTCAAAGGACTCGAATATCCCTTGCAGCACAGTCAAGACAATTATTAAAAAGTAGAAGGCATATGGTACCACCAAGACCCTGCCTAGATCAGGCCGTCCCTCCAAACCGAATTATCATGCAAGGAGGAGATTGATCAGAGAGGCCGCCAAGAGGCCAATGGCAACTTTGAAAGAGCTACAAGTCTTCATTGCAAAGACTGGTCACTGTGTGCACGTGACAACAATATCTCAAGCACTCCGCAAGTCTGGCCTGTACCGGATGGTGCAAGAAGGAAGTCATTACTCAAAAAAGCTCACCTTGACTCCCATTTGAGATATGCAAAAAAAAACACTCTGGGGATTCTGAAGCCATGTGGCAAAAAGTTTTGTGTTCTGATGAAACCAAGATGGAACTTTTTGGCCTAAATGCAAAATGTTACGTTTGGTGCCAACCCAATGCAGCACATCACCCAAAGAACACCATCCCAACTGTGAAGCATGGTGGTGGCAGCACCATGTTATGAAGATGTTTCTCATCAGCAGGGACTGTGGCACTTGTCAGGCTAGAAGGGAAAATGTATGAAGTGAAATACAGAAAAATTCAAGAGGAAAACTTGCTGACCGATGCAAGAAAGCTGAAATTGGGATGGTATTCACCTTTCAGCATGACGACCCAAAGCACAACGCCAAAACTACACTGGAGTGGCTAAGGAACAAAAAGATAAACGTCCTTGAGTGCCTCAATCAGAGCCCCAACCCAGATCCAAGCAAAAATCTGTGGCATGGTTTGAAGATTGCTGTCCATCAATGCTCCCCAGGCAGCTTGACTAAGCTTGAACAGTTTTGTGCAGAAGAATGGGAAAATATTTCCCAATCAAGGTGTGCCAAGTTGGTAGAAACCTCTTCCATCACACTCACAGCTGTATTTGCTGTCAGAGGTGCTTCCACCAGGTGTTAACTCAGCGGGGTGGACACTTATCCAACCAAGATATTCTAGTTTTGTATTTTTGATTAATTTTTGAAATTTGTAGAATTTGTTTTTCACTTCGAAGTTGGGGGTTCGGATGTGTACATAAAGGTGGAAAAATTCTGATTTAATACAATTTACTTCCAGGCTATAAGGCAACAAAAGGAGAAAATTTTGAAAGGGGGGTGTAGACTTTCTATAGGCACTGTATTTTTAATGTTCTTTTTTCTTTTTCTTTGTCAAGGATTGTAAAATCAACAAAGGATTTCATGAAAACTCAGAAATGGAAGAACCTATATCTCACCTGGTCATGCTGCAGCAGTTTCTAATTCCAGAACTTGTTCGATTGGGAATTGGTACAACAGCAGTTCTTCAACATGATGGTGCTCCAGCACATTAATAACGTTGGGTCTGAAATTGTCTGAATGACAACTTCTCAGGTCTATGGATAGGCAGAGGTTCAATGATGGAGTGGGAACCTCGAGGTCTAAATCTCACAACATGTGATATCTCTTTGTGGGGGATTGTTAAACAGAAAGTATCTGCAAGATGGGACAAAACGGTGGACAATTTGAAAGCTGCTGTTCCAGCTGCAATGGTAGATATCGCACATGACATGCTGAGGAAGATATCTCAGAGGACATGGCAATGCTTTTAAGTATGTTTAGATAACGCTGTTAGAGAACGTGATCATACAGAGAAATATAACTGAATGTTATCGAATTCATCTACCACTTTGTGGCTATTCTATTGCCAGGATACTATCTTCTCACACATCCATCCCTATTCCCATCATTTAACAATTATACTGGAATTCAAAGGTTAAAAGGCCAATATTTGCACACACAAGCATTATGGGTGCACTGACTTATGCAATGCATTAACAATTACAATTTATAATTTTGGGGAAAATGGCAGCACAACACACTGTCCCAGGGCACAGTTATCCACAGTGTCAGAAGCAGATAAATGGCAGCAATTATTCCTCAAGGTCACATGGCATGGGAACATCAATAAAGTTGGACAAACAGCTTTTCCTGCAAATATGATGGCCAGCTTGATCTTGTTCTTGAGGTGAAAATGTGGAAAGGTGTGCACTTGCATCTTTTTTGTTCTTCAGGTGTGGTGCCTTGGCAAAGAGGTTGATCATCCACAGGTCCCCTCGCAGGTTCGCGCAGTCTATGAAAATCCTTAAAATTCATGGAAAAATGAAAAAGCATTTTCTAGTACAGTACTGGGAAGTTCTAAAACACTTGTCCAAGGCTTTGAAATTCTTTAAAAATCGAGAAAATTGTGCAAATATATAGAATCTGCCAGCCCCCTGGTAGAAATTGTTAATTCCGCAGCCTCTTTAAAGCCGCTGTCACACCTTGACGTTTTAGCCAGCATATGGCAACGTATCAAAATGTATGTAAAACACTGGCGTACGCTGAACTATCGATGTTTTTTCAGTTTTTGGCGTATTCGTAACGAGTTGGACATATGCATAGCGTATTAGTAACGTACACAGAACGTTTCGATAACATATAGATAAAGGCCCGGTCACACCTTGACGTTTTAGCCAACGTATGCCGATTTTTGAATTTTTTTTCTAAAACGCTGGCACACGTTGAATACGTTATGGGTAAGTTTTGATAACATTGAGAGCACGCTGGCATACGTCGTAGTACGTTGCCATACGTCGTTGTACGTTGGCTTTAAACGTTGTACTTTTCGGTTGTCCTCAAATTTTTTCATGCTTGAAATTTCACGACGTATACCGGCATATGACTCACACGTTCCGCTACGCTGGCCACAAGTTGTAGGCACGGTCTGCGATCGTTGACAGACGTCAACACATGCTACTTGTAAGTTAATCATAAGTTGAGACACGCCGAGGTAATGTTTAGCGTACCCGAAACTTATTTCTAACCTATGATTAACGTGTTGTTGGCACGTTACGCGATCGTTGCCACACATCGACAGACGTTACTTTTAAGTTACTCATAGGCTGAAAGACGTCGGTATAATGGATCGTCCTTGCGTCAGCGTCCACGGCCACGGCCAGGACACTTATTTGCAGCATTCTTCAAACTTTTCTTCGGCATGACGAGGATGTTCACACTTCGATGTCTAGCTTGGCTATGATTCCAATTGTCCATCGGCAGCGTCTATTTAAAATAGTCGAGTTTGAGCGTTTTAACACGTTCAGAAGAAACGTTTCAAATTTCCAAACCCCAGCGTCAAAAAAACAAAAAAAAAAAACAAAGGCGAGTGACAGCAATTTAAATCGTTCATTGTAAACAATGAAACTAGCTGAGTGGTACCGTTTAAAAGTCGTTGAGTGTAAAAAAAATCCAATTGTTGAGCGCAAGCGTTTACTTTCAATAGTGGAGATGCAGCCATTTAAATCGTTGAGTGGCAGCCTATGAACCTACCCGTGGACACGCGGACGCAAGGACGATCCATCATAACCCACACCCTCCCCCTCACACCCACCTACTACTGCCAACATGAACAAACTACTACTAATACTAATACTAATAGTAATACTGATACTGATACTGTTACTGTTACTGCTGACATGGACATCGACTCAAAAAGGAATCGAAAACACTGTTGGGTTCCCCTTTTATGAGCAGCATTTTTATATACCAATTCCCAAAACCGCTGGGAACACGTCTTTATATGGCAGTTGTAAGCTAGAAACACGTTAATTTTTTTTTTTTTTGTCGACCGGAAGACGTCATTGGAATACGTCTACATACGTTGATGTGTGTTGGGACTACGTAAAGAATTGGTTCAAAGCACGTCAAACATAAGTTAGAAATAAGTTTCGCGTAAAAAAGACATTACCGCGACGTGTTTCGACTTATGAGTAGCTTATAAGTAGCCTTTGTGGACGTGTGTAAGCGTCCACATATCTTGTGTAAAACTTATCCCCATTGCATGCGAACGTGTGTCATACGCCGAGTACGTCGTAAAATTTTGAACATGTTCAAAATTTCTTGACGTACTCTACTTACTACGACGTATGATGGCGTACTTTAGCGTTCTACTCACGTATACCAAACTTACCCATACCGTATTCGACGTGCCCCAACGTTTTAGACACACTTTTTGTTACATCAGCATACGCTGGCAAGATCGCCAAGGTGTGACCGCGATGTTGACACTTCCATTTCTACGGCAGTTATGATTCGAATCGTTGTGCGTCAGCCTTTTAATAGGCTACGTCACGACATCGTCGGCGATGCGTGCAACGCGCTATGCCTGAGTTAGACTATCGTTGGGCATCGGTTGTGTAGGCCGCCAACAGGTTCAGCAATCGTTGGTATAAGTTATCTATAACACAACGAAACGTTCTGTGTAGTTACCAATGCGTTATACATAAGACCAAGTCGCTATGAATACGTCCAAATCTTAAAAAAAAACATCAAAAGTTCAACGTAAGCCAGCGTTTTACATACATTTTAACACGTTGCCATCGCTGGCTAAAACGTCAAGGTGTGACCGGGCCTTAACTCATACCAACGAATGCTTAGCGTGTTGTTGTCGTTCACAACCTATGCCCAACGATACTCTAACGTATGCATAGCGCGGCAGCGTATCGCCTATTAAAAGGCTGCCGCTCGACGATTCAAATCATAACCGCACTAGACATCGATGTGTCAAGCCGCTATCACACCTTGACGTTTTAGCCAGCGTATGCCGACATATGAAAAATTTGCCGAATACGCTGGCACACGTCGAATACGTTATTGGTAAGTTTTGTATACGTTAAGAGCACGCTGAAGCACGCTGGCATGCGTCGTAGTATGCCGAGTACGTCGACAAATTTTAAGCATGCTGAAAATTTTTCGACATATGCCAGCGTATGACGCACACGTTCCGCATAAGCTGGCCATAAGTTGTAGGCACGTTATGCGTTCATTGACACGTCGACACGCGTTACTTGTAAGTTACTCACAAGTCAAAACACGTCGAGGTAATGTTTAGCGTACCCAAAACATTTCTAACCAATGAATAACGTGCTTTGAACCTATGTGTAACGTATCTCCAACGCATATTGACGTATGTAGACGTATTTGACGTTTTCCGGACGACCACAGAACTTACTGAACGTGTTACTAACTTACAGCTACCGTATAATGGCGTATTGGCAGCGTTTAGGGGAATTGGTATATAAAAATGGGGTTCACACAGGAGGAACCCGTCAGTGTTCCAGACTCCATGGTTTTTTTTTTTTCTTTTTTTCTTCGGCATGACGGTGATGTTGACACTTCGATTTCTAGTGCGGTTATGATTTAAATCGTTGAGCAGCAGCCTATTAATTATATTATATTATAACCGCACTAGAAATCGAAGTGTCAACATCACAGTCTTGCCGAAGAAGAAGAAAAAAAAAACCATGATGTCTGGAACACTGATGCTAAACATTACCTCGGCGTGTTTCGACTTATGAGTAACTTACAAGTAACATTTGTCGACGTGTGTCAACGATCGCGTAACATGCCTACAACTTATGGCCAGCCTATGCAGAACGTGTGAGTCATATGCTGGCATACGTCAAAAAATTTTGAGCATGTTAAAATTTGTCGACGAGCTCGGCGTACTACGACGTATGTCAGCGTACTACGACGTATGTCAGCGTGCTTCAGCGTGCTCTTAACATATAAAAAACTTACCCATAACATATTCGACGTGTGTCAGCATTTTAGACAAATTTTTCATACGTCGGCATATGCTGGCTAAATCGTCAAGGTGTGACAGCGGCTTAAGAGAGCGTTACCAATTATAACCTCCCCAGGGATTTACCATTAAAGCCACGCCGAAATGCGGTCTCACGTGCAAACTCTGCAATGATGGGTCATTTCATAAAACGTGCTTTACGGAATTGTTTATTATAAGAAGGCACAGGACAACAAAAACGGAGAATCCCGGGATGAAAGATAGAGGGACATGAAAATGAGCAGAGAAATAAATAAATGAAGCACTCGTGGTTCGATATAACAAAAACCCACAATGTAAGAAATAAAATCTAATTAAAATGGCCATTAGCTCACAATAATGGGTGTCCTGAGAGGTCTTTTCAAAGATACCTGTACCAGGGATCGAAAATGTTTCACCATGAGATTAGCATACTGTACCTTGAGTGTAGAACATGTGACTGAATCGTTTTATGATATGATGTCAGGTAGTGTATATATTATGTAAATTGAGAGAGAGGAGAGAGAGATTGGGACCATACTCTGTGCAGAGCGTCGGTTCTGCTTAAGCAGTCTCCTCGGCTATTGGGCACAATCCTGGACGGGTCACCACTCCGACACAGTATACCAGCATGCTGGCACTCATTTTACCGACCCAGGAAGGATGACAGGCCGAGTTAACCCCACCTGGTATTAATTCAACAGCTGAGCGGGATTTGAACTCAGGACCCAAGGATCCAAAGCTCGCCACCCTAAATATTAAGCCAACATCAGGCATGGTATGTAAATGTAAATGCTGACGGAAAAGTCCCGAATAAACAGGAAGTAGCTCATCTTGGTCTGCTGAATCATTTTAGGACATGACGTCACTCGTACATACATTTGTAAATCCATCCATTGGGACCATACTCTGTGCAGAGCGATGGTGCTGCCTGAGCAGTCTCCTTGGCTAATGGGCACAATCCTGGACTGATAACCACTCCGACACAGGATACCAGCATGCTGGCACTCATTTTGCCAACGTCTGAATGATGAAAGGCAGAATCACCCCCACCTGGTATTAATTCAACAGCAAAGGGGGGTTTTAACTCAGGATCGTAGGACCCCAAGCCCACCACCTTAACCATTAAGCCACCACCAGGCATATATACATTTGTAAATGCTGATGGGAAAGTCCCAATTAAACATAAAGTTGCGACTCTTAGTCTGTCTGCACTCTGTTGATGTTGATTGTAAAGGGGAAGGAAAAGCACTCTTGAAAAATGTCAAAGCTTTGCTATTTTAATTCCTTGTGGCTGAAGCACGTCTGACTATCGGGATTGACTTGTGAAGGGATCCGTTCACAAGGCCAGATGCAAGGTCTGTGAGAAGATATCCGATGTCGGGAATATGGGGATAAGCACACTTCAGAGTCACGCGAGAGGCACCAAGCACCAAATGATTGCAAATGACTTGCTTTCATTGGGACTCTTGTATCATGGAATCATTTGGCTCGAGGACAGGTATTAAAACTTCAAGTTGTATTTCGTTGAAATTTATCTAATCCAAACATTGTTTTACACACTAAACCCTTGTTTTACTCAGTAAACCCTTGTTTTACACACTAAACCCTTGTTTTACACACTAAACCCTTGTTTTACACACTAAACCCTTGTTTTACACACTAAACCCTTGTCTTACTCAGTAAACCCTCGTTTTACACACTAAATCCTTGTTTTACACACTAAACCCTTGTTTTACACACTAAACCCTTGTTTTACACACTAAACCCTTGTTTTACACACTAAACCCTTGTCTTCCTCAGTAAACCCTTGTTTTACACACTAAACCCTTGTTTTACACACTAAACCCTTGTTTTACACACTAAACCCTTGTTTTACACACTAAACCCTTGTTTTACACACTAAACCCTTGTTTTACACACTAAACCCTTGTTTTACACACTAAACCCTTGTTTTACACACTAAACCATTGTCTTACTCAGTAAACCCTCGTTTTACACACTAAATCCTTGTTTTACACACTAAACCCTTGTTTTACACACTAAACCCTTGTCTTACTCAGTAAACCCTCGTTTTACACACTAAACCCTTGTTTTACACACTAAACCTTTGTTTTACACACTAAACCCTTGTTTTACACACTAAACCCTTGTCTTCCTCAGTAAACCCTTGTTTTACACACTAAACCCTTGTTTTACACACTAAACCCTTGTTTTACACACTAAACCCTTACCTTGTTAGATCCTCGTGGAGGATCTCAGTCTTACTCAGGTTGTTGTTCTTCATCTTCTTCTTGTGGACTTTTTTGCTTCACAGCCTACAGTTTTCATCGAAACTTCCTGAAACTTGGCATATATATGTAAAAATACCCTGCGCAGACAGAAACCATCTCCGATTTTGAAAATTCCTCCGAGAAAAAGAGTTATGACGTCAAAACATCTCCGCTTATGGAAATCGCCTAAAAATTATCTCTGAAACTAGGCAAGATTTTTGAATTCTGTTTGTGGGAATCGAAGAGGGCATTAGCAGAGATTGAATTACCACACATATGATACATCACTATGATGTCATATCAATTTTTATGACATCATTCCTATTTTTTGACTTTTTGTTTCACAACCCAGAGTTTTCATCGGATCTTCGTGAAACTTGCCATCTATATGCAGAAAGCCCACGCGCAGGCAGTAACCATCTCCGATTTTGGAAATTCTTCCTAAAACAAAAGTTGACGTCATAATATCGCCGCTAATGGAAATCGCCTATACCATTATCTCCGAAACTAGGCAAGCTGTTTGAATTTTGTTTGTGGAAATCAAGCCAGGCATTAGCACAGATAATTTATCGCAAATCTGATGCATCACAATGACGTCATATTCGTTTTTTATGATATCATCATGAAGAGGACGAGGATCTTCACTCATTTGAGCTTGTTTTACACACTAAACCCTTTTTTATGGGGCTGAGTTTACTGACTCAACGCTGTTTTGCCTTTTTTTCTGTGAAATATGATTTTCTTTAAACCATTCTGTTTTTACATGGTCCGGTCTATCTCGCTTTTACGCGGTGTTTTTTCCCCCCTGTGTGGGTCATGCGGTAACTCAGCAGCACTACTGCGGCGCATGTGGTAACTCAGACGTGCAGTACGTGGTCGAGGCGAGAGTGCACGGCATCATTGAGCAGACATTATCGCGTTAACGAGTCCAGTATCTGTGAAGTAAAGAAATGTGCAGAAAACATAAGGGATAGTGAATGTTCTGGTTTTTCACCGTGAGCACTGTGATTCCAGTAAACTTCTCCAGTTCATGACACAAGTTCACAGGTGGGATGAAATGTAACCGCTCGTGGAATAAAGGGTTTACTGTAGTCTGAAAATCCACCTTATATATGGAAAGAATAATTTGTTGACTTCAAATTTTTATGAAAATGACAATAATTAGTAATTAAAGTTTACTCCAGGTCAGCAAATACAAATTTTCAAACTTTTTTTTTTTCATCATGGCTGCAATATAATGAGGACAGATTTGGCTGAATGCCGTTTTCCTGTCACCCAGAATTAACTAATTTATTGTATATATCTATAAATTGTCTGTAAAATCTTATGAGAGTCCAAGAACTGTTACAAGTTGGTGATTAATGTTGCAAAGGTACGACTTGGAATGCTTCTGTGGTATAACATGCAAAGCCGGTATATTTTGTCTGTCGGTATACATGTGTGACTGAAATATTCAATGGAATCTGCAATAACAGAAAACAAACAAAATTTCATTCTTATTCTTGTACTTTATTCCATTGTCACTTGTTACATAAAACATTTGCATTAAAAGTCCTGGAAAACAACAACTTTGTCCTGGAAAACTCCTGGAGAACAAGAAATTTGGTCTTCCATCGCTGCGTGAACCCCGCTTCTTTTTAGGATACGGTAGTCCTCATCATCTCCAATTACTAAATCTATCCTACCAAAGAATGTGACCATTTGTATGGTGTGGAGGAAACCTTAACCGAGTCAATCCAAACATTCGTTGTTACATTATCATTTTAATATTCATTCTCGTGACAATGTGAACCCCTGGTCATCACGCTGGTCATGTCTCGAAGAATTTGGGTCATGGCCCTCATAATTTTCCACCACTCATGGAACTTCAGCACAATGAGTTGTTTGGGAAGTGTTGTCCCACTTCAAGCCTCCTTCCTTAACTAACTCGTTTTTCTCATGGAACTTGAGCTCTTGGAACTCCGAAGAAAACCAAACATTGGGCTTTTCCTCAGCACCCTTTTGTCTGTGATTCTTTGGCACTATTCATCTCAGATTCTCTCTCTCTCTCTGTGTGTCTCGATCTTCAAAATTTACAAAACAAAGTCCTTTCTGGCATCCCTTCCCCAAGACATTTTTGTTGCAATATTTTATTTAGAAAGGTTGAAAAGTTTGGGAATAATCTTTATGATGTGCATACTTAATGCGAAGATTTCAGTTTATTTGGATCATTTTTGATTTATTTTGTCTCAGCATCTGAATGCAAATGTGACCGAGCCACCGGCTTAGCGCACTGTGCGGTGAATTTGGTCGCAGGTGGTGGTGATTGTAAATGTTGATCATAACCTTTTAATGCTGTGGAAGCAGGAAGTCATGAAGAGTGAGAAGAAACACATCCATTACCTGAAGCTGAGCGCTCCCTGGGATGTGCTTGTGTACTATGCAGAAGAGCTTTGCATGCGTGCACCGTTGCAGGTACAGGAAACACACTTTGGCCTCAATCATGATTCCTCTTGCAGTAGTCACTACAAAAATTCACAAACAGAAAGTTCAGCTAAGTTCACACTTGATTAATCAAAAGGCAGTTCACCAAAATCAAAGGCTATGTTTAGTGCCTGTATGTGATAATGGCTTTTTGTGGTTTTTTTTATTTTGTGTTTTTTTTTTTTAATACATAGTCGAGACTTACGGAAGAGCTAGTACAACGAACGGATCAAGATGTAACAGACAAAAACAGGACGCGAAACACACGTGCATGGACAAGGAAACTCCAAGGAGGAAAAACTGGAAAATTATGAGGGACGTGGGTCGGGTTAACGAGGGTAGAAAAGATCATGCTTTTGGATTGGGGATGATGAGAGATAGTGGTGAACAACTGTGTTAAAGACCTGAAAGGAAGAATGAGATTGAAGAGGATGTGGAAGTTGATTTCGTAGGCAGAAAAAAAGAGAGGAACAAATGAGTGGAGGTGAGCAGTGATACTGTATTTTGGTGGTTTTACCAGAAGAGGGTTGATGGTGGACCGTGTGCACTCTTGAAATCTCAGGAATGGGGGTGGGGGAGGAGGGGGGATGAAACACAGAAAGAGCAGAGGGTGCAAGACCAGAAAAGAAGTGGTAGAAGACAGAGAGACCACCGACCTGTTTGTAATGGCTCAGTGATAAACCCATAGACTCAGCTTCCGCGCAGAAGATTCCAATGATCTTCAAGGACTTGGTTTCCACAGCAACAAGCTGAGCAAGATGTGAGGCAGGGGAGCCAACCAAGAGGGGAGAGCAATACTCCATCAAGCTGCAGATGAAGGTCTTGTATGTGGATTGTAGTTCAGCTATACCAAGGAATGACTTTGTAGGATGGAGGATTCCCAGTCAGCGGCTGGCTTTGGAGCACAACATTGTAATGTGGTTTGTCCAAGAAAGATCATGGCGGTTGGTGAGACTTAGGAGTTTGAATGACCAAACCTCCTCAAAAGCATTGCTCAGAAAGTAGATGAGTGGATGGTGGTGGGTGGGGAGGAGGGTTCCAGACTGTTCTTTTGGAGTGAGAGGGTGAGATTTGTAAGATTTGAAAGACTTATTCCAAGTGTTTGACCATCTTTTTTTTTTTTAAGGTCTGAAGAGAGGGAAAAGGTTGCAGCCTATCTGTCTGAAGGATGAGGGATGTTACTTCTAAGGGCGGAGTCATCAGCAAACAGCTAAAAAGGATTTTCCAGAGAGTCAGAGAGATTATTGATGAAGATCAAGAATAGGACTGGGCCCAGAAAAATGCTTTGGGGCACTCCATCCTTGACAGGGAGATGAGAAGAAAGGATTCCGTTGTATGCCACACATTGTTTATAGAAGTAGAGGAAGTCAGAAAGGCATGTGTGGAGTTGGCCTTCGATGCCATAGGGAGAGAATTTGGAGAGTAAAGTAGGATGCCAGACTTTATCAAAAGAAAGAGATATGTCCAGAGCGATGGCGCTAAACTCATCAGGCCAGATCAGGTGCGGGAGGAACATGTGCCAGAGCAGCACGTTGCTGTGACCGCTTTCCACCGGAACTCAGCGGCCTCTGTGTGGCCATCCCCCAGACAGATGCCTGGCCCATTCCCATCTCCTTGAGATGCTGACCAACCTGCTGCAACCACGAGGCACATGGTCGGCCCATTGGCCTCCTCCACTCACGAGACTCCCTCACTGAGAGAATCTGCTGGGCAGGATCAGCATCAGGAAAACGAGCGACATGTCCATACAGCTGCAGCTGGCACTCACGGACTATGCAGGTAACAAATCTCATTTGAGCCTCTCTTAGCAACCGCTCATTGGACACAAAGTCCAACCAGCGATAGCCAAGGATTCTCCCAAGAGACCTGGTCCCAAAGGAATTAACTCTCCATCTCAGATCCCTGGTCAGAGTCCAAATCTCACATCTGTAGAGCAAGGCTGGAAGCACCAAGGATTAGAAGACTCATACTTTCATCCTCCCGCACAGGTACCGGCAGCGCCACACCCCATGACCCAGTGAATCGATGACTCTCCAGGCCCGACCCAGACGTGTATTGACCTCTGACTCACAGCCAGCAGAGACATGAATATCACTGCCATGGTAAGTGAATCTCTCTGTGACCTCAACATCCTCACCACAAACAGGTACACCCAAGATAGTAGCATCCAAGATGTCATTGAAAGCCTTAATCTTAGTTTTGACCCAGGAAACCCATAATCCCAGCGGCTCTGACTCCTCATTCAGCACCGCAAGGGCCCCCAAAAGGATATCCAGAGTCTCCGCAAAGATGACTGCATCATCTGCGAAATCAAGGTCAGATATCTTGATATTCCCAAACGATGCACCACAGCTTGATGTCTCTGACGTCCTCCCCAAAATCCAGTCCATACAAGCTCTGAAAAGTGTGAGGGCCAGTATACACCCCTGATGAACTCCATTAACAACCCAAAATAAGTTGGAGAAGGTATCACCACATCTCGCAACATTCAGTACCAGAGTATAGTTCAGACATCAGATTGGTCAGTTTTTGTGGCACCCCACGAAGACCAAGACTCCTCCAGAGGGCATCCCGACTCACCAAATTGAACGCTTTACAGAGATCAACATTTACAAAGCAAGCAGCCCCTGCCCAAACTCTCATCTGCGTTCGGTGAGGACCCCAAGAGCAAGGATACAGTCGATTGTGGACCTCTTTGGTGTAAAGCCTGACTGCTCTGGACACTGGTAATCAAGCAGATGGTGGTGAACCCTATCAAAAATGATCTGAGCAAAGTCCTTGCCCGGCACTGAGAGCAGCATCACCCCTCGATAGTTGTTGCGGTCTTGGCGATCACCCTTCCCTTTCCAGAGAAAGACAACAAGGCCCCTCTTCCAGTCAGGTGGGATGATGCCTTTGTTCCAGGCAGAGCACAGAACTGTATGCAGCGACATGAATACAGCATTTCCACCAGCCTTGAGAAGTTCAGCATGGATGCCACAGATCCCAGGAGGTTTACCCCATTTCAAACAGTTCACCACAGCCTGTGTTTCCACATACGAAGGTAGATCACATGATTGAAGGGTCAGCAATCAGAGTCGTTACACCCCTGACATCCAACTCAACAGCTGGTGGATCATCCTGGTACTTCCGCTCAAAGTAACCGGCCAAGCAAGGCCTTCACTTCGGACTCCTCTGTCAAGAGCCTACCACCCTCCGCTTTCACTGCAGTACACCGAGGGGTGGGCTTGGACGAACTCAATGCGCGAATTCCCCTGTAAGCAGGATGAGAATATAATTAAGGGCCGCCATCCATTGTTGGGTCAGTAGAGCAGCATGTCCAAGGTGGAATTGACCTCGTCTGATAACATGACGTTGATATTATATGAAATGAGGTTGTTGGAGAAAAGGAATGATGTCATATGAACTGTGATGATTGATTTCATGACCTTACTGATGATTGGAAGCAAGCGGATATGTTGGTCTGTAATTAAGGGGATCAGTTTTGCACCTTTTTATGTGGTGCAGTGATGATGTGGGATTTCCAAGAAGATGGAAGATGACCTAGCACAAATGATAGGGTGAAAAGGGCAGAGAGAGGATGTGCAATTGCAGCAGAGCAGGTTTTTCGGACACGTAAGCCGATGCCTCCGGTTCAGTTTCAGATTCAGAGTCGACGGTTGCAAGAACCTTCTCCACTTTCTTAGGTGCAAAAGACAGTCGTAGCCAGAAGTACTTCTGGGGGTTGGGAGGTGTAAGATAAATACAAGGGCAGTGAGAAATTGAGTTATTGATGTAAAGTGCAACCCCACCGCCGGGGCATGGTTCAGGCCTATCAATTTGGAGGAGACAGTAATCGGTGAGAGACACTCGGGAGTTGGGGACGTCTTGTGGAAGGAAGGATTCCGCTCAACAAGTGTCTGGTTTATCGACAGTAGCCTTGATTGAGAGATTTATTCGATTAGAGCGAAGACCTCAGATGTTTGAGGTCCAAACAGTTAGAGATGAGGGGAGGATGCATTGGAATTGAGCAGTTTTGGGGGAGGCTTCATGGGGGCAAGGTGAGGCTTTCGGAGGGTGAGGGGGGAGTTTTGAGTTTGTGGGGTGTGGGGGAAGGTTTTAGAGGGTGAGGTGAGGGGGAAGACTGAGCCACAGAGCAGACAAAAACATCATCAAAATAACCCTTTTGAAGAAGAAGACATGTATCATGGTGAAGAGGCAGAACATGTGCAGCATTTGTGAAGGAGAAACAAAGGGTTGAAATACATCCTAAAAATGTTTGTTTTTTTTTTAAAGAAGAAACTTTTTATTTAATGTAGATTCTTTGTGGAGATAAAAGTGTGTGGGGGGAATGTAGAACCAGAAATTAAATGAGAATCGTTTTCGGGTGAGATTTTTTTTTTAAAGTTTTTTTTCTGAATTATTTTTAATTTTTTTTAAACTAGGATAGGAAATATGGAGGATAAAGTTG
Source organism: Eptatretus burgeri (assembly GCF_056783735.1). Lineage (NCBI taxonomy): Eukaryota > Metazoa > Chordata > Myxini > Myxiniformes > Myxinidae > Eptatretus > Eptatretus burgeri. The sequence goes on along the minus strand of NC_140964.1, from coordinate 106,251,269 downwards.
AGGAAATGGATGCGGAGTATGGAATGCACTCAGGACTGATTTGCTGAAGCAAACTTTATTTGAGTAAAGCCTTGAAAAAGCTTTTGGGAGAAATGTATCCTGTACTTTGTTCTTGTTTTTATTGACATTCATAGATATAAAGTTTGTTAAACTTTGTTTGACATGATTGCTGATATGATGTTTCATTAGAATCTCTCACTATAGCTGTTCCAACAGCTATATATGTGAAGGATCTTATTGATAATGTGAAAGTTTGATTGTTTTGCAAGGTACTTGTACAAAGGCCTACTCTTTTCAAAGAGACCATGGTGTCCATTTTTATCCCCCGCCACGTGGCGGAAGGGGGATATTGTTGTCACCCAGGGCGTCCGGCTGTCCGTCCGGCTGTCCGTCCGTCCGGGCATCAACATTTATAGCTGTGAGTGGAATAACTCATAAACTGTTCGCCATATCGATTTGAAATTTGGGTCACACATGTATCACCTGAAAAGGAAGAACCCTATTGATTTTGGGCGTGGCCGGATCCAAGATGGCTGACTGGGGCGGCCATCTTGAAAAAAATGTTTTTTGTAATAAATGGAAAACCGCTTATCTGATTTCAATTATTTTTGGTTTCTACGTTCCTCACCCCTGGGGAACTTTTACGAGATGATGACCAAATGGTGTCTTGTTTCCAATTCACCTCCCTCATTATCTGGAATATGTATGACCTTTTTCATTCAATGGCAGGGGATTCCCCATCTCTGATGGTATATTTTTAATTGTTGACAAAAAGATAGCTAAATATTGTATACTGTATATATATATATATATATATATATATATATATATATATATATATATATATATATATATATATATATATATAGATATTTAAATATCAGGAATGGAGTGCATGCCTTTGTCGTTTGATTCTGGGAAATTTGTGCATTGGAGGATACTGTGGGATAGCTAGTTTAGAAATAAAAATGCATTTTGCTTGTCATTGAAGAAAACGATACAGGAGAAGACTAATTGTTTTGAAATCATACCTTTTTTGTGGCTTCAATTCAACATGTTGAATAATTCAATGTTACCAAAATGTTCCACCTTTTAAAAAGTTGCAAGTAAATAGCAAATGACTACAGTATATGGTAATATTTCGTACCAGGAATGCATCTTCCTACATTGTGAGTTTTTGCCTGACGATCAACCTAAAATCTTCCACAACACATCAGTGTGGCAGACTTATTGACTAATCAAATGGGAAGCAAGTTGATTACTCACATATTACGCCTCTGTCCTTTGAGATTACAAATCGTGATTTGTCATATTTCTGTGTCCCAGGCACGCCCTGTAACAATAGAAAACTGGTCTGAGAGATTGTTGGGCCAGCTCAACATCCCAAACATCCTCCATCAGGACGTGCCCAACAAACCTCTCAGTTACTACACTTGCCTCTTCCGCAAGTCAAAAATTAGCAGGTGAGGCTGTTTGTTTGTTTTTCTCCAAAATCCGGTTTCCATAATCACTTTAGGTGTTTTAAAAAGCATTCAAGACAAGTTAAGGCATTTATAATTGGAGCGGAACTCGGTAGAGTGCACACCTCCACCAGGCTAAGCAATTTACGTTTTGTATCTCACTGATAGGTCAGATCTACATCTGGACCATTCGCCCTTATCACACTACAAAATCGAATCTGCTTGTTCTTCTCACACACCCAACTAGCCCACCAAGTTTTGTCATAACCTGGCCATAACTTTTTGAGATATCATGATAAATATAGTTTTTGGCCCTATCTCTCAATTGTGAAGAATCCCTTTAGAAATTCTGATATCTGGATCCGGATCTTCACCAAAATCTAATCAACTCGACCTTGTCACACTCCCAACCTGTCCACCAAATTTCGTCCGAATCCATCATACCTTTTTGGAATATCCTGCTCACAAACAGGCAGACAAACAAACTGGGGTGAAAACGTAACCTTCGTCCACTTTCAGTGGCGGAGGTAATTGCTGCTTTTAGACACTTACTAAACAGTTAAAAGGCCTATGAGGATAGTTCAGAGGTAGTGTACTTGCCTTTGAAATGTATGGTTTGGGTTCGATTCCCTGCCCAGGATTTGATTGCCACCCTGGAGCTTTACAAACAGCATTTTGTGTCTGAGTGCGTCGTCCTTCAGTTGGATGTTAACCTCGATGTCTCTTTTGATGTATACCTTTTGAACATTCTTCAGCACCTTTTGAAAAGAGAAGGCCATTCTGTGCCAGTACCTTGACAAAATTCCAAACCACCCAGTGGATTCACTACTTTGCGACTGCTTTGACAGCACCGACACGCTGGAAAGAACATGACAATCAATCGAACCACGACGTTTAAAAACTGTAAAGGATGACTGATAACTTAGTTGCATGATAAACTTGGAATGCAGGTCTTACTTTTTGGACCAAAAAACGAAAGTCAAAATGGACAACAACTGACAATGTAAGCAAACTCAGGATTGCATGACTCATTAATGGTCACTGATTTTGTTTTTGTTTATTACTTGTCCCTCCACTCTCTTTCTTGCTCAGGTTCCTTGGGAGTGAGAATCGGGATGCGTACTTCAGCACGACTCAACGGCAAAGGATTGTGAGTCGTTTCAATACAGCATTTTACACAACGTGGACAAGTTGTTTTTGAGGGAGAAGGCAGGGGATGGTGGGATTCAGGCTGATTCTAACTTAAAGCTTGACTTTCTTTCCTTTAATAATTAAGCCTGGCCTTTGTCCAGTGTGCAAAATTATCAACACGCTCGATAACTAGTAGCATGTAAAGACGTGAAAGCTTAGCATGTTACGAACAACTTATAAAACTGATCAGCTTTTTGGAGCTACTGTATTTTTATGGTTCTTGCAGTTACTCGAGATGTATAATGATTTTTGGAAAATCTCATAAATGCTATCTCTTGTCAGGTGTACGAAATTCTTGCCAAGACAGTTTATGGGAAGAGGAAGCGAGCAGAGATTGGCATTGATCGCCTGATGAATGAAGGAGCTTACTCAGCTGCCTTTCCTCTGCATGAGGTGAACTTGTGTGCTGCCCCTTGTCAGATTCTTTATACTTCTTCGTTTTTATTTTCTTTACAGGAACAAGGATCATGGAAGAGCAAGGTACTACTGATGGTGGAACAAAACATCAAGGGAATGTGAACTATCAAGAAAAGCGTAGAGGAATGGCGGGAGGAAACTGAAACTAATAAGTAAAATTGTTGAGTTCGGAAAGGTGAATGGGGATAATAAAGATCATGGGTCAGGATTGAGGATAACTCGAGATGGTGGTACACTGCTTGTTGGAGTCCTGGAAGGAAGAGTGAGACAGAGCAGCCTCTGGATGGTGGTTCCATCGATGGAAGAAGCAAGGAATAAAAGAGCTGTGTTGTGCAGTCAGCTTGGGTTTCGAAGTTTATCCAGAAGGCGGTTACCAGAAGAATTGAGAGTATCCTGAACACCCAGGATAAAATAGACCTCATGAGGCACAAGTCAGTCTTGAGATAATGAGGCATGCTTTCTAGCTGAGGCTTTGGAAGTTAGGCCAGACACATCTCGGATTCAATAATACGTACCAAAAATGTATCGAGGACGATTAAAAATTCTCAATCAATAAAGGAGTCGGTAAGGTAAATTTTGCATGGGTTTGAAAGACAATCAGCAACACAGAAGTGAAATGATAAAATAAAAACAGGAAATATCTTGTGTGGAGTTCTTAGCTTTACTGAGCTTCAACAGAAGAGGTTGGCTGCATGCTGAGGAAATGGTGTCTGAGTATGATGGCACCTTCAAAATGTGGGCCAAAAGATTCTAAACATTTTAATTAATGTTTTCAAACCATTTCCAGGCACACTTTACAGTACGACGCTACACGTGAACTTAGTTTGGAAGTCATTCTAGGCCCAAAGCCACCATCTTGGTTAGTAGTGTGTATCTGTCTTGACTTTGTCTTTCTGCCATCAGGGCCCATATGATGGTGCAACCTCTTCATTACTTCCAGAGAAGCTCAATGCCAGACAGGTGCTGTACTCGTACTGGGCTCACTGGGGTTGCTGGTTCCACTACCAGCCCCTTGACCATATCCGCGAGTACTTTGGAGAGAAGATCGCCATATACTTCGCATGGCTGGGTGCTGTTGTCTTCTTAGGAGTCTCTCAATAGTTGTAAAGAAACGCCTTTTTGTTCAGTGAAAATATTCCTCTTTGTCTCATTGTCCATTACCCCTCCCCCCACCCCCTTTTCCCCTTCCACCTACCTCTCACCCTTTGTCATCCATGTATTGTGCAGGTTTCTACACTGGCTGGCTTCTTCCTTCTGCCCTTGTGGGAACCCTGGTGTTTCTGTCGGGTCTTAAATCGATGAGCAGCAATATACCAGCGTGAGTCGTTGGTTTTATTTTTGTTTGTTTGTTTGTTTTTGTTTTTGGTGTCAGTCATTCGACCTTTCTTTTGTACCTTATTCATTTTTCTAAAAATATGCATTCCTGTATACGTTTGCTGTATTTAAACCTGATATGTCATTGATGATGTGTTTGGTTAAGGAAGTGTTTTTTTGTTTGTTTGTTTTTTTGAACAAATCTCATGGAAGAGTCAAATGATAGGGTAAAAAGGCAATAAACTGACAATGGGGGCAACAGTTGGACACAAGCAAGGAGCAAGGAAATGGATGAACAGGACAAAGAGGAGAGATTATGAGAGTAACCTGAAAGTAAGAGTTGTGTTACTAGGTGAGGTGGGGTTAATGGCGGAAGAAAAGATTGTGGGCAGCGATGGGCAATGATATGAGATGGTGGTACACCGCTTGTTATTGAAGCACTGGAAGGAAGTGTCGGATTGAGCAACCACAGTGAGGTAGCTCCACAAACACAAGAAACGAGAAACAAGAGTTGAGGTATGCAGTCAACCTGGATTTTCAGAGTTTCACTGGGAAAGGTTTGCTGGAATAATGCATGAATCCTGTTGTTCCTGGTAGAGTTCAGTGAGAGGGGAGAGGTTTGTGTAAATTACTTATTACATTTCATCACGTTGCACATTTTACAGGTGTCAAGTGCAGCAAAAAAATTCATTGTTGTTTCTCCAGTGTTTAAAGCTCATGGAGGAACTTGTACATTTTCAAATGTAGGACAAGGACATAGGGTGACAACCATGTACCTTTTTGCATAAATTTCAAAGACATTAAAGGATGATAGACAGATCAGTGCAGTATTACAGGATTTGAACAGTCTAAAAAAAAAATTGAACTTCATTGGCAAGATACTGCAAGCTCAACTTGAGATTGAAAGTTTTTTTTTTGTCTTGGCCTGCATAATGTGACAGCACATCACATGGAAGTTACATTGAACAAATGCCTGATCTGCATAATAGCTATCAAAAGAAAGGTGATTTTTATGGAATCTGCTTTGGCTGTATCGAGAGTATTGTGTTCCATATTTGTCACCTTATTAGATTAGGGATATTGTGGTATTCGAGAGGTGTCACTGTAGATCAACTAGAGTAGAGTTGCTCCAGGGTTATCTTGTGTTTGAAGAAACACCAGAAATAGCAGGTCTGTTTACATTATGGAAGAAGATTGTGGAGACAGGTAAAACTACAACAGCACTCGGTAGAGCACGTACCTCTGCCAGGCTGAACAATTTACGTTTTGTCTCCCACTGATAGGCCAGAAATAAATCCGGACCTGAACCAAAATCGAATCGGCTTGTTCTTGTCACCTAACCAAAACATCCACCTACTTTTGTCATAACTCGTTCACAGCTTTTTGAGATATATTGCTTCGTTTCATTTTTCTCTCAATGGTGAAGAATCACTTAAAATAAATTTAAAATGGCTTATCCAGATTTGGATCCTCACCAAAATCGAATCAATTCTTCCTTTTCACACACCTAACATGTCCAGCAAATTTCTCCGACTCCACCCACAACTTTTTGAGACATTCTGCTCACAAACAAACAGACAGACACGGGTGAAAACATAACCTCCTTCCACATTTGGTGGCAAAGGTAATAATGTTGCAGGCCGGGTATCGGCGACGAGCACGACCGCTAGATGGAGCTGCAGAGTCGGCTCCACCGAACACCCGGAATTCAGATCGTTACCCTCAGATAACTCCTTAGGTACGGGTCCCCTACAGGACCGTGAATCATCAATAAATCAACCGCGTGGGCACAGAGTTATTTGCCAAACTTCAAAATACCTGGAGGCCCACGTGGCGAACTACCGAGTATTCACACCCTCGACGGAACTCGAACGGGACGAGTCATTTCCGTGCTCGACCCGTGCGTAACCCGAGCGGATGGTTACCGAGGTCCCGTCGGTCCAAATGCACACAACTACGGCAACAATGGCCTTTTTTAATTCCCCAACATGCACCGTGTTAAACCAATGAAGAAAACACAGAAACGAGCTGATACATTCAACAAATGGATATTTATTTACAATAGGTGGGAAGGAACACATAAAGGGCAGAGTTATCCGACGATAAGAAATGCAGTATGTACAAGGCAAAAATCACTTAACAGTTCCTACTTAAAGACGGGCCCACAGACAGACACACGTACACACAAATTGCCAGAAAGAGAAATGGACCTTCCCGCCTCATGCGGTTTGGCCGAGACGAGCGAACCAGGATGAGACCAGCCGCTTTGAGATGAGAGCAGACCAACGCTCTCGTCGAGATCAGACCAGACCAGCCCAGTGTCGGCGACAAGATGAGAGCAGAAGAAGCACCAGCGAGGTGCGTCCAGCCCAGCGCCAGCGAGATGTGTTCCGCGCTCGAGCAGACCAGACGCTAATTATTTGTTCTCTTTCCTCGTCCTTTTCGGGCACGGTCCGCTCATGCGTGGCCTGCTCTAATTGGGCAGACCGCGTGATACGGCTCCGCCTTCTTGCAAAGGACCGCCCCTCCAACAGGAAGTTGCGTAACAGTATCCCGCGCTGGCTTCCCATTGGCCGAACGCCTCGGCTTTGCGCGCACGTCGCTCATTGGGTGCAAAATGACGCATACCCTTATTTGGTGCCAGGCCAGAACGAAACGCTTCGTGAGCGCGTCTCGCGTGGACAATGCCGCGAGCAGAGTGTTGTTATTGACGTTGTTGATGTAAAAAATCCTAGCTATAAAAATAACCGCAGCGCATGAACATCCAATTCCCACTAGACTAGGGACGGGACCCGAACTAGAAATGCGTACTTACCGATATAACTGTTCTATAAGGACCTGAATGCTAAGTGCAGTAAGCTTCCAAATTCGCAACAATAACACAAAAGTGTAAAGCTTGAAGTAAACAAAAAAATTTAATCTTCAACTGAAGTTTGTTTTTTTTTGGAGGGGCTGGGGGGGTTCTACTCCTTGAGGAGTAAATATGTGAAATGTTTTCCAGGGATGGTAATTGGAATAAATACAAGTGATTCGTTTTTTTTAATTGGACAAACACCTGGATTTATTAGTGAGAAGAGATTGAAACACGTGATTGGGCAAACAGGCAGGCAGGTATATGTCGTCAGATGGTGATTTGGTGTCTGCATGTGTTGGGAAACTGGAGCACATTTAATACTTTCATGTCCTCCACCCTGCCCACACCACCGTTTCCCACACGTGTGGCTCTTCCCAATCCTTCTCTTTCCATTTTGAAATGAAATACAGAACAAAATTAAACAATTCGTCCTTGTCACATACCCAAACTGTCGACCGGGTTTCGTCAAAATCCATTCAAAACTTTTTGAGGTATCATACTATGTACTGTACATATATATATATATATATATATATATATATATATATATATATATATATATATATATATATATATATATATATATATACACGAGGTGTGTTCAGTAAGTATCCAACCTTAATTTTTCGTGTGTAAACAAATGAAGCTAGGGAGGCGTGGTTTGGTGCACGTATATAGGCGATCCTAATCCGTATGCGTGAATATTTTCCCACCTACAGAAGCTGTCAGTCGCCGACAGACCGCCGATGAGTGAGGAAGTGTAAGTGAGCGCCGTCGGATTTTCGTTTTTGACAAAATGACGGATCACTGTGGTCTCATCGCCAGTGATCACTGTGTTGAAGAAGTTGGGATCACTGTTCACAGTCTCCAGCATGTCCTGTGCGATCTCCAAACGGAGTTGCTTCTGCTCGATCGTTCGCAACTTTGGCACGAACTTCGCTGAGATTCTCCTCAAGCCCAAATCCTCAGTCACAATGGAATGAACGGATCCAAGGCTGACGCCCGCCTCGGCTGCAAGTTCTCTGATCGTGATTCGACAGATCCTGCATCAGCAGGGTCCTCACTTGGTCAATGACGATCTCATTTCGGGATGTTGAGGGCCTACCAGAACGTGCTTCATTTTCCACTGATGTGCGACCATCTTTGAAGCAGTTGTACCACTCTTTTATCTGTTTGGTGCCCATTGCTTTGTTCCCGAAGGCCTGCTGAATCTTGCGAATCGTTCCCACTTGGTAATCGCCAAGCTTTACACAAAATGTGATGCAGTGGCGTTGTTCAAGTTTTTCCGTCATTTTGTGAAAAACGAAAATCTGACGGCGCTCACTTACACTTCCTCACTCATCGGCGGGATTCTTCACAATTGGGCACAGGGTTATTCCCTGCTCGCTCAGGGCGACGGAGCACGAACGGCTTGCTCAGGGTGACCAAGCACTAACGGCTCGCTCAGGGCAACGGAGTACGAATGGCTCGCTCAGGGTGACGGAGCACGAATGGCTCGCTCAGGGTGACGGAGCACTAACGGCTCGCTCAGGGTGACGGAGTACAAACGGCTCGCTCAGGGCGACGGAGCACGAACGGCTCGCTCAGGGCGACGGAGCACGAATGGCTCGCTCAGAGTGACGGAGCACTAACGGCTCGCTCAGGGCGACGGAGTACGAACGGCTCGCTCAGGGTGACGGAGCACGAATGGCTCGCTCAGGGTGACGGAGCACTAATGGCTCGCTCAGGGCGACAGAGTACGAACGGCTCGCTCAGGGCGACGGAGCACGAACGGCTCGCTCAGGGCGACTGAGCACGAACGGCTCGCTCAGGGCGACTGAGCACGAACGGCTCGCTCAGGGCGACTGAGCACGAACGGCTCGCTCAGGGTGACGGAGCACGAATGGCTCGCTCAGGGCGACGGAGCACGAACGGCAAAAGCATCCGCATTGAGTGAATGATTCACCTAGAATGACATAACACGGAACCACTGTTGACTATGGGGTGCTCGGAAAGTGGCTTAAGCACTCAAGCAAGCACTCAAATGAAATGGTTGAAAAGGAATGGCTGGCCAGGCTGTTGCTGCATTGCACTTTTATTTTTAGCAGCGTCTCGCGTCGCGAACGCTGCTCCAAGAACGCTCGGCATTGTTCTTCTTCTTCTTCTTGTGAAGACAAAACCTTAATATTCGGACTCGGCTCTTTTATATACACGATCCGGATCTCCTGAAATACTAAGCACTTCTACACATCCTCGCATTGAGTGTGCCTTTTGAGAGCATCTATCATGAACTTTTAAATATATTCGGACATTTGCTTTAATGTTTCGAAAGGTTCACGTTACTATTTAAAGATTATTACATTTATTGTATTGTAAATTCGTAAATACATTATTTATTTTGTAAATACACTATATTTTGTAAATGCGTAAATACACTATGACTGGTCTCGCTATTGGCTTAATCAAGGCACGTGACAAAATATCGGAAGTTGTTTTTTTTTTTTTAGCCGACAAAACCTTTAGGACGCTGCTCTTGGACACATTTGTCCTTGTTTTTTAATGTTGAACAACCTTCGAGACATCGCAAAGTTTAATTGCCCATGAAAAAAACATTGCAGAATAATCTGCCATGTTGCCTGCTCATCTCTGCACAAGTCACGTGGTACATCGTTCTTAGTCCGCACAAACATTATAACTTTATTTTAAAACGTCCGTTTTTCACCAGACTTCCTTTGCTTGCCCGTGAAGCACCGAGCGAAACCTTCGAAAATATTGACACTGATCTGACAGATGCTATGAATAAGCAGTCCCTCTGGGGGACAGCCTGCGAGGTCTTGCAGTGAATACATTCAATCACATCGCTCAATGAAGCTGGTTAATTTTGGCACATTCCTCAAATTTTTTTTTTGTTCCCGCAATATAATTCTCCAAGCAGTATAAAAAGATAAGTTTAATGCTTTGGAAATTTCACATTTTCTTGTGTATATGTAGAGAGAAGGAGGGAACAGAGCCTTGCTTTCTTAAAGTACTATAACTAGGTATATAGGCTGAGTTGTAAGACCTGTTATCTCTATTATAATACCAAGCTTGCACACTAAAAACTCGGCTCGCCATCACACGATCCCTATGAAATTGCTGTGGCACTTAGCGGACATGCCGACTGTTTGGGAAGTCTTGGCCTTCCATAGTACCACTTGCATTTTGCACAATGCGTATTTTTGTCATTCCCCGTGTAAGGTCTGTCGCTTGCTACCAGCTATGTTGTACTGCTATCCCGTGCATGTGCACGGGTATCGCTAGTTTATTTAAATGTTCAGATTTCACTCCATAATTCGACACTTGTTTAGTCCGGATGATATCCAATCCTCAAAACCAAAATAATATTTCGATGAGAAACTTTAATTCGTGAGAGTGGATCGTGGAAAATCATATCATATAATGCATGAAATTGCTCCAAGCTCCGAATTTGAAAATGATAGACTTACAAAAGCGATGTATACAGCAATTTATGGCAATAATGAACAGGCATTCGATAAAATGAGTGAGGAAAGTGAAAAAAAAATATCATTCTGATATCGTTGCTGCCTGTTCCAAGTCGAGGCATGGTTGAGCAGGCCAAAAACACATGGCGACTGCAGACCCCAGCGAGGTTACCTCGGAGATGCCTTAAGACCCCAAAGAGTGAGGTGGCCGAGGATGCGCCTGATAAAGGATATAATTAAATAAGGTCATTAATTATCTTCAAAAGGGGTGTTTTAATTAACCCAAACACCCAATTTTCTTTCATGCACTTCCTTGGAGTACCCTTAGTGTGCATACAAAGTTTCAGTCTGCTCAGTTTCATGGCTTTGGAGTTATGGAGGAGGCACACACACAAACACACACTTTTATTAGTATAGATGTGTGTGTATGTGAGAAAGTTGCATGCCCAGACCAGGATATAGAACCCAGGTCCTCTGGAAAACCATACCATTGCTCTGCCATCTGAGCTATCTGGGTGATCTACAAGCTGAATACGCAATTCTCTCACATATAGAAGCCACTCTCTTTCCCCTGCTTTCTCCGGGGCACCTGCTGCCAACTGAAGGAGGAACAAGGGCCTGTCCATGAGAGGGTCTTCCCGTTGTGGGGGGTCAATAATTGCCCAGACTAGAAATCGTGGATTCAACATTTCCAAGACACTTGCTGCCAACCATTCATTTGTCTAATTCGGACATAATTGACAACAATTGCCCCCCCCCCCACAGGGGGGAAGACCCTCTTGTGGACAGGCCCTTGCTGCTCCAATGGTTGGCAGCAAGTGCCCTGGAAGCAGCAGGGGAAAGAAAGTGGCATCTTCATGTGGTAGAATTGCATATTCACCCTGTGGGTTGACAAGATAGCTCAGATGGCTGAGTACTGGTGTGGTTTTCAGAGGACCTGGGTTCAATTCCTGATCTGGACATATAATTTTTTCCCACATATACGTGTAATCTTCATTTACTGTTCTTTTATTATTTTTTAAATATATAGTATAGTTTTGGCCCTGTCTCTCAATGGTGAAGAATCACCATAAAAATTCTAGTATCTAGATCAGATCTTCACCAAAATCGAATCAATTCATCCTTTTCACACACCAAACCTGTCCACGAAGTTTTGTCCAAATCCGTACATAACTCCTTTGAGATATAATGTGAACAGATTGACATGCAGACAGACAGATATTCAAACAAACAGGGGTGAAAGCATAACCTCTGTCCACATTTGTTAACAGAGTCGGAGTAACCTATTAAAAAGTGAAATGTTGAGATGGTGACATACAGGTAGAGGCTTGATTGATGGGTGTAATTGAATTTGGTGGCATCTCCTTATCCTTCTTTTGGAAATAAAATAATTCAGTCTTTTTCCCTTCTGTCTCCTTACAAATGTTTCTTTCTTTGCCTACTTGTATCTTATTCCGCATCCCAAACTCACTAGGAAAGAGATTTGCAATCGCAGCCACAACTACCTCATGTGTCCCCTCTGTGATGCCTGCACTGTCTGGAATCTTTCTGACATCTGCTTCATGGCCAAGGTACCTGTCAATATTTACCTGATGATCGAACAAGGGGCTCTTATCCAATGTGAGCTTCAACTCCCATGCTCTACTTTAATATCGTTCACAAATTACGCTGGGAAAAGATGGTAAGTGAAATGGTGATTGGACAACAAATTTTGAATTTTCATGAAGGGATGTTATGCTCTTGTGCTGTTCTCTATAGATGGGGTCACTGTTTGATCATCCAGGTACAGTGTTCTTCAGTATCTTCATGTCCTTCTGGGCAGTTACCTTCCTGGAGTACTGGAAAAGGAAGAATGCCACCCTAGCACACTTTTGGGACTGTATGGACTTTCAGGAGGAGGAAGTAAGTACTGTGTATTGTTATGTTTGTCGGAGGGGGGTAGATATTACCTGAGAACAGTTAGAAATGTATAGTTTAGTCTGGTACATGTTCGGGTAGTTAGCCATCTCGATGTAATAAGCAGGAAAATGTAGCTGAAGGATTGTCCTGTTTAAATGTGCATCATACAAAGGGTGGTTGTTGTCATAATTTGTTCAGGTTTAAGGTTAAGAAATTGTACATGCAGCCTTTCTGTAATCCCTCGGTGAGGTGCCGAGGTAGGGCCTTGGCAAATATCCAGAAAAGAGAGAGAGGGGAGTGGCTCGAAGAGGGGTGTCATGCTGAAAGAGAAAGGCAGAGTTTCGTCGCCTCGGAGACGGCGGAGTTTTGAGTGCCTCATGATAGGGGCAGGTTGTTCAATGTGCTGGTGGAGGCAGAGAGAGAGAGAGAGAGAGAGAGAGAGAGAGAGAGAGAGAGAGAGAGAGAGAGAGAGAGGGAGAGAGAGAGAGAGAGGGAGAGAGAGAGAGAGAGAGAGAGAGAGAGAGAGAGAGAGAGAGAGAGAGAGAGAGAGAGAGAGAGAGAGAGAGAGAGAGAGAGAGATAGATAGATAGATAGATAGATAGATAGATAGATAGATAGATAGATAGATAGATAGATATCATGAACATGAATGAGAGAACGGTTGACCTGCTCATGTTCCTGCCTTCACCCTGTTCCTGCTTCATGTGCCTGTTCGTCCCGCTGCCCCTGTTTTGTCGGCCCACTCATATGCTTCGTTGCCTGCTCGTCTGGTTTCTCTTGTTCGTGACTGCCTCACCTGCCTCATCGACTGCTTCGATGTCTCCACCAGGAGAGCTTAGGCTTCACCTGGTTTCTCATTTCCCTCCACGTTTGTGCTCGAGTCCGGTGTGAGGTGCCTTCGCTTTCTTCGATTTTATTCTCACGTCCTGGTGAACCCCGACATTCATGGATTCCAGGAATGTCTCCCCTGTGAATGTTTAGATCTGACGGTATATAATTATTTATTCAATGAATCCCTTTTCTTTCCCCCTCTCATCCAGCCGTTCTACCCTCTGTCAGATCAATCTTCCTTAGTTATATTTGTTCGGGAATAAATTCCGTTGAAAGAGTTAAGAGCCTCGTGTGCTCCTTGAGTTCCTGCGTGCACAAAGCCACCATTAATTAAATATGGCCAAGGTAGTAAAGCCAGTTTAGGTCCATCAATTCAGTGGCTAATGTGAATCAGCCCTGAACATCACAATATTATATTCACGACTCCTATTTTGGGTCCAAACATCATGTTTTTGTCATTTATCCTATTCATCAACACTGCTGGTAAATGTTTGCCATATTGTTTGTTCTTATTTACCTGTAGTTGTGATGTACAAAGCATTAATTAAAGCTGAATTTGCATCACTTTAGTTGAGACTCGATTCCACATTGATTATTTCACATACAGACACCTTCGTTAGTTAGTTGTTTGATTGTTGTTTGATGCTTTGGGAATAAACTTTGATTCATTCAGTCGACATATTTCAAACAAGAGGGGACCACTGTGTGTATTTCAGGAGAAACCAAGACCAGAGTTTGTGGCAATGGCTCCAGCCATGGAGAAGAACCCAATTACGGGTGTGAAGGAGCCATACTTTCCAGGGAAGGATCGTCTGTCTCGCATAATTACTGGCTCCATGGTCATCATTTTGATGGCGAGTGAACCTTTGTAATTTGATAGTCTGGTGTAGGCATCCTAATATAAGTCTAAGTGTTTTATTATTGTGCCTTCCTGTTTTACCTGAAATATATTCCAACAACGATTGTGAAGGTCATTAAAAAAAATTCAACACGGATTTTTAAAGCGATGGTGTAAGGTGGTACTTGACAAATATTACCTGAATAGCTTTACACAAGGTGAATCAGAGTAAACCAATAATATATTCACTTATTGTTGATTCGTGCTTCCATGCAGGAGATAAATGTTGAAGGACACTCACCATTATCATGCATTTTATTCCTTGACACTGTCGTTTTCTCATCTTGTACTGATACAGTCATGGGCATTCGAGCCAATTTTTTAGGGGGGTGGCTACATATTTGCCCGAATAATGGCTACGTTGCCCGAATGTAATCCAGTCATAGCATAACCCAATACGAACCTTTCAAAATGACGTCATGAATGTCATTTCGAAAAGGCCTTCATGCAAGGCACTGCATGCGTGTTTTTGGGAAACCCCTTCAGTCCTTCACCCCTTCCCCCAACACAAGGTCAGTTATAATAAGCTAGCCATTACAAGGAGTGATTCCCTCTTTAGTCATTTTAAACACTTTTGAGTAAACTAAATAATCGAACCAAGGGCAATTTCAAAATGGTTAACTACTAATAGCTCTGAGGTGACGGGAACAGCCGATAAACAAACACCTGAAACACCTTCAATGAACCGCAGCTAAGAAGTTCCGAGACATCGCACAGCTTCCCCTGAAGGCAGGTGAGAACATACCTGCTCGCGAAGTCCTGGAGCCACGGACGATTTCCCCAGACGTAATACGACCTTCCTTAGACATAATTCAACAACACCAACAGCCAATCAGCAAGTCACTGAGAATCCTTCTGATCAGATCTTCAGAGGTCTCAGGGCCCTACTGTGCTGGCAAATGCCCTACCATCTGCCATTTGTGTTTCTGCGTATGCGTGATTGAGTGAGACGTCATTTCAAAAGTGCATGATGACGGACAAAGCCTCGGGAGTCAGGCAAAGCTGCCACTTGCTGGATGAGTAATAAATTCGATATTTATCATATTTTAACTCTTATAATACTGAAAGGATTACGATTCATAATTGCAAAAATAGTGAAATATATGACGATTCACGTGAGTTTTTACATCACAGGCTGGCATCATTCTGTCATCTCGTGATATTTTATCATGTCATGATATTTTGTTATCCTGATATTTTTATGCCCGAATTATTAAAGCGACGCTGGCATCCACTCCCCCCCACCCCCCACTCGCCCCGATGCTCCACCTCGTGCACCTATGTATACAGTACGCAATGCCAAAATTTCTCCTCTTTCATGTCATCATCAAATATCCAGCCATAAATGTTTCAAACTCTTAAAGAAGATGCTATGAGGGAAATTGCACACACTGTTTCTCTATATTGTGATCATGAAAGGCCAATGATGCCACATGGATGGTTAGGAAAAGGGGCATTTGTTTTATTTTATTTCTGATGAATAGATAGTTAATTTATCTGTGATTACAAATTCATTGGGATATCTGACGACATATCCCAGAGTGCCCCTTTAAAACCACTGCTGTCGAATTGTATTACAAAACCTAAGCTTGTGTAAGAGGGAAATGACAAGGTGAAAAGGCAGCGGACTGATGGTGGGGGTCACGGGACCACAATTGGATACAAGCTTTAGGGAATTAACAAACTGGGAAAGAGGAGAGAGGGGAGGGGAGGAAACCTAGGAAACTCCAAGAAAGAGAATTGGATTATGTGGGGTTAATGGGAGCAGAAAATACTGTGAGTCGACGTAGGGAATGATACGAAATGGTCATGCACTGCTTGCTTAAAAACCTGGAAGCAGGAGTGCAATTGAACCATCACCGGAAGGCGGTTCCACAAACGGGAAGAAAGAGGAACAAAAGACTACAGAGTCGAACTGGAAAGGGGTTACTCACTGTGCCAATGCAGTGATCTTTAAAATCAAGAAACGAGAGAAAAGAGAAACAAGAGAGTACAAGTGTGCAGTAAGCCTGGATTTTGGGAGTTTAACCACAAGTTACTAGAAGAATGCATACATCTGGAAAGAATTGTTTTAAGGACATTTTGAACCTGCATAAGTTTATGTTGTTGCATTTAGTGCATACAAAAAAAAGTTGTCTTTTGTGCAGCTTGCAATTGTCTTTTGTGCAGCTTTTGTGCAGCTAACCCTAACCAGTCTTGTCTGTTGATACGATGGAGGATGATGCAGGTTAAGATGTCTTCTTCATGTGTTCCTCCTGTGTCGAACTGGGCAAGTGCATAGGGGCAGTATGCACATCTCCATCACACCGATCGGGGGGGTGGGGGGGGGAGGGGGATGAGGAAGAGGACTCCTTCCAGTTGTCCATCAACGAGTACGAGTGGGAGATGGACCTTGGTCCATGTGCGAGCTTGGATTCGTCGTCATCCTCGACCTCAGGGCGGGGGTGTCAGGACACTAGTGATTGGAGGAACCCCTGGATTTTGCTTGGTGCAAGGGGTGAAAGAAAAGATTTACAGGGCTTTGGCCAGCGACTGGTCATCTTCCGGGTGGGGACTAAAGGCAAGACCGCCTTGCTGGGATGCTCTCTTGTCTGTTCTTTCCTCTGGGGGATGGTTCTCACTCTGAGACAGTTGCCTTCTCCATTCTGCACTTCTGCTCCTCGTGTTGGTGCTGCGATTCTTTGTTCTGCTGTCTTGCCCAGTTCACTGTGCCAGTACATACAAGTTCAACAACAGCCGAGGGTTTTTTCACTCCATGCTTCCCCCTTATACCTGGTGTGTGTGTGCGTGTGTGTGTGTGTGTGTGTGTGTGTGTGTGTGTGTGTGTGTGTGTGTGTGTGTGTGTGTGTGTGTGTGTGTGTGTGTGTGTGTGTGTTAGTGAAACGCGTATGCATGCCCATATCTAGAGGAGTCTTTTCTTGTCAAGTTTCTGTCTGTTTTTCTTGTCAGGGATTTCTTTTACCATGTCTTGTACTCATAATCATGAATTTTTTTTTTTTTCTTAGAGACATGATGCACCTTATCTTCTTCTTCTCCTTTCGGCTGCTCCCGTTAGGGGTCGCCACAGCGGATCATCCGATCCGCATAGTGATTTGGCACATGTTTTATGCCGGATGCCCTTCCTGACGCAACCCTGGTCGCCTCTTACGACACAGGGATATGGTACACCTATTTTAACCGGGGTATACACCGGCCCAGTATACTGGTACTCATTTCGCTGACCTCGGAAGGATGACAGGCTGAGTCAACCCCCTGGTGTATTAATTCAGTGGCCCAACGGGGCTTGAACTCAGGACCTTTTGGATCCCAAGCCGCTGCCCTAACCACTGCGCCAACACACCAGGCACATGATGCACCTTATATTCTCACCATTTTGCCATGTCAATAAGGTGGGTTAATTGATTCCCCTTCGAGGATTAAATTCATGATCATCCAGAGTGGTGACTGGTATGTTAGAAAATGCATGGAATATGACAAACATTCAACCATTCGGGTGTTGATTTGTGCAAATTAGAGATCGCTTGATCATTTGTGGAGCTAACTTCCATTGTGGTTGATAATTTCCTCAATTACGGTATCGGATGGTTGCTGTTCATTTAATAATACTGTATGGAGGTTTTTTGTTCGTATTAACTGTCATTCCTCTGCTTGTGTTTTTAGCTATCAGTGGTGATGATATTTCTTGTCACCGTCATCATGTATCGTGGGATTGTATCTGTTGTCATGTACAAAACTGGAAATGCAGTCCTAATGACCCAGGTATGTATCGTACAAATGAGCACAAAATAGATAGTTTCTAATGATTTACATGGTTCTTTGTCGTTTTTGGCAAAACATCCTCTTCTGTGTGTGATTTTGATGTGTTTCTCACTTATCTGATTTTGGTCATTGAAGTTATGTAGCAGTGCCAGATTAACGTTAACCTTTTAAATTGCAACTATGACTTATTTTATTAATCTGCTTCTTTTTTTTATTATCATGAATAGCACTTTGTTATGTTGGGTCATAAAAAGTGATTTATAAATGACGTGTAATTAAGCTTCCATTCCGGTATTTCTGGAAGCTTCTTCTTGCTGGGGTGGTTATTATTAATGCCAAATGGGTATCAGCCTGGTTGGGGCTTATCCTGTCCATCCGTCTGTGCGTCCGTCCACAGCCTCTACTCAAAAATGAATGGACATATTTATTTCATATTTGGTACATGCAATAATATCTGGACATGAGATGTACAGTATTTCAAATGATTTTTGAATCAGAGGCAATTTGGAATTTTCATTATTAGCCCCTGTTGGACTTAGTCCGAAACGGGGACTTAATGGATTTGGTCTCTATTTTTGTGTCTGTGCGTGCGTGCATCCGCAACCATATCTCGGAAATGTATGGACCGATTTTATTCGTACTTGGCACAAAGACACCACATAATGGTATACATACGCACATCATTTTGTTTTGCAATGCAATCAAAGATGGCCGACTGGCAGTTATTTTAGTTGTTAAAAAAAAACACCCCATGTTGAACCCGTCCTCAACCATTTCTCGGACATGCATTTCCCAATCTTGTTCAAACTTGGCACACAGATGAACAATGATGGCATACATATGCACATCATTATTTCTTTTTGAGATCAGATCCAAGATGGCCGACTTTCCCCCAAAATATATGAACATTGAATCCCTTTTGTGCAAAACTTCCATTCCCAATCGAAAACATCATGCATGTCATCAACTTTTTTACACAATGTAACTACGTGATCCACATCATTAATATGCATGACTGAATAACCCAATCGTATGCAATCTTCCATGTCACATGACCACTCAAGTCGGTTGCGCAAACACATAAATCTTGTAAATATGGGCTTGCCCTTTAACTCCATCCAGCCAAATTACTAACACCACGGGGGCTATGCAATTTTATGTCTTTTTCTCCTTGTTGAAAATATGTTTTGCATGAAAGAATAGTTCAGCATTATATATGCTTTAGGGAACCATTATTTATTTATATTCACTTTACCTTCTCCACAACCAACACACAACTTTTTATTACTATTTTTTTTTTACATTACGATCTCCACTACAAACACATGACATTGAATTTATTTATATACTCTTTACCATACCCACTATCAATATACCACCTTGAATTAATTATTTATTGATATACATATTACCATATCCATGATTTATATATTTATTTATTGAAATATAAAATCTACATGGTCCTTTTTTGAAGATGTGGTTGTGGGCTGCGTCCACAATGGAGGACTTGTATTCTTGTTATTGTTATTACCCTCACCAGAGGAGAGGGTATTGCATTTGGGTCCGTCTGCCTGTTTGTTTGTCCGCACAGAATGTAAGTGTTTTTCGCTGCAATCGCTTGTCGAATTGACACAAAATTTTCACCATTGGTGCGACTGCTCATGAAGAATGTTTTAATATAATTATGACATCAGAGGACACGTGGTGCGGCAGCCATGTTGGAAAAAAGGAAAAACTTTGGACTATCTCCAAAACAACACAAAGGAACAAAAATTAAACTTGGCACATGGCAAGTACTCCACATGGGGAATGTGTGATTGTTTTAAATGATGTCATAGGTGCCTTCATTATGATGTTATAATTGAATTCATAGAACATTACATCCAATCGGTATGAAAATTTTTGAAGGTCATCAAGAGATAAATTGGTCCGCAGAAAAAAAATTGATGACGTCATCAGTCACGTGGTTCAGCCATATTATTATTATTATTATTATTATTATTATTATTATTTAAACCTTCAAAAATCTTCTCTGAAACGGCTGAACAGATCAAGGTGAAACTTCACAAGTATGACCGCCAATCCATGCGGAAAAAAAAATATTCACACATTTGACGTCATCAGGTCACATTTGGATTTAGAATTTTAGATTTAGGATTTAGAATTTAGAATTTGGCAGCCATTTGGATTTACCCTAAAATCTAAACAAAATCTTCTCCAAAATGGCTCGACAGATCAAGGATAAACTTCACACAAATGTTCCCCAAGCCTTGGAAATACCAGGGTATTCAGGAATAATTGAAAGGTCACATGGTCTGGCAGCCATATTGGATTAAGCAAAAATCTTTTTAAAATTCTTTCCTTGAAATACTTCATCAATCAACATGAAACTTCAAAATTATCATCTTAGTACTGATGAGGAATATAGGTTTTAAATTTCAACCAAATCAGCCGCATGGTGTGCAAGCCAGAATTACTTAATTTTATTGATCTGGTTTCTTTTCTTTTTTGCGAATAAGGCTCATTTGGCTGCACCTGCTTGGTTTTGAGGGTATATGAGGAGCAGCTGAAACGCCAATCATATGCAGGTTCCTCCTGATGACCTCATCTTTGCTTTTTGCTTCTTTGGGTTCCTTCTGATGATGCCAATGCAGGACTGAACCCATTTGGTCTTTTGATTTGAATTGAATTATTTTAATCCCATTCTAAATTCAATTGCATAATAATACACGTCATGGGTCAGGGTCAGGTGTCCAATCAAAGTGTGGTTGCATCAAAGCAGGACGTCTTGGTACCCAGTCATCACTGCCAGCAGTTATATAGTGGCAGTTCTAGTTATTTCTCTAATTAATAACATAAGGCACCAGTGCACAAACATCACACAAAACAAGTCCTGGCAAGGGTTTGCAATCTCTGATTGCTTTTTCCTGTTATTATTATTATCCCCCTGATTTTTGGAAAAAAAAATGAAGGGATATTGAAATTGGTTCCATCTGTCCATCCATCACACTATCTCCTCCTACACACTTGTGCAGAAATTCACCATATTTTGTCATTACGTTCACCATATGGAAAGAAGGTGCGAGAGCAGCATCACTTTTGTCCCCGCCCCAGATGTCAAAAAAGGGGACCAAAAGGTCAAATACCAAAATAAAATTTGATGTGTTGTATATTATTTGTAAAAAATGGTATTTTACATACTGTCATGTTCAGGCCGACTTACACCAGCCTGGACAGGTAGCCAAACGGTTTTAACACAGAGGTGAACAGCCAAAATTCTTGGTGGGTACTACACATGCGGGATGGAAGCAGGGAAGGCGCTTTACCAGAACGGAAGCACACTGGTTTATCCTCGAACCCACAACGAATAAACAAACACAAAGAAATTCGACAATAATTATTTCATAAACACAAATCAAAAGGGTGATAATGAAGATAATTCAAAGTGGGAGGTAGTGAAAAGTGAGATATGCTAAATCCTAATTTGAGACGTCTCCACTCGGTCACGAAAACAGACACAGGGAAAGACAAAAAAAATAAAATAAAATCCCCCCTTTATGTCAGCACTCAGCTTTGTGTCCAGAGATGTCCTTTTGGTACCTGGTGTTCATTGAACTGCGAAGCCACTGCACAGAGAAACGTACCAAAATGGTGCCAAGTTGCTCTCCGCAGCCACGTGCGTCACATAATTCATGCGGACGGTCTTCAATGCCAGGAGCCCACAAACTGCCGTACAGTTTCTGGTCCTTCACACACACGAAATGGCACCGCCTTTCTCCTTGATCACACAACAAGGCCGCTGCCGAAATAAAGAGAATCGGGCAGCTTTCCCGTCATGCCGAGAGGAGACCAGAGGGGCTGACTATTCTCTTCCAATTGTCCTCCCTCTCTCAAGAACCTTCTCTTCTCTGACATCACCCCAACCAATCATCAACCTCCCGGGGCATAGCCTGCTGGTTACGTTTTCTGTGAGGCGGGATTTAACCTGCTGGTTATTATTGTTGTTGTTAAAACGTGGTTCTTTATGGCCGGCCTTGTAAATGTAACAATGTAGGAAAATGTCAAGGGGGCAATATTGGGAGAAGCTCGCCTTAGATCCTACTTAGTTAACACAACACCACCCCTCATGTGGTGACATGTAACAAACTTAAGCTCACAGTTTTCTCCACTTAAATTACTCGAGATGTCTCCTACTCGTCCACGGACCATGCTATACCATACAATCCTATCGTTACTGTGGAATTCCTCCATCTACCCCTACAAATGTAACAATACCATGATAACTCTCCTTTCTTGCAATATGTGCACTTGCTCCTGATATAACAACACCAGTTTATATTTCTTGTTTCAAAAATGTTTGTGAAGCTTCATCAATCTACTGGTTATCCGGCCATCCATTTCAGTCTGTGCTCTTGTCTCACTTTTCTTTCGTAGCAACAGTCAAGAAGTAATCAAAACATTTTAAATTAGAAGGGCACTCAGTAGAGCGCATACCTCTGCCACATAATGCCTGATTGATGAGAACATATCGAGCCCAATACACTTTTGAACGAGAGGGGGAGCACTCGGTAGAGTGCAAAACCTCCGCCGTCAATACTGCTGGGTCACTTAAGTGAACCTGATATCCTATTCATTGAAGGTGAAAACGGATCAGACACTACTGAACCACAATTGAATAAACTAAACTAGATCGACGCGCATGTAGAAATGCCAAAAAAATAAAATCGAAAATTTTTTGAAAAAAAAGTTGCAAAATTTCTGGATTTTTTTTCTGTAACAATTTCTTTTGGGGGGGGGTTGGAAATCACTTAAAACATGTTGAAATGCAAAAAAAAGTTCAAATATTTTTCAAATGAAATCGAAATTTTTTTGAAAAAAAAAGTTGCAAAATTTCTGGATTTTTTTTCTCTAACAAATTTTTTTTGGGGGGGGTTGGAAATCACTTAAAACATGTTGAAATGCAAAAAAAAAGTTCAAATATTTTTCAAATAAAATCGAAATTTTTTTGAAAAAAAAGTTCCAAAATTTTTGTATTTTTTTTCTCTAACAAATTTTTTTTGGGGGGGGTTGGAAATCACTTAAAACATGTTGAAATGCAAAAAAAAAGTTCAAATATTTTTCAAATAAAATCGAAATTTTTTTGAAAAAAAAGTTGCAAAATTGTTTTTTTTTTCTCTAACAATTTTTTGGGGGGGGTTAGAAATCACTTAAAACATGTAGAAATGCAAAAACAAAAATTCAAATATTTTTTCAAAATGGCCACCATAGCGGCCGTATTGGACTTTGTACCAAGTCCAAAAATCTAAAGCATGGTCCTTGGACCATACCTAATCCCCCCACGAAGTTTCGTCGAAATCCGTCCAGGAGTTTTTCCGTAATACTGTTCACAAACAAACAAACAAACAAACAAGCAGTCATAGACTGGTACTTACGAAATCATCAACTTGACCTCTGACCTTGTCTAATAAAAGCTGTCTCTTGAGAAGGTAGCGACGCAAACCAGAAGTTTCTACGATGATTCTGTACCAAACTATGAAAAATCGAATGTGTGACCTCACTGTGACCTTGACCTTTGACCGATTTTGACCAAAATCTAATCAGCACTAGCCATCACCCTCCTGAATCACGTGGTGTAATTTGACATTGGTAGCTTCTTCCGTTCTCGAGTTATCATGCCTACCAACAAACACACACACACAAACAAACAAACAAACACACAAACAGATGACGGAAGTCGTCAATATACTTACGAAATCTTTAGATTTCGTAAGTAACAAACAGACAGGGGTGAAAACAGTAACCTCCGTCAATGTTCGATGGCAGAGGTTAAAAATCGTTTTTGGCCCTATCTCTCAATGGTGAAAAATCACTTTAAAAATTATCGGATCCAGATTCAGATCTTCACCAAAATTTAATCGATTCTTCCTTGTCACACACCCAACCTGCGCACCAAATTTCATCCGGATCCGTCCACAACTATTTGAGATATCCTACACACAGACAGACACACATTCAGACAGACAGACACACAGACAGAGGGGTGAAAACATAACCTCCACCTTCAGTGGCAGAGTTAAAAATACAAAAGCATGTGGGGATGTTACTCCAAAAAGTATGTAAACAAGGTGGGGATGGTCACGAGAAATTATGATGTGAAGCCATCCCTACAGCTTTCTTTGAATAATGGTTGTTCTGACATGACACTTGGCATGTGTGTGTGTGTGTGTGTGTGTGTGTGTGTGTGTGTGTGTGTGTGTGTGTGTGTGTGTGTGTGTGTGTGTGTGTGTGTGTGTGTGTGTGTGTGTGTGTGTGTGTGTGTGTGTGTGTGTGTGTGTGTTTTTGTTGTTTTAATAATGTATTTATATGAGTATCTCATTTACGATATTTTTACTCCTCATATTGTATTTCGCAAATTCTATTTGGTGTTGTGTTATGATCTTGAAAAAAGCTTGTTTTAATCTACGAACTGTTGCTCCCTGTGTTAGCATACAGTACATCTGATGAGTTGTTTTAATATGTTGATAATTTCAGTGCTTTGTGTGGTTGCTCTCACAGCCCAAGTTATATCACCTTTTAACTGTACCATGGAATAACTTCTTAGGAATACTGCTGTCTAAGAAAGGAATTCGTACAATGTGGAATGGAAAAGTATCTAGTTTATCAAATAACTTGGTGTGAAATTTATTATTATTGAAATCGATTTGTAATTCCAAAAATGAAACTGAAATGCAAGTTTGGATTTCCTTTTTTAATTTGAGTTATTTTGGATATATATATATATATATATATATATATATATATATATATATATATATATATATATATATATATATATATATATATATATATATATATATATATATATATATATATATATATATATATATATACATACCATCATGAAGCTGATGAAATACAAACCCATCATTCATTGCTGGTAAATCATTTCAGCATTACTTGCTGAAATGAAGTATAGTCTGTATTTTATAAGAACACTATAGATGTTTGTGTGGTGTGTGCTTAAAAGGTTCTAGATGGTCTGAAGCTCTAAAGGGTACATTTCAATATTAGTTATTGTCAAAGGGGTCAAAAGGGTATAATCTCTCAAGCAACAGAAAATGCTGAAAAGGGTGTATTGCATTTGAAACTAAAAAGGATCTAAAAGAGTAAAATGGTCTAAATTTCTCAATGCTCAAGGGTTCAAGCTGTCTACCATCACATGTTTCCACACACTCGCGCTGTTAGTTCATTCCTGCACATGTTCAGGACCCAATCACACTCGTACATGTGCAGGAATATATTTGCAAAGAAAGCGGCCGGATCTGAACCCATGGGTATCCCCACTGTCTGCTGGAGTTTGTTGTTGCCAATTGAAAAGAAACTGGTGTTTAGGAGAAATCGAATACTTTCTTTATGTTTATTTTTTGAAAAACTACATGAATGTTGATTTTCCTTTGTGGACCAGTTTGCTCTTTTTTGATAAACTTTAATGTATACTTTAACACCTCCTGAAAATGCTTTGTCTACTGCTCTGTCCAATGCGGTTACGAGCTTGTCATGTGGAATGTTTGTGAATAATGTGGAAAAATCACAAGTTGACAAACATTTAGCCTTACCCTCTTTATTAATGTTGTGGATACTCTCAATGATAAGTTTGGAATTATCATTGATCCAGAATTTTTCATGCCAGAATAAGACCTCACCTTTTTTAATCATTTATAAATTCGTTTTATCACCCCTGTAATAATACCTGACGATGGTTTCAAGCTGAATTCTCTACTTGCGATGATGAACCTCATTTTTTTACAAGGGTTTTTGTGTATTTTTGGGATCTATTAAATGATTGGTGATTTATGGTGTTTATCTGGAACTAACGGTCTTCTCTCTTTTGAGTGATTTACATAGTGTTGTATCAAGCTTATTTTATTATAGTTACTTATTTTGTCGGTTTGTGAGAGTCCAGTCTATAAACCCATTTCTTCCAAAAGTGTTTGAATGCAGAATGTTTTGCATACAAATGCAATATTATTATTTGCTTTGTCAATAGGATCAATAACATATTGTGT
>NC_140964.1:106200119-106212619 GCF_056783735.1 Eptatretus burgeri | reverse complement strand
TTACGTCATCAAACCTGAAAGCCTTAAAAGACAGAATTGGAAGAAGAGAAAAAAAACGTAAAATATACATATATATATATATATATATATATATATATATATATATATATATATATATATATATATATATATATATATATATATATATATATATATATATATATATATAGGTGGAAATCTCATTTTGAAAAAGACTGTGTTGGGTGAGGATTGAGTTGGGGTTGAGATTTTGAATGTGAGGGTTGGGGTTGAGATTTTGAATGTGAGGGTTGGGACACACACACATACACACCAACAAACAAAGTTAAGCCTTGACTATTCAGTTGAGGATTCTGTGTTTGGGGTTCACAGATCTAAGAACGTCCCCCTTGACACACATTATATACTGTTATACACCTCGGACTTGGCCCTCGAGTGTCCACAACGGTGTATAGTAGGAGGGAGTGAAGCGCCAACCTATTGCTCCCATTGCACACACACACAAACAAAAGTTAAGCCTTGACTATTCAGTTGAGGATTCTGTGTTTGGGGTTCACAGATCTAAGAACGTCCCCCTTGACACACATTATATACTGTTATACACCTCGGACTTGTCCCTCTAGTGTCCACAAAGGTGTATTATCTGCTTAGTTTTGTCTTTTGTAATTCCTGTGAATAAAATGAACCTAAAATCTCTTCCCCTTCCAAATCATATATTTTATAAGTCCAAGGAACTGTATCTATTACATCAACAATTTTAAAAAGTTCTTTCGTCCATCGTTCAGTAAAACCCTTTTCAAAATGAGATTTCCACCTATATATTCTTACGATATCACCAACTTTGAACTTAGGTTTTCTGACATTAATCTCTTTTTCATATTTTAATTTTGTAAATGTTTCTGATGGCTTCATATTCGTTGACGTGTGAATCGTGTCATTATACTTATCCACAATATCCTGAATAAAAGATGACCATTGTTGTGAACCGAGTTGTGTGAATTTTTTATATAGTCTCTCTTTTAAGGTACGATTAAAACGTTCAACAACAACTGCCTTCCCTTCATTAAAGGTACTGTATAATGTAATACTGTTATTTTTTAGAAAATTCATAAATGTCTTGTTATAAAACTCTCTACCCTCATCAGTCCACAATTTCTTAGGTTTTCTCTTACTTTTATTAAATATCTGTTGAAAAGCTAACATAAGAGTATTACCTGTTTTGTTTTTTAAAGGGACAACCCACGCATATCTACTCCTCAAATCAATAACGGTTAAAGCATACTTGTACCCCTTATCATTATTGAGTTCAATCAAATCAGCAGACCAGATATAATCAACTTCCTTGGAATAAACTTTCCTTCTCTGAAACTTTGTGAATATTGGTTTATGTAATTCATCAGCTAATTGCTCTTCAGTCTTAATGGCATCATTAGAGCCTATAAGTTTTTTGAATTTCCAAGTCCAAGTTTCAATTTAGCACTAATCATCTTCTTCACGATGAACCTATCAACTTTTTCTCTCAAGGTTGGATTTTGTATCAGAGACAAATTATATAACATTTCTCTATCGGCTTCATGCTTTTCTTCCAACGTTGTGGTATTCCCATAATCAATATCGTGTCTCATGCACACTTCATCAACTCTATTGATTGGTTTACTCCAGGATTTAGGATTGTCTGCCTCATCTAATCTTTTATCCAAGTTTGTGCCTGGACCACAGAAAGAATACCCTGGAAGATGTAATTCCCCTGGTATTCCAGTAGTTGTAAATTTACTTCCTGATAAAAACTTTTGTATATCTCCTCCGAGTTTGTGTTTGGAGATAAATTGATTTTTTTTTTGAACCACACACCGAACATATACCTTTTTGTATAACCCTGTTATTTTTACTTTTAATATATGAAATATTTTTAGTATTAGTTTTCTTTTTACATTTGAGACAATAACTCATTTATTTATGAGAAAAATTTCTGCAGAGTGCAAAAACCTTTTTAGTTTCCAACATGCACATTTGAATCTTAATTTTTAAAACATAAAGAATCCTTAGAAATGCCTTCACTCTCTCCTCCATTTATTTAAGAAAAAACTTGAATTAAAATCTATATCTTGTCGATGCTAATAGTCTTGTCGAAAGTATTGCAAATAGACTTGTCAATTCTTTGTTTTCCTCCTCGGTGGGTTGAGTTATTTTCTGTAATACCTCTATTCTTTTTTGAATCTCACTGGTTTCCATATTTTGATATTTATTCATTCTCTCTCTTTCCTCCCTCTCTCTCTTCTCTTTTTCCTCCTTCTCTTTCTTCTCTCTTTCCTCCCTCTCTCTATTCTCTCTTTCCTCCTTCTCTCTCTTCTCCTTTTCCTCCTTCTCTCTCTTCTCTCTTTCCTCCCTCTCTCTATTCTCTCTTTCCTCCTTCTCTCTCTCCTCCTTCTCCTTTTCCTCCTCTTCCCTCTCTTCTTCAACTCCTTCCTCATCCCTTACTATACTTGAATCGTTTACACCCCATAGAATATTATACATATATTCATCAGGATTTCTTGTTATTCCTGTATCCAAAATAATTTTTTTTACAACAGGATACCAATAAAATTTCTTTTGAATTTCTAAAAGAGCCTTACCTTTTCTTAACCTTATAATTTTTTCATTATTTAACATTCTAATTAAATCTAAAGTTGTTGGTTTATCAACATCAGCATAATGCCAATCTTTTATTGAAAATACCTCATTCTTATGTTGTAGAACATATTTATTAAAATACCGAATACCCTTTTCTTGAAGGTATGCTTGGACACAGAAATGATAATTTTCTTGAAGCCTTCTTGCTGTCATTTATGTATTAGAAATATATGTTAGAATAATATTATGGCACGAAACACCTCCCCATCTTCCCATAGTTAAATCATTTTGTATTTCCTTACTTATTATATATAATCCTGTTTTTTCTGTTTTCATGAGATAAACAAGGGCAAAACCATTATTATATTTACCCTTATTAAATTCTTTTATTTGTTGTTTACTAATCGTGGCTCCACAAAACTCATTCTCGATACCAAGTGGATAATATTCTTCCTTACGAGACTGATTTAATTGTTCCAGGTCTTCGAGGTTAATTTTAAATGACCAATTATACCCTAAATCATTCATATCATACCCCCATTGTTCTATTCTCATACAAACGATACGCCCTTCTTTATAAAAATTTATTTTAATTCGAACTGTGAATTCTGTATGACCTGGAGATAATATCAACACTTCTGTATCTTTAGAATACACAGCCGTTTTATTTAAGTATATATATTGTGATAAATCGCTTAATCTCACCAAGTCATTCGCGTCAGTCGGGCTTGGATAATTTTTTAATTTATAAGCATTTTTCATGTTAATATTTTTGTTTATATTATATTTATGTCGTTCAGCCTGTGCCTTTGTGTAATAATTTGATAAATCAATATCCAGTTCTTGAGATACACCAAAGATAGAACCATCTTTACCAACATAAGTCATTTATATTAGATTAAAAATAATATCATAAAAATTTTTATTTTTGTTGAGTTGAAATAACACATATAGACATAATTGACCACAACACTTGGAATTTAATTCTTGGACTTGAAATGTTTGATAAACACCATTCTGTAAGAATTTTATGACTTCAACAGGTGGTGGAAGACCAAAACTATCAAAATAATATTTGTCTTGACTATTAAAAATACAAACCCAATGAGAACCGTTCCCATCATTATCTTCTAAGTTCATAATAATATTCTTTGTATGTTTCGACACATTTGTTAATTCATCTCTCATACAAATAACCACATTATGAATTTTTAATTTCTTACAATATTTGGCAAGTTGTAAATTTGATGTTGTATTCTTTCCAAATTTTTTCAACCACTCATCAATGCTCATTTATTTATTAGAAAGATATAATCCATTACCTCTTTTCGTTAATTTTACACCTGCTTGTGCTATAGAAGAAAGCATATCTCCAACTAACAATCTCGCTTTATCAGGCAGACCTTCAAGTTTTTCAGCAAAATCTACAATGACACCACTTCCACTAATTTGTTTCTCCAACTCTTTGTTATGTCTTTCCAATTCTTTTTGAGCCTGGAGTTGAGCCTTCCTTTCGTTGGCAGTTTTGACCGCTGTTGAAATACCACCCGTCAATGCTCCAACCGCACTTAAACCAGCAAATAAAGGAATTAGAAATGGGAGAAATCCTCCACTCGTCTCTCTTATTGAATATTTTTTTAACATTGGTTTTGTCATTTTAATTTTAAGTGAGCCAGTGTCATTCAAGATTTTAACCTGTTCTCTTGTGAGCAAAACATCAATTCTTACTGCTCCTTTTCTCTGAATTGTATTAACGTTAATCGTACAAGGCTTTTGATTTTGAACACAAGATGATAGTTTATGAAGATTGATTTGATTAACATATACCCCAGTTGGTACTTTGCCACTCATTTATTTAACAAAAAAATTATGTGAGACTAATCATCACACCATTATCTGTATTAATCTGCAATTCTGTTTCTTCCAAAAGCAAACAATATGTATCAACTTCTTCACTCTCTCCTCTTTCAATGTATAGGGAAGTATCCACTCGATTAGACTTTATAGTTTCTTTTTGAGCGCTCAGGTCAAACGTATAGATTGTATACAAACTTTTAAATGCTGTCATATCCAAAATAGGTTCTTTATTTCCATTACTTTCACACACCTTTTGGTAAGACTTGTATGCTTCAGCAAAATCATTTTTTTCCCAATTAATTTCCAATCTATCTCGTGGATAAAATGTTCCATCTAGAGAAACGCGAAGTTGTTTCACCTTAGCATTATCACTCAATGCATTATTCTTATCAGTCGCAGTATCACCATCTGGCTTTTTAAAAATCATCCACAGATATCGTGGCTTTCCTTCCAGAACACCCAAATTCCACGTGTAAGTAGTTTGATTGAGTTTAACGTGTTGACATCTTCTTTTGAGGTATGATACACTGAGTGGTTTTTTTGAGTTAAGTCTTCGATTCAACATCTCTTCTGTTTTAAGATTAGGAGTATATTCACTGATATACCAACTCATCTCCTCAATTACAAATTTATTCTGATCACTAAAAGCATTACCAACACCAAAAAGCAATCTATTTTCATTATCATTCCTTTGTAGTTGAAATCTAATTTTAAGACCATACAGAACTTTATCATAATCACAAAATCCAAATATACCTTTAAGAGGAACTGCCACAGTAAAACTATTTTCTGCTTTTGTATCATCATTATACATTCCTTTCCTTTGAATATATCCAGGGTCTGTGTTTGTTCCCGTTGACATATCAGGAATAAAACCTTCGACAGACCCCTTTCCCATTCTATCACTGAATGTATAGAGTGTAAATTTCATCATTTCAGATACAGCAGAGACATAATCAACCACTTCAACTTCTTGTGTTCCAATATACAATCGCACACTATCAAACATTTTCCAGAAGAAATCATTTACAAGTGTAGCGTTTGTGTTATTCCCAGCCTTAGTGAATTTAAATTTACACAACAAGAAACTTTCGGAGAGATTCAAATAGGTTTGTTGATTATTTATTTCAAAACTTTTTGTACCATTTGTATTCCAGTCTGTTCCAGTTATTGCATTTACCTTGAAGTAATCTTCTTTTTTAGTGGAGTTTGAGATAATAATAGTATCATCCAAATCATAGATACTATCAATTGCTTCCATACTTGTATTTATTTAGGAAAAAAGATGTTAAAACTTTTGAAACCCTGATCCAAGTATTTGAATTATTTTCTGTCGTTCTTGGGGGACAACTGAGTTTTACCTTTCTTAATTTCTTTTATTGCTTGTAATTTATGAGATTCTTTCTGAGCATCTTTTATACTCTTTACAGCACCTGCTACATTTCCCACAGCAGAAGCAGTTGAACCAATTAGGTCTTTATGTTTAAGAATAGTTGAACCAATACCCATGAGAGTATCAATTATCCCATCTCCTCTAAATTGATGTCCAACACCCCTTTGTCTCTTAGGTTTATAGTATCCTCTACCAAGATACATACCTTCACCCTTGTAGTACGGGGAAAGGAACATCCCATCCCCTGTAATTATTTTATATTTTCCCAACTCGTGCTTCCTCACAATAACCATCGTATTTATTTATTGAAAAACTTCACGTAGGTGAATTCTGATGGATATAACTTCTCCATTAAAAGAGATCACACGATTATCTTGGTCGGTTATCCTAAAATTTACTCTGTGTATGGTTTTTCCTGACACAGGTAGATAAACCAAATTTTTAGGCTCCATATTGAATTTATAACCAATTGGGGTTGAGTATGCGCTGAATGAAAATATTGTATTTGTTTTTAATCCATCATTATAAGCACCATCAATCAAATCACAGTGAATTAACACCGAATTTATTCCTGAGGATATTTGAATGACATTATCACTGTAAAACGTCCCATTAGTTTCAATCTTTTTTGAGGAGAAACCTAATAACTCTCTAAATGAATTATCAATTGTGAAATCAACCTTGTAGTTATTTTTAACTTTAATCGTTGATTTTGAAGTATGTTTTGAATGTTTATAATAATATTTTTTAGTTCATCACCATGTTCTTTCATAAGACGAGCAATTTCGGAAGATATTTGAGAAATCTCGTATGCTCCGGTGAGACTGTTATCGTTTTGTATCCACTTCCCGGATTATAACTAAACTTGTCATTTTTCTCGGTTATATTAAATAAGGTATTATAAGTCTCCATGGACAATAAAGATGCCTCATATTCTTTTGTTGTGTCAAGTTGTAGTGGGTATGGGAATGAAGATGTGTGGTCGCTTGTTGTGAAATTAAAACTCAGGATTGTGCTTCTCATCTTATTTAATATGAGATAAAATGTCTTTATATTGAGATTTATTAATTATTTTCATGTTCATCAACTGATCTAAAATGGCTGATGCTTCATTAAAACAATTGTTATTTCCAG
Source organism: Eptatretus burgeri (assembly GCF_056783735.1). Lineage (NCBI taxonomy): Eukaryota > Metazoa > Chordata > Myxini > Myxiniformes > Myxinidae > Eptatretus > Eptatretus burgeri. The sequence continues at coordinate 106,205,643 of NC_140964.1, read as the reverse complement.
CCTTCTTACTGCCGAACAACAATAACAGTCTATTAACTAATTGCGATGGGTCATTTGGAAGAAAACTAATACCTGAACCAAGGATACTTAAAGCCTGAATAATGTGTTTCTCCTTCTCATTCTTCCTACTTTTACCAGAAAGAATAACCTTATAATTTAGAGTGTTCAGCAAATCAATATATACTCTATCATCATTATTTTCCATATCCAATGGTTTATCAATATACTTTGATTCATCCCTCACAGTTGAACCTTGTCTTCCATCTTTTGTGAGAAGAAACATTAATCTCGGAGTTAGTTTAACACGGGGTTGAGCAGAACTTAAGAACCTTAATTCATCATTAAATATCAATACCTTTTCTTTAACAAGATGAAATATTGCTGGTTGTTCTGTTGGAATGAGTCCTGCTTTGGTTTTTGAATCCGCTGAATATTCATTGTTTTGAACAGCATTCACAATATAATCACGGGGTTGATTAATCTCTTTCAGTTGTTGAAATAAACCTTCATCATCATATTCTAATTCTCCTAAATGCTCTAATTCTTCCTCCGTCATTTGACTGAAATCTTTTAACATTTGAAGCTTTCTAGGAGTATATTCTACTGTGGGAACTGTGGAAACATCTTTCATTTTTTCTTGGGAAGTTTTTAAAAGTGGTTTAAAAAATTTCTCTTGTTTTTTTTCAAATGCTTCTTCGCCCGTTAGTTTCTGTCTGCGTTTCTTCTTTATGTCTTCCTGTTGTTTTACAACTTTTGAAACCAACTCTTGATGTTCCTTAAATCTTCTTGCTCTTTCTTTTGTATCCATTTATTTATTGTAAAATATCATTTAATGAATTGTAAAGATCAACAGGGAAATTTTCCTTTTCTTCATCATTCAAGTAGATGTGTTCAAATAAATCCTTTTCTTTAAATATTTCATCAAATTCTTTATTAACATTAATGCGAGTTGTAATTTCTTCTTCACTAATCCTTGCATCTCTGCTTTTCATACGTTTGTGTTGAGTTTCTTCATCAACATCAAAACCGAATGATAAAATCTTCACTCCGCTCAGATATTTAATAATTTGTCTCGTTCCTTCTGGATTAGTTTCTAATATCCCAACACCACCAGATTTTAGTTTCTTTAACTCACTCTTACAATGTGAATATTTTGTTGTACCAAGAGAAACCTCCTCAAATATTTGTCCTTCATTCCTCAATCGCATATGTTCCTCCACTGAAATATAGTGATAATCTTCACCTTTTACTTCTCCAGGTCTTATTGCTCTAGTTGTTGTTGATACAATGCGTATCACGGGGTGTTTTTAAGTAAATTTACAATATTCTCATTTGTACTACACAAGAACCTTGATTTATGAAAGTTTTTTCCAGAAGCAGATTTACCCACAAGATTTATAATAATAGTTGTCATTTATATATGTAATTGTTTATAAAACAAAAAATATATCCCTTAATATCTCATCTTGTTTCACAACAATATATTTATATTTTTCAGTCGTGTGCTTCATATAATCCTCAAATTTCTTTTTACTACATAATGTATAACAATTATCTCTCCAAAAATTATTGATATCTATTGAATTTAACTTGAATAAAATAAAAGTATTAGCATTGTTTCTGATGGAACGACGAGGAAGTTGAAAGTACGATTGACTAAGATAAATACAATTACAAGAAGAATGTCTCCCTCTTGTGTAGTAGCTGTCCATTACCGTTTGGTTTCTCTCATTAACACAATCATCAAAGATAACGAGGTTCTTTTTTGATTTATCCAAATCTTGGGGAGACGGTATATCATCCGTATTATCACTAAGAATACAAGTTATAAGATTTGATTTCTTTTTACATCTCTGTGTATCACAAAATAGTTGAATTATATCTTCAATGTTATAATCATTTAGGTTTTTTTGACGTTTAAATAAACCTATTATATCTTCTTTTTGAAGACCAGCATTAAAACCTTGTGAGAGTAGTTGATACTCTGGTTGAAAACTCGACTTTGTGAAAATTATTAAATTATCATAATCTAAAAAGTTGGGAGTGAGGAGCATTTTTAAAAGTAAGCAGGTTTTTCCACATCCACTTGAACCAACTATGAGACATCTTAATGAATTTGGGAGATTTTTATGGTTGTTAAATTTTATCTTATTTTCCCAAATAGGTAAAAAATCATTCATTTATATATTTGAAAAACAGGTTATTTAATTTATTATTGGCTTTTTTAGAAACTCTATATTTTATCCTAAGTTCAGGTTTAATTTCAAGATAATCCATTATTTTATTTATACAATATCTTGTGTTGATATTTCCTGAAAATTACATCCATGAATAATATACAACAACAATCCTTTGAACATTTCTCTTATACGTTCAGTTTCTTCCCTTGTAAGGAAAGGTGTGTTATCATCCTCATACTTTACATTCATTTCTCTAATCAATCTTGTAAAGTAATTCATTTTTGGTGTAAATCTAAAAGAATTATTTTCCTTTTTATATTTTTTATTATCATTAATTAGAAGATAATCACAGAATATACATTGTTTATAGGCTTTTGACTCTGTGTTTAATCCCTGTCTTTCACACGCAGGACAATTCTCAAATTTGTCATATGGAGAATCAGGAAAGTCTAGCATATTTATAAAGTAAAACTTTACTTAAACTGAAATTCATCTATACTTTCAGTTGTATATTACCATCGATATCGATATACTTTTTTCATTATCAGATTCAACGACAACATTTTTTATATTAAAGGTAATTTTAAAATTATCGTTAACTACTATTGAACGAAATGTCATTTCACCTGATATATTAACATCCTTTATTTCATCAAGATTTACATCTTTAGGGTTGTTGAAAAAAATACAAATTTCTCCTTGCATATTACAGATGGTCTTATCTTTTCTTTCTAAAGCTTCATCCATAAGGTTTTTGTTCTTTGATACTTTTTCTTGTTTCATTGCTTTTTCTAGTTTTGAATATATTACTAGAAGGAGAGGAGAAACTTTTGTTGGAGATACTTTAATTGATGTTCTACCAGGTATACTAAAAGCCCTTCCACTGAAGGAAATTGAAGAACTCATATTATTTACCATAATAGTTTTTATCCAATAGTTGTTATATTTATCTTTGTTCAATTTTACATCCTTGACATATTTCTCAGTATCTTTAACAGATGAAGAGATTGATTGAAACTTGTCTTTTGTGTCTTGAAACATTGTATTTATTAAGTGAAAAAGTTGGAGGATAAAATGTTTTTAAGCACAGATTCACCTATAAATTAAACGAAATTTTCATCAAGAAAATTTTAGTTTAAGCAAAGTTTTATTCTATAAATATGGTGAATACAACGTACTGCGATGTTTGTAATCACGAATATAAACATTATAGAAAACACCTCCGAACCAACAAACACACATTTAATCTATTTCATCAAATATCTCCTCTTGAGTTGGAAAGAAAACATTGTGATATCTGTTCAAAGGATGTTTTGAAGAGTAGTTATAATCAACATCTTCAATCACAAAAACACAAGAAAAATGAGTTTAAAGTAAAGGGAGACTATTATATTAAAAACACTGATGAGGCATTTAAAGGGCATATAAAAATAAGGATTTTTCAATTTGGAGAACCCAGTCCATCATCAATAGCTGAATCAATTGCAATAGTGAAACCCGATGTTGAAAAATTTATTAAAAAGACATTAAAAGAAATAAAAACTTTAAAGTTTTATATGGGAGTGAAAATGAATATGAAAAGACAAGATGAAGAACAAACTCCTTATATGAGAACAGATCTTCATTTTATAACATCATTTCAAGATTTTTTGAATAGTGGGGTTTATGAAGAACTATCAAGACAAGAGGAGGATGTTGATAATACAGTGGTAGGAAGTGGATTCAATATTAAAAAAATCATCTTTTAGATATACACATTCTAAAATCAAACCCTCTTAAAGCTTCTTCTTATATTGAATTACCAAAAGAAATAAAACTAAAGAAGGCAGTTGTTAATATTAAGAACAATGATAATAAATGTTTTCTCTGGTCTGTTCTTGCTCACTTACATCCACCAAAATGTAATTCAGAAAGAGTAAAACAATATATGAAATATGAGAATACCTTGGACATTAAAGATTTTAAATTCCCAATGCCATTAACAGATATTCCTAAATTTGAGAAAAAGAATAATCTTTCTATTAATGTATATGGATTAACGGATACAAACAAAGTTCAAATATTAAAAATTTCAAACAACTATAAAAATGAAGAAACACACATTGACCTTTTATATTTTAGTGTTGGAAAGAATTCACATTACACATACATCAATAATTTATCAAGATTAATCTCTTCTCAGGTATTCAGAACAGCAAACAAAATATATCCTTGTAAGCGATGTCTTAATTCATTTCATACAAAAGAACGATTAGAACAACATTCAAAATATTGTAGTAATCATAAATCAGCTGTAATTACAATGCCTAAACCTGGTGAAAAGATTTATTTTGAAGATTATAATAAATCTATCATGCACCCATTTGTGATATACGCTGATTTTGAATGTATCCTTAAAAAGATAAATACTGCTTCTCCTAATCCAAAAGAACCATATACAAATAAATATCAAAAACATATTCCTTGTGGTTTCTGTTATTATATCAAATCATCTGTTGGAGAAAAGTATAACAAACTTGAACATTATCGTGGAAAAAATGCTTCACAAGAGTTTGTAAAACGATTAGAAAAGGATTGTATAAGACTCACTAAATTAATGAAAGAAACAAATGAACCGATGAAATTAACCAAAGAAGAAAAATTAGAATTTAGAATGAACAATATCTGCCATATTTGTGAGGGGGAAATTAAGGAGTCTAAAGTTAGAGACCATTGTCATCTTACTGGTAAATATAGAGGTCCCGCTCATTCCTGTTGTAATCTTAATTATAAATTACCTTCTTTTATTCCAGTCTTTCTTCACAACAGCGCCAACTATGATACACATCTATTTATAAATGAACTTTCAAAAACACCAGGGAATATTTCTGCTATAACAAACACAAGTCAAAAGTATATTTCATTTTCAAAAATGATATTCACAAAACCTTTAACTCGTATTAGGTTTTTAGATTCTTACAAGTTTATGGGAACACCACTAGCCTACCTCGCATCAAATCTAAGCTCCACAGACTCTTTTCCAAATCTTAATTCATTCTTTCCAAAAGAGGAAATTCTCACTAAAGAGGAAATTCAGATTAAAGATGAAATTCTGATTAAAGAAGGAATTCTTACGAGAGAGGAAATTCAAACAAGGAATGAAATTCAAAGTAAAGAGAAAATTCTTACAAGTAAGGGAATTTATCCTTATGATTATATGGATTCATTTATGAGATTTAAAGAAACACAACTTCCTTCAAAAGAAAGTTTCTATAATAACCTTTATGAAGAAGAGATAAGTGATAAGGAATATAAACACGCACAAGAAATATGGAAAATATTTAAGATAAAGAACCTTGGAGAAT